>NC_054472.1:102202685-102511749 GCF_017639515.1 Carcharodon carcharias
CAGCAAAGACTGCCCCCAATACTCAAATGCTGCCACCAGGGTGTTTTTTTTCTGTTCTGAGGGCCTGCCTGCTTGGCTCATCTAAAGTTACAGTTTAAATTTATGCTTCCAAGGGTCCCTCCATTTTGAGCTCTCCCACCTCCCGCAACAGTGCCTAACTCTCCTGGTGGGGCTGGTGAGGCTCTTGATCTGCCGGCCCTGTGATTGGGCCATCAGAATGGATGTGTGCCCACTGCCTTTAATTGGATAGCAAGCACAGAGATGGTTTAGCACACAGCAATTTTGGGCTCAAGGCCCCTTTTATCCCAACATTGGGGTCCCGAGGTTTGCAGGAAAATCCTGCCCAGTTGGAAGTCTCATTGGAATGTGTCCCTGATACATTCTTGCCTCTGGGGAACTTTCCTATGGTCAGACTGGAAATCAGATTGGCTAGCATTCCACAGAGGCAGACAGCTAATTAGTCCAATTAACTCATTTAGTGGCCATTTTGCACCAACACCAGTATTTTATCAACATTCATTGGAGCAGTGCCCCGCTGTGCCGAGGCTGCCAGCTCAATAAAAGTGGTCCCCCTGTGACAGGCAAGGGGGCCAACAGAGCCAGAGGTTCCATGCACTGATGCTGGTCTGCAGGGCCAATGGAAGACCATAACTCCCATCTGTGAATAGGCCTGCAGAGGGTGTTCCCCTCTAATCTGATGGCCCCATGAGCCTCAGGTTTTTTTAATTTCTAACTTCAATGTCATGTTGAGGTGCACTTGTACTCTCCCACCTGCCTCAGCAGCACCCACTTCTCCTGGTTGAGCTGTCGGTCTGACATTGCTGCAGGGCCTCTGCATGGGCCTGCCAGTTCCTTAGTCTGCTCACTGCTCCTCATCGGACGTGGCTCCTGGAGCTGGCTACTTAATTGGCTTTTTCCAAGCAGATTGCAACTAATTTCCAGCTACAACCACTTCCTGGTTCTTGAGCTGAAATTGAGCCCGACATTGAGGTCCTGACAACCTCAGCAAAATCCAGCCCAAAGTCTTTGAATGGGGAGTCAGACAGCAACAAGGGGCTGTTTTTGTGAAGCTAATGGTGGAGTGGGATATCTTCGACAGCAAGTTTTCAGTTTTCTATTAACTCCACCTCGCCTGAAGCTGCTGCAGCATTTGCACATAAATAACCATAGCAATATTAGCTTCACCATTATTTTAACATTCATTTTTGAACCAATATTCAAACAAATTCAAGCAGTATGACTCCATGCTTCCGAACAGCCATAAATCTTTCCATCACACTGCTAGTATAAATCTTCCAGGAGTACAGTAGTAGACCCACACGCTCACCCCGAAAATCCAACATTACGGCATATACTTATTTAATCTCCCACGCACACACACAGACTCAAGGAAAATGCAATTAAAAAGAATAGTGCAGTTTTACAAGTTATAAACATAATAAGTCATAATTCACGTAATTGGCTCATTCTGGAAAATACACATTGCAGGCTTGATGAAGTACTCCTGAAGGGTACTTCAGGTGAATTCTGCCAAAGTCAGATTCCAATGATGTTTCAGGATTCTTTTGAAGGGATGGAATTGCTACAGCTCACGAAGTTAGTGGCTTGTAGTCTCGTTACCAGGAGCACAGTTTGCTGTATTGCTGGACTCGAAAGGGAACAGGCTTGGAGACCTTAGAATGTTGCAGTCTGGAGTTCTTAAGGCACAGGTGTCACTGTCCTTTCTGCTGCTGCCATGTCTTTCTGCAGACAGCACTTAAAGATTAAGGGGAGAACAACATGGCTGCCCCAGCATGTGACTTTGCACATTCTCTTTTCCAAATATGGTATTGGTCTAGGTTGGTTCGCCACAACCTGGTTATTGTTCGAAGACACTCATCCTGGGTGTGCTGGTTGAGCCAATTACCATCTTTGTTTCAGAAAGTCCCATTCAAGACAGGAAATGTCTTTTGGATGGTCTCAGGAGATGGGTAGTCAGCATCTTTCCATCCAAAATGTATCCTTTTATCCTTGCTAGACAACGTGGCAGTTTTGGATTCACAGCTCTGATTACCCTTGGCAGCCATCTTTTGCAGCACATTTGTCCATTTTAAAAGAAAGGTCAGTTCCAAAGATTACACACTCAGTAAAGTTCATATTTTATAAGTTATCAATATGCCATGCCTTTACTGCATACAGTTTTGGTCTCCTTATTTGAAAAAAAGGATCAGAAACAGTTCAGAGAAGGTTCACTTGACTGCTTCCTAGGATGAAGGTGTTATCTTATGAGGAGAGGTTGGACAGGCTGGGCCTGTATCCATTGGAGTTTAGCAGAATGAGAGGTGATCTTATTGAAATATGTGAAATCCTGGAGGGACTTGATAGAGTAGATACCAGAAGGATGTTTCTCTCGTGGGGGAGACTAGAACTAGGGGGCACAGTTTAAAAATAAGAGGTCTCCTTTTCAAGACAGAAATTAGAAGAATATTTTTCCTCTCAGAAGGTAATTTAGTCTGTGTTATTCTCTTCCCCAGAAAGAAGTGGAGGCTGATCATTAAATTTATTCAAAAAGTTTGATTAGATAGATTTTTGACAGATGAGGGAGTTGAGGGTTACAGGGGCCAGAGAGGAAGGTGGAGTTGATACCACAACCAGATCAGCCATGATCTTATTGAATGGTGGAGCAGACCTGAAGGGCCAGATGGCATGCTCCTGCCCCTGAGACTATGTTCCTATGTTGATATGTTCCTATGACACAATGCACACTGAAATACTTGGTACATTGCCAGGCCTGCCAGCGCAGCCACTGTCAAAGGCCATGAAAGAGACTGACACCAACTTGGCAAAAGGCTTTGCACAGAGCTTGGTGCCCACCTTTTCCAGCGAGGAAGTACTGGCCAACACCATGAGAACACTTACAGACCCATTCACGATGCAGTGTCTGATGGCCATGTCTTGGCTTCCATTGCATCACAAGCAGAAGCCAACCAACATCTGCATGCTGCAGCAGAAACTCTGGACGGAATCATCCTAGATTTGCACTAAGTGTGTTAGCAGGTGGGAAAAAGAACATTTTACCCATCAGCCGCCATGGTGGCATTTCACGCCGTATCATCCCAATCCCACCTCATTAATCATGCATTCCCGGGAAGCACGCTATTTCACTGATGGGTGGCCTCCGATTTGTCCACCATGCCATCACCTTGCCTCTTCCTCACGCTGGGCACCATATTTAAAGTGCAGCCACGCGCACAGCTCTCAGTGCTTCCAGCCTAGGATTGCTGCACAGAAGGCATGACCCCAAAAGGCAAGAAGACTGCAGCCCCCAGATTCAGTGATGGATCCCTGGAATGCCTTCTGGACACCTTTGGAGCCCACCTGTACTCCCACTCTAGCTGCAGGAGGTCCAGCAATCTCACCACTCTGGCTTGGGAAGTGGTGGCAAAGGTGGTCAGTGCCAATGCTGCACAGAAGAGGTTGGCCATCCAGTGCAGAAGGATTATGAATTATCCTATCCATGCCACCAGGGTAAAGCAGACATCTCCAATCTAAACTCACACACTCACAAGCCCATCACATATTCACTGGCATCTCACTCACTGCCAGCTCAAGGGACATCACCACTCACTATCTCACAAGCACCCTCACATCTCCACCTGGCCTCAACTCCTCTGGAGACTGCCTCCTCAGCCCTCACCATCTTGAGGCCACTTGCACAGATCAACATGTGCCCCCACACAAAACCTGGGATACCCACATTTGCCAGTACAGCCATCACCCTACAGCCTCTTCCCTTACCTAAGGCCACTTCCCCCCTTCCCCAAGCAAGACCTAGCCCTGCAGCCATCGAGAAGCCACCACTACCTTATGGCTCGACTAGTAGGTAGAGACCTACCCCCGAGGCCCCTGAAAGTAATCTGGGGCTGCCTGCAAAGCCTGGTGCTGATGACCACTGGTGCTGGCTGAAGCCAAGTGGGCCAATAAACCTCGAAGTTCCATGCAAAGTGCAGCTCGCCAGCGGCACGTCACTTATGTACAGTTGTGAAACACATTGGCACGATGCTTGGATGATCCAGTGTGGGGGGATGATTCCAGTGAACTGGGCTTATAATGCTATACAGATTTATTACAATGAAGTTCCCGGCATGCGGCAGCAGGAAACACGTCCCACCATTGGTGGGTGGAGCGAACCATTGCAAACTGGTTTCATGATATCATGAAACTGATTTTTGGCCTTTCCGCCATATTGTCCACTCATGCCATGAAGCCCAACACCACCAGGCATGGAAAATTCTACTCTCTGATGGTAATGTAAATTGAGCTCAGTGCCACACAAAATCAGGCTGATACCGTTATGAATGCAATTATCAGTGTTGAAAAGGGGTTCTCCAAAATTCATGCAACAGAAACATTGGCCTGAATTCAAGTCATTAGTTAAGTCATCACATTGTCACTGTGCATGCCAAGTACTCTGGTGAGACAATGGACATCTGCATCATGGTGCCATCGTCTTTCAATAATCAATGGGGAATCAGTTTTGAGGCCTTGGTGGCAGGCATGATTGGCAGGCCCACGACCAGTCGGGAAATGGGCCACTGCCCGCGATCGTTCCCCAAATGCAATTTCACACTGACTGACCAAATTTAGGCCCACCCAGCGCAAAATAGGTCTCCATAATTGTTGGGAAGGTCTGGGCGGGTGCAGGGCCCGGCGGCTGGTTTAAAAGTAGCACAGCTGGCTCCTTGAAGGCTACCAAGGAAGAACATATTTGCTGTGTTCTGAACAACCAAGTTATGGTGGTTGGAGACACCAACTGGGAGAGCAGATTGGGTGGACATTCAGCCCCCTTCAGGTTTTCGGATGAGTGGCTCGCTGTCCTCCTGGGGGAGGTGGCTGCCAGGAGGGACACCCCTGTTCTCAGAGATGGAAGGAGGAGGCCACCGCACCTAACAATAAAAGCTTGGGAGTAGGTGGCAGCACAGGTCAGCAGCCACGATGTTGTGCGGTGCACATGGGTGCCGTGCCGCAAAAGGTTTAATGACCTGCTGTGCTCGGGAAGGGTGTGTACCATGTTGGTACGGATCAGTATGTTGAAGTGTTAAGGTCTGGCGCTCCCCCCGTGGAGCTCAGGTATGCTAGAGTCTGAGATCCAACTGTCAATGATGCCTGAGCTGGCCAAGGGGGTGAGCCCTGGCTGCTTGGACTGACTGCCTTGTGGCTCGAGGGCCACGACTCAGATATGCCCTGCAAGGTGTTCCTCAGCTGTGGTTGGCCAGGCTGCAATGGCACTGCAAGTAGAGAGTGGACTGATCCATGGTCCTCTGTCCTTTCAGGAGAAGATATCCCATAACAACATTGAATGGTTGTGGACAGTTGGAGGACCCCAAACCTCCTAATCCTATCCAGATTCGAGCAGGATGCCTTGGGGCTGGAGAGGTGCCACGCACCCTGGTCAACTGGTCGTGGAGAGGCTGGGGTGTCAGACGAAGGTAAGAGTGCAGAGCACAGAGGTGAGAGTTTTGGATGGTGCAAACATTCTTGTGTAGTCTCATCATTGATGGGAGCCTCAAAACTGGAGTCCCCACTGATCATTGAAAGACGATGGCACCATGATCCAGATATCCACTCACTCACCAGGGTGCTGGCATGCACAGTGACAGTGTGATGACTTAAACCAATGACATGTCCTTGTTCTCCCTTAGATTCACAGCATGCACTCAATCACAGGACCTTGAAGAGCCACTCCTGATGCCAGAGAGCCGCCAGGCTTCACATGCACAAATGTCATACCATTTCTCTGAACCAGGCACCAGGACAGATACCAGCACCTCGAAGGATGTTAGATCTTCGGCTAGAATGGCAGTGCACAGCGGTGAGGGCACTTCACACTCACTTGAGGAGCAAGTAGAGGCATAGAGTGCCTAGGGCACAGGCAGTCAGAGGACTGTTGGAGACCAGGACGATGCTGAGCCAAAGGCAGATGCTGAGCCTCTGGAGTCAAGCATTCGGTGGCAGATGCTAGATGTCCACCGGGATGTGTGGAAGGATCTGGTGGAGACCCATGAGAGTATTTGTGCATGGTCTTTGTTGTGGAAGAGTCCATGCGGAGCATAAGCACTGTGTTGACCCTCATGGCCGAGCGCACTGCCTCCTCCATGGGGAGAGTGGTGACTCTCATGGGGAGGCAGCTCCAGGAACAGAATCAGGGGTTCCAGGGTTGCACTCAGACCTGCAAGCCCCCACACAGGCAATGACCTCAGGTGGTTAGTGCCAGTAAAGGAGATGGATGAGGCACCCAGTATCCCAGCTAGGTGCCCATCCATCGATGGCGAACAGGGAGGTCCAGAGCAGCTTCACTTGGGTGCACAAGCTGCTTGTCGTCTCTAGACACCTCTCACTCTAGATGACGGCAGCAGCTCCTCTGCCCCTCTGTGAGTGACCATGGCACCTGATGACACTGCAATGACTGGGGAGATGCCAGCTGTGGCACTGACTGCTCCCTCCCAGGTAGGGCCAGCACAGACTCCACTGGCCAGAGGATGACCGCCAAGGTCATCAAGGCCAACAAGACACCAGAGTCAGCTGGTTGTCTCCAATGCTGCTGCCAGCGAGGAGGGTGGGGCACCAAGACATAGCACTCACAAACGTAAATTTAAGGTACCATGAGCACAAGACGGACTGTTCACAGGTGATCTTCAGTTGTGTAATGTTTTGTTTATGTTTAATGGTCTGGGAACGAAGGCCAGAAACAGGTGAATTTTTTTGGATTGTCAAAATGAGATAAATTTTGTTTTTGTTGTGATGGCCTGAGTATACTTCACTTTTTTTTGGTGCAGGACATCCCAGTATGTAATGCTGGATGTGAGTGCCTCTAAACTTTATAGCACAGGCACTGAGTGGACTTTGGGTTCAGAGGAAAGGGTCAAACATCCAAGATGGAGGCAACAGCCCTGGCTTGATGTGGAAGCAGATCTCTGGCAGCCTAGCAGAAGGAGCATTGGATCAAGGCGTCCCTGACGTCCCTGCCTTCTTGGAGGTTACCGAGGCCTGCCTCCATGCCCTCAGCGTTCTCCTCACCATGCTCATCTTCTGACTCACTCCTGGATTGATCCTCTGTGGCCTATGGAGCTGTGTCAAGATCCTCTTCCTCCAGCAGGTCCCCCCTTGCCAGTACCAGATTATAGAGAGCACAGCTTGCAACCACCATCAGTGATGCCCGTTCTGGTGCACCCCCAAACAGTTTAGGCATCAGAAACGCATCTTCAGAAGGCCTATGATCCTCTCTATCACCGCCTATGTGGAGGCATGACTCTGCCTTTGTTCTTGGGTCGCAGAGAGGTGTCATAAGCCACCTTTTCAATAGATAGCCCCAGTCACCCAGCAGCCATCCATCCTGTCAGACTGGAGCACCGAATAGCCTCTGCACCTGGGATTGCTGAGGATATAAGCGTCATGGGAGCTGCCAGGATACCTTGCACAGACTTGCAGAAGCTGCATCCTGTGATCACACACTATCTGCACGTTCATGGAGTGGAAGCCCTTCCTGTTGACGAAGGCACCTGGCTGACCCGCTGGTGTCTTGATGGCCACTTGTGTGCAGTCGATTGCACCCTGGACGTGGGGGAACCCAACAATCGCTGCAAAGCTTCTGGCTTACTCAGGCTGGCTGGCCTCGTCCGTACAGAAATGAATAAATGTCATTACTAGCCTGAATAGATCTTCTGTCACCAGCTTGATGCAACTGTGGACAGCTGATTGGGACACCCCTGGAAAGAAGGCACAGAAGTTCAGGGTCATTGTGATGTTCAGAGCCACTGGCATGGGGTTTCCACCCACACAGTTGGAGGCATTGCACCTTGGACATATTGAGGTTGCTGCATCGCTGCATCGCTAAACCCTAGTAGCTGGGTTTAGGATAGTGACGTTTTCTGCAGCCCCTCCTGCCTTGGGCTATCAGCTGGCCCTGCATCTCTTGTACCTACACTTCTCTCACAGGTCGCTCCCCTGGAAGCTGTATTGGGACACCTGGCCTCCTCTTCCTTTTGTCCCTCTCTTCCTCCTAGAGGAGGTGCCACCAGTGGAGAGCAGAAACCCATTACCAGGGTAACAGAAGGCTGTCTAATACCTGGAAGAGTACAAATGGCCAAAATTCTCCAGGGGCCTTGGGGACACCAATGAGTCCTGAAATGAAGCCTAAAAATGTTAAGAATGAAGCTCAGAACTGTCATATTCAAATAAGCAACTAGCAGCAAACTATCTCCTAAATTCTACACTACTCACAGTGGAAATGCTGCTGACCCTTTTTATCCCATCCTTGGATGAGGTTTTGCAAAATGTGGGCTGCCTCCCTGCCTCTTTTATCTGTGCAGTGAGCACAAAATCACACAGGCAATGTAAAATGGGGTTCAATTGGGTTTTTAATGGCCTTAAGTGACCTCTTAATTGATGGCAGGCATGACTCCAACACTCTGCGCGTGCCCGCCGACCTGAAGATTGCATGCATGCAGGATGACATCGGAACGCTCACCCGACATCTTCTCACGCTATTTTACCCCTGATCAGGTTGGGCACCCATCCGGCCACGGGATATAAAATTCTGCCCATTGTTTAAGCATTCTATCCAACTTTTCATGTGGCAGCATGGTTTTCATTATCAGCATGCAGTGCATCATCTGTATGGGTTAATAGTCATGAACCATGTGGTCAGGGATAGCCCTTGCTGCTGAGTAGTCACCGTCTGGTTAGTCATGATCTCAGTTGTAGATGGTACTATGAGCTGCTGCCAGGATACCAGCCTTTGAACTGCATGATACATTGAGGATTGCTGCACACCAGCTGGATTTGAAGGAAATGGAATCCTTTCCACTTGCAGTGCATCTTAGGTTACATCATGTGATGCCTGTAAAGTAAAGTACATGCTGTTAGTGGCACCCTGCACCATGGAGAAACCTGCAATTCTTATAAAATTCTGTACTCGCTTCACCTCCTTCTCTCAGGAAAGAGGGAATGAAATATATTCTGCTGTCTAGGAAAACAGAGACTCAGTGATTCCCCATATGCAACAGTGGTTGACAAAGTATTACAAATATTGCTGCAAAGAACAGACACATTGATGTTCATAGCCATGCTTACTTTCACAACCTTTGGTAGTACCGTCCTCTCCCTGTTCTGAGGCTGATTTGTGTTGCAGCAGATGACAGATTTCCATTAGGATGTCCCTACTGAAGCAGAGATATCTGACACACTGGGTGGAATTTTCCATGCTCATCAGTGGCGGGCATGTCCGGCAGTGTGTGCAGACAATATGGTGAAAAGGCCAAAAATCGGATTCATGATGTCATAAAACCAGTTTGTGATCGTCCACTCAGCCTGTCGATGTCAGGCCAGGTTTCCCGCCATCGGATGTTTGGAACTTCATTGTAATATATCTGCATATTATTATAAACCCAGCTTGCCAGAATCATCCCCCCACGCTGGATCATCTGAGTATCACACCAACATGTTTCACAACTGTACATAAGTGACGTGCACCTGCTAAGCTGTACTTCACTCAGGACTTCGAGGTTTGTTTGCCTACCTTGTTTCAGACAGCACTCAGGGTCATCAGTGTCAGGCTTCGCAGGTAGCACCACATAATTTTTAGGGGGCTCATGGGCAGTTCTCTACCTACCAGACCAGCCATAAGGATGGAGTGGCTTTTCAATAGCTGCAGGGCTTGTTTGGGGAAGGGGGAGAAGTGGCCTCAGGCAAGGCAAGAGGCTGCAGGGTGAGGACTATACTGGGGAAGAGGGGTATTCCAGGGTGTGTGTGGGGGCACATGTTGATCTGTGCAAGTGACCTCAAGAAAGTGAGTGCTGAGGAGGCAGTCTCCAGAGGAGAAGAGACCAGATGGAGATGTGAGGGTGTGTGAGATAGAATGAGTGGTGATGTGCCTTGAGCTGGTAGTGAGTGAGATGCCAGTGAATGTGTGATGGGTTCGTGAGTGTGTGAGTTTAGAGTGATGAGATGGTGGCCTTACCTTGGCGGCATGGATGAGATCATTCATCCTCTATCTACACTGGATGACAAACCAGCATTGGCACTGATCACCATTACCATCGCCTACTGAGCTAGAGTGGTGAGATTGCTGGACTTCCTGTGGCCCGAGCTGGGGTAGGGGGTATCATGGCAGGCCTCCATAGTGTCCAAAAGGCATTCCAGTGACATGTCACTGAATTGGGGGGCTGCAGTCTTCTTGCCTTTCGGGACCATGTCTTTTGTGCAGCAGTCCTAGGCTGGAAGCACTGAGAGGTGCGCACATGGTTGCACTTTAAATATTTCATTCGGCGTGAGGAAACAGCGAGGTGATGGCATAGCAGGCAAGTGAGAGCCCGCCCGCCATCAAAGTTCTGTGTTTCCTGGGAACAGAAGATTAATGAGGTGGGATTGGATTAATGAGGTGGGATGATACAGCATGCAAGGCCACCATTGCGGCCAATGGGTATAACATTGTTTTTCCTGTTCACTACCTGCAAATCTGGGATGATTCCGTACACTGTTTCTCACTGAGATTTGGATGTAAGAATTGCTCCATGAACACCCTGGGTGGATATTTCTTCTCCTCCCTCTCCCAGTAGCTTGTCCTCCTCCGCTCATTGTCCCTGTTGTGCTCTAGTCCAAGAGATTGCAAAATGCTGCACCAATGACTGGGAGCAGGTGGTTGTGTAGAATCCTAAAAGCCAAGACAAAGTCCTTCAGCATGTGCCGCCCTACTCCCTGCAGTCTTCAGCAGCTTTAAACAACTCTGGAAGAGTGTAACTGCCCTTGACATAAAGACAGCATTTGACTGAGTGTAGCATCAGGAGCCCTAGCAAAACTGGAGTCAATGGGAAATCAGGGGGAAAACTCTCTGCTGGTTGGAATCATACCAAGCACAAAGGAAGATGGTTGCAGTTGCTGGAGGTCAATCTGTCCCAGGATATCACTGCAGGACTTCCTCAGGGTAGTGTCCTAGGCCCAACCATCTTCAGCTGATTCATCAAAGACCCTCTTTCCATCATAAGGTCAGAAGTGGGGTTGTTCGCTGATGATTGCATAATGTTCAGCACCATTCACAACTCCTCAGATACTGAAGCAGTCCATATCCAAATGCAGCAAGACCTGAACAATATCCAGGCTTGGGCTGACAAGTGGCAAGTAAAATTTACATCACACAAGTGCCAGGCTATATCCATCTCCAACAAGAGAGAATATAACCGTTGTCCCTTGACATTCAATGGCATTGCTTTCACTGAATTCCCCACTATCAACATCCTGGGGGTTACCATTGACCAGAAACTGAACTAGACTAACTTTATAAATACTGTGGCTACAAAAGCAGGTCAGAGGCTAGAAATCCTGCGATGAGTAACTCACCTACTGACTTTCTGAAGACTGTCCACCATCTTCAAGGCACAAGCCAGGAGTGTGGTGGAATACTCTCTACTTGCCTGGATGAGTGCAGCTCCCACAACACAGCTCCAATATCACTCAAGAAGCTTGACACCATCCAGGACAAAGCAACTTGCTTGATTGGCTCCCCTTCCTTCTCTCAAGCATCAATGAACAGTAGCAGCAGTGTTTACCTTCTACAAAATGCACTGCAGAAACTCACCAAGGCTCCTTAAGGAGCACCTTCCATATCCGTGACCACAACCATCTAGAAGGACAAGGGCAGGAGATAAATGGGAACACCACCACCTGGAAGTTTCCCTCCAAGCCACTCACCATCCTGAGCTGGAAATATATTGCTGTTCCTTTACTGTCGGTGGGTCAAAATCTTAGAATACCCTTCCTAAGAGCACTGTGAGTGTGCCTACACCACATGGACTGCAGCAGTTCAAGAAGGCAGCTCATCACCATCTTCTCAAGGGCAATTAAGGATGGGCAATAAATGCTGGCCTAGCCAGTGACACCAACTTCCCTTAAATAAATTAAAAAAAAACACTTCTACAGTTGCAATATGAGCCAGAAAAAATCAATCAGCAATTAACCTGAAAGCTAATGATCCCTCTAAAGAGCACTGGGCGGAGGGGTGGTGGGGGGAGTCTTTCCTGCTGTTGAACACACCACGTGCAGCAGTGCAAGGTTAACATTAGCTGGAACATTGAGCTCCAACATGGCAGTGCTGGTATCAAATCAGCATTGCAAACTGATTTAGGTCACAATCCGCCTGCCATGCATTCTTCCAGCAGGTGTTCCCTATGAGCAGTGATACTCTCATCAAAATGGCGGCTAGCGTGGATAGCTCTAGAAGTGTGCATGCATGCCGCAGATGCTATTTTGGAGGCAAACCAGCACCAGAAAAGCTGAAAAACCAGGCAAATTTCCCTAATTTCATGAGCAAAGTGTTGCCCTATTTTTGAATTGTGTTTTCCCCTTGCTTGTTGCCATAAAGCATACATAGTCGAGAATAGCTGAACATTTACTCAGGAGTGTAGGTTTCACTTTGTGAGGTATCCAGTCGGTGAACAATGTGCCAGCAATACCTTCATGTGTGTCATGTCACCTCAACCTGCACTATTAGAGATGACAGCAGTAGTGAATTTGTAAGAAGTAATTTTATTAGCTTTACAGTACTTAAAGGACCAGGGTTCTGATTTTTTTTTTCCAAAGGAAGTAACTGAATTATTTACAAAGCCATAAAAGATTAGAGTGCACCATTGCTCTCCAAAATGGCACCAAATGTGTAAAGTCAGCTTGTGGACATCACAAAATGCTACATGCATCCGGCATGGCTAGCACCTGAAGTGTTTGTGTGTGGCATGGATGCCATTTTGGAGACAAAATAGCATCTGTGACATTGAAAAATGAGGTACTACAGAGCCAAATTTCATGGCCAATGTGTGTTTTTCCCCTTAAGGCTCAATAGTCTCGTTAACATGAAGTGTACACAGTAGAGAGCTATTTTGGAAGCAAACAGCACCCATTATTTGTCATTCTTGCTTGTCATTTTAATTCTCTGCCCCACTCTCATTTTGAGGTCTCTGTCCCTGGTCTTTGACTCTATTCCAATGAAGCTTAATGTAACCTCAAGGAACAGCACCTTGTCTTTCAGTTAGGCACTTTGCAACGTACTGAACTCGACACTGAGTTTAACAATTCCAGATCATAACCTCTGCCCTCATTTTTCAGACAGCAGCTGCTGGTGATGTTTCTGTTATTCCCACTTGAACCTTCTCTAGACATTACTTTAATTTCTTTACTTTCCTATGATCACCCTGTTTTGCCTTGTGCCATCACTCCTTTTATCATTTAATCTCTCCCCCTTTCCACACAATCACATACTTTCCCTTTGAATCTTTTGTCCCTGTTGCCTCTCTCTGCCTCTCTATCTGATAAAACACTGTTACACCTCTAACTTTCCCCAATTCTAACAGAAGGTCATCATCCTGAAACATTGGGCTACATTTTACTGCCATCCTCGGGACGCCAACATTAGGAATAAGTGAGGGTCCTGAGCCCTTGCCAATGGCTAGATCAGTGGCACAATCATCCTGAAGGTGGCCTCCTAATTGGCTGCCTCCCCACTCACCATCCAGTTAAGGACAGTGGGCAGTTTCTCAATGCAATTGGCCCAATCCAAGGGCCAACAGGTTTGGAGCTTTAGCAGCTCCACTGGGAGAGAGACATTTGAAACACTTGGTGGCACAGGAGAATGAGATGGTTATGACAAAGCCATGGATACGTTAAACAATCATTATGTAATGAAGACAAATGCAACATGACATGTTTTTCTCCAGATGGGGAAACAGTTGCACAATTTGTCACTAGATTGCACCAAGCATCTAAAGGATCTAATTATGGAAATGGTGTGGATAATCAGCTCAGGGAAAAAATCATGCAAAGTTACCAGTTAAACAACTTGAGGCACAAGTTGCTAGAAAAAGGAGATGCAAAAATGTTGAAGGCGGTGGCTTTGTTTGAAGCCATGGAGGCTCAATTGCAGCCAATGAAAGGTATGGTGGTTGTTCAGCTTCAGGGCATGCAGGATCAAACCCGAGCCAGGTAAACAAGCTCCAGAGGGCAAGGTAGGACTAGCCCAAGTAAACCTGAGAAAGAAGTTTCAAATGTGCAAATCTGGGACATTTTGGGAAGAATTCTTGTTGCCCAGCTAAAGGCAAGGTGATCAGCAAATGTGGGGAAAAGGATCACTTTGCTGGGAAATGCAGAAGCAAAAGTCTAGAGAGAAAGACCGAGGAATGGACTAGGCAGAAATGTCTGCTGAGTATAGGATGATGGCAAGAATGAAGATGATTGTGATGAGGGGTAGATGCTTGGGGTCAATGATAGGAAACATGAAAAAGTTATAGTGCCATTTGGTGGAATGAAGCTGGACATCATCATGGATTCTGGAAATGATAGTAATGTGACTGACAGGGCACTGTGGGAAGAGTTGAAACAGAAGAGAACCAGGTGCACATCATGGAAATGTATGAAGAAATTGTTCCCATACACATCCAAGATACGGCTTCAAATTGTGGAATGTCTCAAGGCTGTAGTGCAAGGATTTTTTTATTCATTCGTGGGATGTGGATATTGGCTCAGACAGCATTTATTGCCCATCCCCTAACTGCCCTTGAGATGGTGGTGGTGAGTTGTAGGCAACAGAAAGGTGGATGTAGAATTGGTCATCAAAGAGAAAGGGGTACCACTCATAAGCAGAGAGACAGCTCAACCCTTAAGGGTGTTGCATATTGGATTGATGGTGAACTCGGTGAAGTAATATGCTGAAGGTAAGGAGGAGTTCAAACCTGTTTTCTGAGGAATAGGAGCACTCTGTGACCATTAGCTGAAGCTAATCATTGATAACACCATCAAGACAGTAGCTCAGCCTGGATAAATGACATATTTTGGATTGAGGAGCAAGGCTGAAGCCAAGATTCAGGAACTCATCAACCAAGGTATTGTTGAAGCAGTGGAAGGACAAACTCTGAGTCCAGCAGTAGTAGCACCCAAGCCAAATTGAGGCATAAGACTGCAGCCTCATGAGACAGGTGAATGAGGCAGTAGTTAAAGAATGCCAGCCTATGCCAACTGTAGATGAGGTACTTCAGGAGCTGTGGACAAGCGAGGTGTTTTCTGAGTTGGACTTAAAATGAAGCGGGAGGGAGGGCATCAGCTAGAGTTGCACCCAGTCTCTAGGAAGGTGACAATTTTTGTCACAGTGTGGACTGTACTAACATCAGAGGTTCTGGTTTGGCATAAATGCAGCACCAGGGATTTATCAGCTTGAGATCCATTATGTCGTTCAAGGTATCCCAGAAACGGCCAATATTTCACATGATACCATTGTTCATGGTGCTTTTCGTGAGTAACACGATCCACAAACATCCACAAAGGTCACTCCAGACACCAGTCCTTTGGGGCTAGGAGCAGTGCTAGTGCAGCCACAAGAGGAGAGAGGTGATCTTCTCAGAGGAAAGAAGCATTGGGGCTGGTCTAGAGAAAGGTTTCATGCGTACCCATTTGGCAGCGAATTTGAGCTGCTAACGGACCACAAACCACTGGAGGTGATATACTCTGAGGTCAAAAGCATGCACTAGAATCAGAGATGGTACTTAGATTTCAGCAGTACAAGTACAAGGATGTTCACATTGCTGGGAAAGCAAACATTACTGATTTGCTATCAAGTCAACTGAAGGTGGACTAGATAGGAGGGCCTATACCAGAGAAGGAAGCTGAATTTTTGTGCAATTTCGAGCAGTACACAGGACACCCAGAGGAACGACTACTTGGGAGATAGAGAGGGAGTAGGGCAGAGATCCAGAATTAGATGATGTCAGGCACAGTAATCAGACAGAAGAGTGGTAGATGTATCCACATAAGACCTGTGTTGCTGTGAGAGATGAACTGCACATCATTGGGAAATGTGTGCACAGAGGCAGCAGACTTGCCAAGGCAGTTAAGACAAAGAATGGTGACATTGGCTCATGAAGGTCATCTAAGAGTGGTTGGCATGAAGCAGATCCTGAGAACCTAGATTTGGTGGCCTGCAACGGAGAAGAACACTGAAAAAAATGTGAAATCCTGTCATGGATGCTGTCACTGGCTGACCCAATTCACTTGATCCAATATGCAGTACACTGCTACCAGCTGGACCATGGAAAGATATCGCCATATAATATTTTTTAGGTTCATTTTCCATCAGGAGAGTCAGTTTGGGTGGGATTGACTATGACGGTTGGTACTATCAATATGTTGTGAAGAAGTCTACAACAGCAGAGAAAATAGCATTAACTGAGATATTTGCAAGGCGTGCTCTGCCAATTACCTTGTATTCAGACAATGGGCCACAGTTTATCTTACAAATGTTTGCTGGCTACATATAAGCCACAGGAATTCATCATCACAGCAGAGTGATGCCAAAATGGTGACAAGCCAATGGAGGAGTAGAACGCCAGAATGAGTCCTGAACAAAGTGGATGAAAATTGCCCAAGCTGAA
The DNA here is from genome assembly GCF_017639515.1 of Carcharodon carcharias. Taxonomy (NCBI): domain Eukaryota; kingdom Metazoa; phylum Chordata; class Chondrichthyes; order Lamniformes; family Lamnidae; genus Carcharodon; species Carcharodon carcharias. The sequence goes on from NC_054472.1 coordinate 102,219,128, forward strand.
GGCAAAGATTGGAAAAAGGCACTTCTGTCATATGTGCTTGTGTACAGAGCAACTCCACATATTATGACAGAGAAGAGCCTAGCAGTGTTGCTATTTAGATGCAAAATCCTAACCAAATCCTGGAAATCAGAGACATCACTAATGATCAAGAGGTTCAAGACCAAGATGCTGAGAAGAAGGGTGCATCAAAGCTTTTTATTCAGGTCAAAGAAGGGGTGCCAGAGAGTCTGATGTGCTACCAGGTGATGAAGTCTTGGTTAACTGAGAGACTCCAATCAAGATGAACCCAGCCTTTCTTCCAGAACTGTTATTTCCAAGATTGGAAATAGGGTGACAGTGAGGTCATCAGAAGGAGTAGAATTTGTTTTAACTATATTGTATGTCAAGGGGCAGAATTTTTGGTCTTGCCGGCGGGTGCGCATCTGATCCGAATGGGAATGAAATAGTGCGCGATGATGTCAGCCAAGCGTCCCGATGTCATCGTGCACTCTCACGACAATTAAGAGGCCTTTAAGGCCCTTAAGCAATTAATTAAGCTGTATTTTTCACTGCCCGCTCAACCGTTCAGTTGGCGGGTGGACGAATAAGCCAGGCAGCCTTTGCATTTTTCATGAAACCTCATCCACGGGTGAGATGAGATCCCCAATGCTTACTGAAAAAAACAGTAAAAAATTTTTAACATCATTTTTTACATGTCCTCTTCATGTGACTGAGTCACCTGTGGGAACATGTTTATATCATTTGTAAAAAGTTTATTTTTGTATTTAAAACTCTTCAGCTCTCTGAGGCAGCTCGGTGCCTTCACAGAGCTTTCAGTGCATGCTCCCCTACACATGCGCTCCTCCCACCTCCATCCCAGCAGCGCTGAGCATTCCAGCGCGTCTTTCACGCTGGCTGGCCGTTAATTGGGCTGCCAGCATGAAATCGTGGCCAGAGCCTGTTCGCAAGTGGCAGTTGGTCTTGTGGTCCTTCCCAGGCCTGCCTGCCCAACGAACCCCAAGCCTGCCCACCCTGCCCAAGGAATATCAGCGTCATGGTAATTTGTAATGCAGAATACAGAGCCTGAACTTAACCTGATTCCTGATCAAAATGAGCAGATGGTGGATTAGTAAATAGCAGCTTAACTTCGAGGTGAGTCTCAGATAGCAACAGGGACTGATGAGGCACCTGAACTAAGGACCAGAGGCTCCAGAGTTCCTGACAGCAGGCTGACAGCCTACAGTCCAGAGGCACAAATGATGGCTCCTGAAAGAAAGCTGATACCCTCAGGTCCCGGGACATTAATAACCAGAGTACCTGAGGCCCTGGCACCAGCTGAAACCACCCAAGGAATATGAAGATTTTATCTAATGCTTAGCCACAACAGGAGAAGGAGATCAGTGAGGAAAGTTAATTTGTAGTTTTGGAAATCATTTGTGATTGCATATTAGGTTAGCAAAATTGTGATTCAATGGAGTTGGCCAAGATGTGAAATTCACAGTTAAATTTGAATAATATAAAAGAAAATTGAAACATGAAACATTGAACTCATTTGACTCTTGTTATTTAAGAAACTATTTCTTTCATTCTTGCATTTGAAAATAGCTGGTAATATTTTACTGTTTGGAGTTGAAAGAATCAAACAGGAAATTGTGTTAAGTGTAGTGCCAGAAAAATATCATGGACATGCTTTCAGTCTGATGGAGGGAATGTCATGATGATAACTGATTTGTTATGTAAACTCATATTAGATACTATACGGTATATTCTGCATTCCACTCGGGTTCACAAAGGTCAAATCACACATGTTTTGTGAACTGCATCTGGGGCCAAAGGTGACTGAATAAAGTCAGTGAATCATGTCAAATCTTAGTTATGTAAAGTGTCATTATTAAATGATCGGACAGTAATGTCCACAAGCAGCAAGAGGGTGGACATGGTTGCTCTGCTGGTATCAAAATGCCAGTGATGCCTCAAAATCGCTCCTAATTGGGGCCTTAGCAGCTTAATTGGCTGCCCACCCTTGTGGAGCAGGCAGCTGATCCTACTGCCAGACCACCACTGGGAAAGTTCCCCAGTAGCAAGAATGTGTCATCAAATTGTCCTAATTGGTTTCCCCCATTTTCCTAGCCCCCAACTCTAAGCCTACCCATGGAGCAGAAAAATCCTGCCCATGAACACTATTTCTCTCTCCATTGATGCTGCCTGACCTGCTGAGTATGTCCAGCATTTTTTGCTTCTATTTGAAAAAAGACTAGAGGTTCCCATGTAATTGCGCAAGAAATATGACATAATTAGAATCAAATAAGAATTGATTTTTTGACTCCTTAGATTCTGACTAAATTGCCTTTAGTTTCATAAATTTGTGCTAATAAAAATTGTACAAGCCAAGATGAGGGGCACTTAGTTACTTAAAGACTGGCATAAGTCGTGGTAATAGCAGATGGAAGCTCTTATGATACTGCAGTCTGTCACAGGTACACTGAAGGGCATGCCTCAGTTTGCTTCTTAATGGAGAGGATGGAGGAAATTTTCAGCTGCAGCTTGGGCAGCGTCATGTGAAAAAATTGAACTATTTTTATGAGCGGACCTCATCTAAATAATTTGTGCTAACAGTCAGCTTCAGCAAGTGCACACGGGCAGCCTGCCCAGGGAGTGGGGAAGATGGAGCAGGGCAGGATCCTATCTGAAAATAAGTCAGGAGTCTGGTCCTGAAGGGCACAAGGGTGGTGGGAAGAAGATTTTCATGAAGTATTCATGGCTGCAGATACATCATCCTCAGGTGCAGATGGGTATGGATTTGTAATTGAAGGTGAGGATTTTTGATTTGCTGTGTTAGAGTGACTGGGAATCAATGTAAAAGGCAGAAAGAAAACTGCAAAAATAGGCAATGCTCAAAATAAACAGCTGGGTTGACAACAAGGTTGTCCCTCGATTTGAGGATGACATCTCCTCAGGGTTGCGAGTTTCTGCCATGACTCTTCATATGACTGAAAAGGTCAAATTTTGACCTGTAGATCTTTGGGAACATGGGGCAGGATGCCCCATGGGGTAGTGGGATCCTTAGTACAGGATATGCTTCTTTTTCTTTCTTTCTCTGTTGCCACTCTGCTTCATTATTAAGGTGTTGTAACTCAAAGTGTGAACAGCTTGATGGACAAATGGTTGCCATTTAAAAAATTTGGCAGAAGGCTCCTTCCAGACATTAATGCCAATGCTGCCGCACTTCAAGGAGAGTTTCAAAGTGTTTTTGAAGTGTTTTAATTGTCTTCCCCTGGAGCATAGGCCATTTGAGTGCTAAGAGAACAGGACCTGCTGGGGGAAATGCTTTATGGCATATGACACAGCATTCAGTCCATCAAAGTTGATTTTCCAGGGGTTTTGCCTGAATGCTTGTGGAGATGACTACAAGAAAGACACAAGTGTTTGTTCAACGGTCCTCCCATTGACTCTGGAGGTACAGCAGTGGGATTGCCGAAGGAATTTCTCTAGAGTTCTTATGTATCACTGATACACAGCCCAGGTCTCTCTGCAGTACAAGGGTGTGGTGACAACACCTGCTCTTTAAACTAGGACTTTGGTCAACTCGTGGACATCTTCGCTGTCAAACATTGGATGGCATAGTTTTGTTGAAGGCTCAGCTGGTGCAGCTGATTTGGTGTTGTATCTCCTCATCAACAGTGGCCTTTTGAGAGAGGTGGCTTCCAAGGTATGGGAAGTACTCAACATAGTCCAGGGTCTCTCCTTCAACATATATGGAGAGTAAAAATTTTGCTGACCAGGTGTGCGTTCATATATGAGTTTTGTTTTGGCAACATCCAAAGACAGGCTGAGTTGTTTTAATGCAGAATTGAAGAGATCGAGAGTGGCTTATAAATCTGGTGCAGAGTGACCAATGACACTGCAGTGTATGTCTATGGTGGTCAGTTCAGTTTTGGCACAAAGGTGACTGAGGTTAAAGAGTTTTCCATCTAGGCAGTATTTAATACTCACATCAGAGGGTAATTGATCATTGAGGTGAATAGCTACTGTCAGGTAGATTGTAAACAGTATAGGGGCAATCGCGCAGTCTTGCTTGGCCCCAGTCTGGATTTTGAAGGCGTCTGTTTAAGTTCAAGACAGCTGTAGTCATATCATTATGAAGGAATTGTAGGATTGTGATGAAGTTTCTTAGACATCAAAATCCTTGGAGCACAATCCACAGAACCTCAAGATTCACTGAGTCAAATACTTTGGTCAGGTCAAGAGTTCCTGCTGTTCTCAACATTTTTCTTGGATTTATCTGGCAACAAAAGCCATGTCAGAGGTTCCTCTGGAAGGCTTAAAGCCACATTGTATCTCTGGGAGGATTTCCTCTGCCACAGGAAATGGCGATCATGGAATTTCCCTGCTATGGACAAGAGGGAAATACCTCAATAGTTTCCACAGCATCTCCCTTCTTGAAGATATTTACAATTGTCACATTCCTCAAGTCTTGGGGTGGGTCAGGGATGGGGTGGGAGTTCTTTTTCCTCCCAAATCCATAGGATGGAGTCTTGATGTGAGCAAAAGCCGATCAGCTTTGAAGATCTCAGCTGGAATACTATCAGGAGCCACAGGTTTTGTTGTTTCTCATCCATTTAATTGCTTGCTTAGTTCTCCCTTCTATCATGATTCACCCAGGGATTCTATCACAGGATTCTGGGGGATGGCCTGAGGGATCAGCTGCTACTGATGGTTCACGGTTGAGAAGTTGTTGAAAATATTCTTTCCAGCATTTATAGATAGCATTGTCATCCTTAAGAGAAATAACATTCTCTGAGCAAAAGGGATTTTGTTCATTTGACCTTGGTCTATAGGTGGCCCTGGTGGCTTCAGAAAAGCTTTGCATGTCATGATAGTCAGTATATTGTTGAATCTCTCAGGCTTTTTCTTTCCACCACATTCCTTTTATCATCTGATTTTATCTTTGGGCATCAGCCTTGAGCTGTTGGAATGCTGCCGTCTTAATTTGCAACCTTGGCTTGTTCTGCCAGGCACTGAAAGCTGTTTGGTTTTGTTTCAGGTGGTCACCTATCCCAACTGGCAAGACCAACGTCATAGACATGAGGGTGGCTGTCAGTCTCCTCTTTCTAGTAGAAGGCGTATCCCCCATTTGTTCCTTCAGCTGCCCCTCTGGAGGAAGATGGGCTTCACTGAAGGCCATGATGTCAATTTGGAGTCTTGATAGCCCTCATGATACAATTGCAATTCTCCTTTCTGGATGGTCAGTCTTGAACTCATCCATGATTGTTCATTTTCATTGAACCTGTCCTGGTGACGACGGTGCTCGGACCCAATGATCTGAGCACAGGAATCTAGCACAGCTGATGCATTGGTGCTAGGTGGGTTTTCATCACCAATTGAATAAGTCAATGATCTGTCCAGCAGGCATTAATCCCCCTCATGGATCAAGTGATACAAGTGTCACTTAGATATTTGACCTATACAATGACATAATCCAGGAGGTGCCAGTGCTTTGATCTAGGATAGCTCCATGTGGTTTTGTATTTGTCCTTCTGGTGGAAGAGGGCACTTGTTATAGTGAGGTCACTCTGAGCACACTTTGTCAGCAGGAGGACACCATTTGTATTAGATATCGGAGTCATATCAACTCTGGCATTAAAGTCCCTCAGAAGGATGACCTTTTCTTCTTATGGGATGGCAATGAGGCCTTCATCAAGGTCAGAATAGAACTTTTCCTTAATGTCTTCATCGGAGCCAAGGGTTGGGGCATAAGTGCTGATGAAGGTGACATATTGATTAGGGCTGAGTTGCAGGTGAAGTTTCATGAGTCTTTCATTTATACAATTGGAAAGTTATGACAGTGCATCTAAGACCCTATTCCAAATGGCAAAACCAACTCCATGGACATGAGGATGGCTGTCAGCCTTTTCTTTCCAGTAGAAGGTTCATCCCTCACTTGTTCCTTCAGCTGCCTCTCCCGAGAAAGGCGAGTCTCACTGAGGGCAGGGATATAAATAGCTCATGTCTGACGATTGCAGTCCTTTCCGCACAGACTTGAAATTATCCAAGGGCAGAATTTCTCGCTTGTCGGGTGGGTGAGCACCTGACCCAAATGAATGTAAAATGACGCATGATGATGTCAGGTGAGCATCCTGACATCATTGCGCACTCGCGCGATATTTCGGTCGGTGGGAGTGTGCGGGAGTTGGCAGCACACCCGCCAACAATTAAAAGTCCCATTAAGACCATTAACAATCCAATTGATTTTAACTTTTTGCTGCCCATCCAACCTTAGGTTGGCGGACAGGCGAAAAGGCCTGCTGACCTTTGCATTTTCTGCAAAACCTCACCCGCGAGCGAGATGAGGTTTCAACCCATCGTTTAAAAAAAATCTTTTCATGCTAGTTTCTAACATGTACCGGCTCATCTGACAGAGATGTTTCTCAACATCTTACAATGTTTCATTTTTCATTTTCAAAGCTGTTCATCTCCCTAAGGCAGCTTTGTGCCTCAGGGAGCTATTCCAGCCCGCACTCGCGTGCGTGAGTGAAGTTGCATCTTCTCCCCCCACACCGGTAGTGCTGAGCATTGCAGCATGTGTTTCATGCTGGGCAGGCCTTTAATTGGCCCGCCCAGTGTGAAATCACAGTCCAGCCCCAATCGTAGGCAGCGGTCAGTTTCCCGACTGCTCCAGCCTGATGAAGGAAAAATTCTGCCCCAAGAGTGCTCTAACATTTCAAGTTGCACAATTTAAAGTTTTCTTTCTCTGATCACAAAGATGGTGATCTCACAAGGTGTGGTTCCCCAGCCAGTGGGAGAGCCTATTTTTAGGGCACCTTTTCTAGCCCCCCTCCCCATTGGGTTGAGCAGAGGATATCCTGAAGAGGACTGCTCAGTCACAGATGCTATTGCCCAAAGTCATCTCTGCCCCAACACAGGTGTCCTACAACCGTCATGCATCTGTCGATTGAGTGCAGATTCTTGGCTAGGGACTGCCAGGTTCACAGCCCTGTCCCCATCACCAATTCTCCATCATCATAAGGCTTGGCAATTGGACTCTGGTAGAAGCCTGTGCATGAATTTGTTTACATGGGAACCTTGGGGCGTCATTATTGCCCACACGATCTTGAAGCGTTGGTGGTCAGATTTCACTGACGTTGAACCATGATGACTGGGATCACTTTGCCACTGCAGCCTTCTTCTGTCTTCACAGGTGGTGAGATTCGCAATCTTCTTTCGCTGCTCTGCCACTGAGGACTTTTTGGACCGCACTTTGTCTGGAACCTATCACCCCTCCCCCCCACCCCCCAATGTTGCTGCTATGGGTGGCCCTACCAGGTGCAAGGATCTCCTGATGGCATCACTCAAGGGATCAATAGAGTGCACAAGCCTCGCCACCATGGCAAGGTGGTGACCCATGCAGGGACAGCAGGCAAGTCAGTATCTGTTAAGGGAAAAGACAGGTCATGATGTTTTGGGTGTGTAGGTTTCATCAAAACAAATGTTAGTGAAATGTTAGATAAAGAGGAAAGGAAACTTAGAAACAGAATGGTAATTGTAGAGGTTGGTTAGGCTGAGGGTTGGTATTTAGAGAGGAGATGGTGATGATGCAGTCTTTGATGGAGAGCGCAAGATTACGAATGCTGATGACTACCCAGCTCAAACTTGTCCCTATTTTTCTGAAGACAGTTGTGTAATCCAAAGGTGACTTGTTCAGCTCTTGCCTGGAAGCTAACCCAGAGTCAATCTTGCTTGCTAACCAGTTTTCCATTTTGGATACTGGTGAGGGCAATGGTTCCTCAGAGGAGTGCAGCAAGAGCCCAGTCCGTGGCACCACTAGTAACTCAGCAGCACAGGAGGGGAGAAAGAAGTGTGGAAAGGCAATTGTAATGTGGGATTAGTTAGGGGAACAGACAGGCGTTTCTGCAGCCGTGGACGTGATTCCAGGATGGTGTATTGTCTCACTGGTGCCAGGGTCATGGATGACACAGAGTGGCTGCAAGACTTTCTTCTACAGCAGTGGGTGAGTAGCCCAAGAATGTGGTCCACATTGGTACCAATGATATAGGTAGGAAGAGGGATGAGGTCCTGAAAGCAGATTTTAGGGAGTTAGGAAAGAAATTAAAAAGCCGGACCTCAAAAGCAGTAATCTCAGGATTACACCCAATGTCACATGCTAGTAAGCGTAGGAATAGGAGGATTAAGCAGAATTTGGTGTGTGGGGGAAGGCATCAGATTCCTGAGGGATTGGGACTGGTTTTGGGGCAGGTGGCACTTGTACAAGATGGACTTGTTGAACCTTAGCAGGATGGGTACTAACATTCTCGCAGGGAGATTCGCTAGTGCTGTCGGGGAGGGTTCAAACTAGATTGGCAGGGGGCTGGCAGCCTGAGAGGGGACTCAGATTGGAGGGAAGCAAAACTATTAACCGGAAGTAGAAAAGTAGTAAGCAAAATTAGAAAGCAGACGAAATAAAGGCAAGTATTAAATAGGATCAGAATGCAGAACAATGTTAAAAAGACAAAGTTAAGGGCACTCTACCTGAATGCATACAGTATTCTCAAAAGGTAGATCATTTGAAGATACAATCAGAGATACATGTGTATGCTTTAATTTCTATTACAGAGACGTGGTTACAGGGTGACCAGGACTGGGAACTGAATATTCAGGGATATTGGTCATTAGGACGGATAGGCAGAGGGGAAAAGGAGGTGGGGTAGCACTGTTAATAAGGAGCGAGATCGGTACATTAGTGAGGGAGGGTCTTAGATCGAAGGATCAAGATGTAGAATCAGTTTGGGTGGAGCTAAGAAATAACAAGGGACAGCAAACATTGGTGAGTTTTTACAGACAACCAAACTGTGATGGTAACATTGGGCATGGTATAAATCAGGAAATTAGAGCTGCATGTAACAAGGGTAATTCAGTAATAATGGGCAACTTCAATTTACATATAGATGGGTAAATCTAATTAGCACTAATGCTGTGGAGGATGACTTCTAGGAGTATGTGTGAGATGGATTTCTGGAAGGTACATTGAGGAACCAATATAGGGATCGTGCTATTTTAGATTTAGTATTATCTAATCAGAAAGGATTAATTACTAACCTTGTTGTAAATGAGCCATTAGGAAATAGTTGACTATAATATGATAGAATTTTACATCAGGTTTGAAAATGGTATAGTTCATTATGAAACTACGGCCGGGGTTTTCCGGCCCCGTCCACTGTCGAGATCTTCCGGTCCTGCCGAAAGTCAATGAAATTTTATGTGGCCCTCTGCATCTCCTGTGATGGGTCCAGCCATGGCAGGGCTGGAAAATCCAAGTTTAGGGAACTAAATCTGAACAAAGGAAATTATGAAGCTATGAGGGGCAAGTTGGCTATGGTGGAATGGGAAAATGCATTAAAAGGTTTATCAGTAGACAGGCAGTGGCTAGTATTTAAAGAAGTATTACATGGTCTACAGCAAATTTACATTCCTCTAAGACGTAAAAAAACAACAGGAAAGGGTGAATCAACCATGGCTAACAAAAGAAGTTAAAGGCTGCATTAGATTAAAGGAAGTAGTTTATAAAGTTGCCAGAAAAAGTGGTAATCCCAGGGATTGGGAGCAATTTAGAATCCAGCAAAGCAGGACTAAGAAACTGATAAAGAAAGGTAAAGGCAAGCTAGCAAGAAACATAAAGGCTAACTGTAAAAGCTTATTTAGGTATGTGAAAAGGAAAATATTAGCAAGGGCAAATGTAGGTCCATTACAGGAGACAGGAGACTTTATAATGGAGAATAGGGAAATGGCAGAGAAACTAAACAATTACTTTGTGTCTTCACAGTGGAAGATACATAAAATCTCCCAGAAATACTTGGGACCAAGGGACTAGTGAAAATGGGGAATTGAAAGAAATTAATATTAATAAAGAGGTAGTACTCAAAATTAATTGGATTGAAGGTTGATAAATCCCCTGGGCCAGATGAGCTATATCCCAGAGTGTTAAAATAAGTGGCTATAGAGGTAGTGGATGCATTGGTGGTTATCTCAAAATTCTATGGATTCTGGAAAGGTTCCTGCAGACTGGAAAGTACCAAATGAAACCCTACTATTAAAGAAGGGAGGGAGAGAGAAAACAGAGAACTGCAGACCTGTTAGTTTGACGTCTGTAGTAGGGGAAATGTTAGAATCTATTCCAAAGAAGGTGATAACTGGGCACTTAGAAAATAATTGGGCAGAGTCAACATGGATTTTGAAAGGGAAATAATGTTTGACAAGCCAGTTTGTGTTTTTTAATTATGGTACTATAGCATCGATAAAGGAGAACCAGTGGATGTGGTGTATTTGGATTTTCAGAAGGCTTTCGATATGGTCCCACACAGGATGTTAGTAAGCAAAATTAGAGCACATGAGATTGGGGATAATATACTGGTATGGGCTGAGAATTGGTTAAGAAACAGATAACAGAGAGTAGGAATAAATGGGTCATTCTCAGGTTGGCAGGCTGTTACTAGTGGAACACTGCAAAGATCAGTGTTGGGACCACCTCTGTTCACAATCTAAATAAATAGCTTGGATGTGGGGACCAAATGTAATATTTCCAAATTTGCTGATGATGCAAAACTAGGTGGGAATGAGAGTCATGAGGAGGATGCAAGGAGGCTTCAAGGGGATTTGGACAGGCTAAGTGAATGGGCAAGAACACGGGAGATGGAATATAATGTGAATAAATGTGAAGTTATTCACTTCGGTAGAAAAAACAGAAATGCAGAGTATTCCTTAAATGTTGAGAGTTTGTGAAGTGTTGATGTCCAAAGGGACTTGGGTGTCCTTGTTCATGAGTCACTAAAAGCTAGCATGCAAGGTGAAGCAAGCAGTTGGGAAGGCAAACAGTATGCTGGCCTTCATCGCAAGGGGATTTGAGTACAGGAGTAAAGATGTATTGCTGCAATTGTATAAAGCCTTGATGAGATCACACCTGGAGCATTGTATACAGTTTTGGTCTCCTTATCTAAGGAAGAATGCACTTGCCATAGAGGGAGTGCAATGGATGTTCACCAGACTAATCCCTGGAATGGTGGGATTGTCCTATGAGGAGAGATTGAGAAAACTGGGCCTGTATTCTTAGAGTTTCAAAGAATGAGAGGTGATCTCATTGAAACTCAAAAAATCCTTACAGGGTATGACAGGGTAGATGTAGATAGAATGTTTCCCATGGCTTTTGAGTCTTAGAACCAGTCTCAGAATTATGGGCAGGCCTTTTAACACTGAGATGAGGAGGAATTTCTTCACTCAGAGGGTGGTGAATCTTTGGAATTCTCTACCCAAGAGGGCTGTGGAAGCTCAATCATTGAGCATGTTCAAGACAGAAATCAATAGATTTCTGGATACTAATGACATCAAGAGATATGGGGATGATCTGTTTGAATGGCGGAGCAGGCTCAGTGGGCAGAATGGCCTACTCATGCTTCTAGTTCCTTTGTTCTTATGTAATGGCAGAAGCCACTGCAATGAAAATCTCAGTGATGAATAAGTCCATGATTCATTTGGTATTGGATGTGAAGACGCAGGGAACAGGAAAAACAGGATAGAAGCAGCTTAGCAAAGAAGAAGACTTTGTCCTTGCCCTCATGGGAAATGCTGGAGCAGTAGGTGAGTTTGACTGAGGATAGCACATCATAGCGATGCTTGAGATGGTCAAGGCAGACCTGGCAATGAATGAATAGTCCAATTGTGCACAAGGTATGTTCAAGTTGTGGTTTCTGATTTAAGGGAGTGAAGGCGTACCTGGGGAAGTAGCAGGGGTGGAAGATAACAGGATAAATTTTGACTGATAAAAACTGGCAGGTTTTTGTTGGATGGAAAGTTGTAGCTCTGGGAGATCAAGTGATGAATACCATGATTGGCACAGTAGACAATGTCCAGGCAGATGCATAGCAAGGCTGTGGTTTCAATAAAGAGGGGGTGAGTGCTGTGAACATGCATAATCACACATGCACAGATTCTTTCAAGGCATAAGGACTGGAGCATCTGCTAGGCAGTGTTGATAGTGTAAAACAAAAACAGAATTACCTGGAAAAACTCAGCAGGTCTGGCAGCATCGGCGGAGAAGAAAAGAGTTGACGTTTCGAGTCCTCATGACCCTTCGACAGAACTGAAGGGTCATGAGGACTCGAAACGTCAACTCTTTTCTTCTCCGCCGATGCTGCCAGACCTGCTGAGTTTTTCCAGGTAATTCTGTTTTTGTTTTGGATTTCCAGCATCCGCAGTTTTTTTGTTTTTATCTCTGTGTTGATAGTGTATTGTCTGTCAGGAACCCTATACTCAGACCCATGGCCTGAGGCCAGAAGTTGTTTAAATGCAGTTTTGGAGGCCTGATCTGATTTTGTATTTAAAACTGAATTAAAGTTAAAAAAATGTTGTTATCTAGAAGTTACAATCTACTTTCAACCTAAATTCAGAACTCATTATTGCCCTATTACTGACCACACATGATGCATTAAGGATGTTCTCAGTTCACAGACAAAATAACTTGAAAGGGGCACAAGGCCACTGAATAACAAGCCTCTAGCAGCACGTCAGAAAGAAGAGGGTGATGAAAAATATATCTGATAAAGATAGCATGCTCGGTGCTTAACAATTACAGCCAGAGTTCTTATTCCCATCTGATAAAAGAAATGTGTTGCATTGTGAAGGCAGTGGGAGTGTAGGCATGCTTTTCCGTGGGTGTACTGTCAGACATTGGAACAAGAATAAAAGTGTTGATTGAAAAACTACCAAGAATTGTCTCTGCTGTGTTGAATTATCATAGAGGAGTGGTGTCTCCTTTTGCAGAAAACAAGGTAAACGTGAAGTAGGTCTGTGTTACCAGTGATAGTAACTGTATACCTGCTGATAAAAAATATTTGGAACTAGCATATTGTCATCGCCATCATCGTCAGTCCCTCAAAACAAGGATATCACCTGCCAGGCTTCATGATTTGTGTGTCCTCAGGTGACTCAGCAGGCCAATCCCGGAGTCACGGGTCTTTGGGCAGTGAGGGTAAGTGTTGCCCTGAGGAAGAGACTTCTCGAGCCAAGGTTGTGCCCTCTCTCCTTCCTCTTTTATTCCTTCTCCGCTGCAGAGTTTATGTGGTCAGCTTCCAACTGTATTGCAGTGCTTTGGATGAGGCACTGCCACATGGCAAAGTTTGTGGCAAGTTCCTCCCACTCACTACTGTCAATTTGTCCCCTTTTCAAGGTGGTCTTCGGAGTGCCCTTAAAACATTTTCTCTGCCCTCGAGTTCGGGTGACATCCTTAAGTTGTGAAAAAAGCATCTACTTCGGAAGCCAACTATTTGGCATGCGGATGCATTGTCCAAATCAGCAGAGCTGATTTTGAATGATTGTGGTTGCAACGCTGGTGGAATTGGCTTCAGTGAGGCATATAATGGAGTGGTATAATACACTGTTGAAAGTATTCTCCGTTCATCTCAGTGCACCCAGCTTAGGTTTGTATTTGCATGTCTAAGTGAAGGACAATGTACAAAAGACCAATAGTTCTGTTCAATGCATTAAATTGTTACCTCCCAGATTGTGTCTGAGTTCCCACCTTCAGTTTGGGCCATACTTAATATTTACAGAGGTAAGTGAAAAGGAAGAAAGTGTTGTATTTATAAAGTGTCCTCATGACCTCAGAATGTCCTCAAGTGCTCGACAGCCAATGAATTTATTTTGACATTGTTACTGTTGTGACATAGGAAATGCAGCAGGCAATTTGCTGATAGCAAGCTGTCATAAACAGTAATGACCAGATCCATCTATTTCAGTGATATTCAGGGATAAATATTGATTAGGACACTGGGGAGAAACTCCCTTGCTCTTCTTAAATTACTGCCATGCCATCTTTTAAATTCACCTGAAAAGGCAGACGTGGACTCACTTTAACATCTCATTTGAAAGACAGCTAAGAAATATAAGAAACATGGGGATATACAAGTAGGCATTTAGCCCCTTAAGCCTGTTCCACCAGGCAATGAGGTCATGGCTGTTCTGCAACTGAATTCCATACACCCATCTTTGCCCCATATCCCTTAATATCTGTGGTAATCTGAGGTGCAAAATACCTTTAAGAGAATGTGAGCAGATGGACTACGCGATTATTGTACCCAATTGCTGTGTAGTGTGGGCTACATTGTTCATCTGTAGTTGTAGAATAGGTTTGTTTTGAGAAGCACACATGGGTTAGTGCTCTATTACTATGTTAATAAACAGCCTGTGTTTCACCTCACAATGGTCTCTGCACCTGCAGTATCTTATTTACCAACTCACTCACCAGTAGATAGGCATGCAACCATGTTCGCTGAGCAAAGCAACCCGATAGAAGGAACATAACAATATCTTTTAGTTATCAAAAATCTATTGAAATTTGCGTTGAGCAGGCAGGCACACGCCCGAGCATAAAATGACGTGCGATGACATCGGGCAAGCGCTCCGACGTCATCACGCACTCGTGTGACTCTTCAGTCGGCAGGCGTGTGCTGGAGTCAGCAGCGCGCCCGTCAACAATTAGTAGGTCCATTAAGGCCTATTAAGACCATTAAAGTAATAATTAAATGAAATTTTTCACTGCCATGGGCGTGATGAGGTTTCCAACAGCAATTAAATGTTACATTAAAATGTTTAAATGTCATTCATAGCATGTCCCTGCTCATGTGATAGAGTCACATCAGGGGACATCTTTTTAACAGTGGTAACTTTCTTATTTTTGTGTTTTTAAATCTTCAGCTCCCTGAGGCAATTCTGTGCTTCGGGGAGCTTTCATTACACGCACTCGCACGCGTGCGCGAACTTCTGCGCTTGCCCTCCTCCCACCCCCACCTTGGCAGCACAGAGCATGTTTCATGATGGCTGCCCATTAATTGGCCAACCAATATGAAATCAAATTTGGGGCCCGATTGCGGGCGGAGGGTGGCTCCCAGGTCTGCCCGCTGCGCCCGCCCAACAAGGTAAAAATCCTGGCCTGTGTGTGTAGAATTGTTCCCAATTTTCACTTCTGAAGCTCAACATTTTTACATTATGCCCCCTCATCCTAGCCAGCCAGCAGAAATAGTTTCTCCCCATCTACCCTATCTGCTCCTATTATTAATATCTTGAAACTTCAATCATATCACCCTTTAACCTTCTAAATTCCAGGGGAAACAACCCTATGTAATCCCTCCTTGTAATTTAACCTTTGGAGCAGTTATTAGCCTGGTAAATATAACCTGCACTCTCTCCAAGGTCAATATGTCTTTCCTATGGTGGTGCCCAAAACTGCTCACAGCACACCAGATGTGGTCTATCCAAGTCTTTATATAGCTGAAGCATGACTTCTACCCCCTTATGTTCTAGTCCTCTACATATAACAACATTTCACTAGCCTTTTTGATTATATCCTGTACCTGGTCAGGGCATTTTAACGATCTATGTATCTGGGCTTCAAGTTTCTTTGGACCTCCACTGTTTCTAGCTTTCCACCATTTAATAAGTATCTGGTTCTATCGTTAGGTTCAAAGTGGATGACTTCATATTTGCCCACATTAAAATCAATTTGCTACAGGTTTTACCCATTCACTTCATTCATCAACATCTCTTTGTAATCTTATGCTTCCATCCACATTGCTTACAATGCTGCTTATCTTTGTGTCATCAGCAACTTTGGATATGTGGTTTTCTATCCCATCATCTAATTCACTAATAAATGCAGTGAATAGTTGAGGCCCCAAAACCGATAGCTCCAGGATATCGCTAGTCACACCCTGCCCATTATCCCTACTCTCTGCCTCTTTCCACTCAGTCAATTTCCTAAGCAGGTCAATAATTTGCCTTCAATTCCATAGCCTTCAACTTTAGCTAACAGTCCCTTATGAAGGACCTTATCAAATGCTTTCCAGAAGCCCATATACATAGCATCCACAGACATTCTCCCATCCACCACTTTAGTCAGTCCTTCAAAAATTCAATCAGGTTTGCCAGGGATGGCCTGCCCTTTGCAAATCCATGCTGACTCTCTCTGATCTGATTAACTTTTTCAGGATGCCCTATCACCCTGTCCTTAATTATAGGCTCTTGTAATTTCCAACAACAGATATTAAGCTAATTTCTTGGCTTTACTCTCTCATTTTTCCTAAATAACAGATTGGCAGCTTCAACATGTGCCTGAGTTTTTACTGAGTCAGTATTGGCTGGTGCAATTTTCTGTGAATGCTATTTTCACAGATCAGGTCATATTGCACATACTGTGAAATTTGTTACTTTGGCACAACAGTGGAATCAACACCTCTAGGCCTTACTTGAACCCAATCCAACTGATAAGTTTGCACTGATTGAGCATAGTTCCTACCAGATGTGACCCTAGGACAGAAAACCTATACAAATTTGCAAATGTTAGTAAAGTGATCAGTTGATCAGTTTCAGCCCAAAATCAGACCATCCTCCTCTAGTGCACCTCTTGCAGCAGCAGCCCCAGCATCAATGTTGTTGTGGTCTCATTTTCCCTTGGTCATTCTGAAAAATTGTTCAGCTTTTTGTAACCGTTGTACCCTCCCTTTTAATGGTGACTTATAGTTCTTTAACAGCTGAAGTTTTGCTATATTTTACATCACCCATGCAGCCAATTGTCCACAGCAAAGCTCTATGACCATTGCAAAATTCAACCACATCACTTCTGTGATCTGCCAGTACAGATGCATCCATGTCATGGGCAGCTCAGCCCTGATTCAGTCATTCTCACAAAATGAGGGCAAAAAGTCTTTGGTACATCTATATGGAAGATGCCCATGATAGTGATTTAGAAAATAGCAAATAAACTTTACGCTTTGCTAACTTTCACAACCATGACAGTGATGGAGATTGCTTGTAAGCCAGCCAGGAGTGAATGGCACATTGAAATGGTAGCCTTAGTTGTGAAGTGGAGATAGTGAAGAGAAATGTCTGACAATAAGTTCGATTAGGATTGTTAGGGTCCAACAATGGCAGTCTTGGGCTACTGACAGGTTTTCAGACATTTTGCCTGAGGCTTCATCACTCCTGTATTTGGAGTCCCCTCATAAACAAATCTTCCTAATCAAAACTGTGGAACACCATGTGAGCTCTCAATGGAATTGTTATCTTTAGCACTGTGTTTCCTTAACTTATGATTACAGCACAGAAGGAGACTTTTTGACCCATCATGTCTGTGCCAACTCTCTACAAGAGCAATTCACCTAGTGCCACCAACCTGCCTTTTCCGCATATGCCTGCAAATCTTTTTTCTCTTCAAATTCTTATTGAAAGCCACTTTTGAATCTGCCTCCACCCTACCCTCAGGCAGTGCATTCCAGATCCTAACCATGTGCTGCAAACATAGGGCAGAATTTTCTGTGGCCACTGGCATTAGGCATGCTTGGCGGAGTGAGCGGGCAATATGGCAAGAAGGCCAGAAATTGGTTTCACAACATCGTGAAACCAGTTTGTGATCATCTGCTCAGCCTGTCGATAGCAAAGTTTATATGGGTTGCTTCCAACTGCATTGCAGCACTTTGGATGAGGCACTGCCACATGGCAAAGTATAATCACGTGGTCAATCCACTCACAATCTGCTCACGATGACGTCATCCCCGCCATTGGACGTCAGGCACTTTGTTGTAATACATCTCCATATCAGTATAAGGCCAGCCTGCCGTAATCATCCCCCTGTGCCCCTGCCCCCATTGGATCGTCCATCCACGTTGGAGTGTTTCCATGCTGGTGCAGAACATGAGCACTGGTCTTGATAAGTGTGATGTGCAGAAGTTGGGACTTACTGTCAGGGCTATGCTCACATCACAGACATCCGAGGAGCAGAAGATGCTGGAGCCCGAGAGCAATGGCACACTGGAGGAACATCCATGGCATGCTGGGTAGATTCTCATGACTTGGGTCTTCTGCGAAGCAGCACACAGAAGTTGAAAGGTCACAGTTGAGGGTCTGTTCAGAATGGTTAATGGTTTAGGGGTTGGAGAGGAAGGTAAAGCTGTGTTTGGGAGAGGAAGAAGTACTGGGGGAGGGAATGTTTGTGGGAGAGGAAGGTCTAGGATTGACTGGGAGAGGAAAAGATGTCAGGATAGGATGAGGTTGGGAGGGGTGGATTGAAGGTGTCAGGGTAGAGGTTGGGAGGGGGGAAGGGAGTACAGGGGAGGAAGGGGTAACAGGAGAGAAGACAGAAACTGGGGAGGTAGGCGTAAGGGGGGTGGAAGGTATAAGGAAGCAGTTCAGAGGGAGGGAAGGAGTGTGGAGAGGGGAGGGAGTTCGAGGGGAGGAAGGACTGCAGAGAGGGGAGGGATTAAAGCTGGATGAAGAAGTAAGGGTGTCTGAAGGAAGGACAAGCAGAAGTGGAGTCTGGGGGTGGGAGTGCCAAGGGATGGGAGGGGAGTCCGGGTTGTTGGGGAGGACTAAGTGGAGAAAGTCTGGGGGCAGAAGTAGTTCCAAGGGAGAAAGGAGTTCCCATGGGGGAAGGGGTCCAAGAGTGGAAAGGTTCCAATGAGGTAGGGGCTTCCAGGGGCTGGGGAAAGGGTCCAGAGTGGGGGATGTCCAGGTAAATGTGCAAGGGAGGTCTCTGACAAGTCCATGACTGCCCCCTGGGGAGCGAACTGAGGGTGGGTGTGGAATGAGGAAACTGAGAATGACTGAGGCCAGAGTGAGGTGGTAGGGTTGGAGGGTGAGGGTTTGGCAGTATTGGTAGAAAGGATGGCGAGGGCAGTTGATGGGGACTCGGAGGCAAACACGGACCCTGGGGTTGGGAAGAAGGAGGTCGTGGAGGTGAATGTGGATGGGGGTGGGATTCTCGGAAGGAAGGGAACATGCACGTTCACCTGGGCATCCCCGAAGGAAAAAGGTTGTGATTAGTAGGTCTCGGAGGGGAGGTGGAAGGTGATGCTGGGGGCGTCAACAGTGCTGGCAGAAAGGAAATGGGTGACTAGGAGAGGGGAAAAGATGCAGGAGCGTACAAAAGACTGAATCATGACCATGCTGTCTAAATTGAAAGTGAAACGAGAGTGGTGGTGGGCGAGATCAGGTGCTGCACGGGAGTGTGGGTGGAGATACAGGTCAGCTCAGATGAACAACTGAAAGCAAATCCCAGCAGGGAGCATTGAAAATGCTCAGGACAATGAGATGAGTGTGATTCAGGGAGGACCCACGTGCATGGGAGAGCGCTTGCACGAGCCTCTGAAAGGCCCTGCCACACACACACACTTCTCCATCCAGAATTGCTCATTAGCCAGTAGTTCCATCTGCTGTGACAGGGGATGAGGTTGAGGGGTCACAGGAAAAGGGGACTCAGAGAGAGAGGACAGCCTCTGAGATTACTGAGTGGGTACTCAGGGGTCTCCAGCTGCCACTCCTCTTCAATTCAGGTGCCCTGGGGCCCCGGTCTGACCCCTTGAGGGGAAGGACCACCTGGAGGGACATCTAGGTGTCCCATTTCCCTCTCAAGTTGCCGCCTCAGGAACTCACCCATGGCTTCCGTGATGGAGTGCAGGTCTGCATGCATCTCCACGTTCTGCTGGACTAGAGTCTCTATGGCAACCGCCATCCTCCCCACGGAGGCCTCCATTCCTGTACATGTGGGCACCACTTCATCAGAGAGCAGGCGGACACACTCCTCTGACTCGCCATGCCACTCTGTTGAGTGCTTCCAACAGCTCTGCATGATGTTCCCATGCCTTCTGCTGACTGTCCAGGATAAGTTGGAAGGCCAAAACCAGAGGCTCATCATCTGATTTGGACCTCACAGCTGCCTCTTCACCAGCAGTCCTCCAAGTGCCATGGAGCTCGGCTGAACCTGCCTCCTCCTGCTGCAGACATGTGTCCATGCGGTGACCACCAGATTGTGAACCTGAGCCTGCTCTAGATCTAGGTCCCAATGAGGTGTATGTAGCTACGCTGGTGGATGGTGTGGGCAAGTCCTGTGACAGGTCTTCCTGGCTGCTTATTTCCAGCTCTTCACTGCAGGAGTTGTCCTCTTGGCTGGAGGTGAGGACCTGGATGGAGCTGAGGGACTGGCTGGCAGAGGGTGTTGGTCGCTTGGCAGAGCTCCCTGTAAACCAAGGTAGAGATAATTATTGCATGGCAGCCAAGTTAAAAGCAGCTGAGAGAGATCACTCACATTTGCATTGAGAGATGGATGGTGTGGTGCAGGATACTCACAAAAGTGTTCTTCGCCAACCTCACCATCACTGCTGGCATGGTCCATGTCCTCACCAGTCAGCTCGATGGCACACTCCTCAAAGTGAGTGAGGGTCCTAATGTGGGCCACACCACACCGTGTCTGGGATCTCTTCCTGCTCATGTGAACAGGCTTCTTCTGCTTGGAAACAGGTGGAGAGAGTATGAACAGGATGTATGGCACTGCGTGGAATGTTCGCATGGTGAGCGAAGACATGGACAGGATAAGGACACAAGCTCGAGAGGATATGAGCCTGATGGAGATGCAAGGGTGTGTGTGAGAGTTTGTGGTGTTGTTCCGTGAGGTGTGAGATCCCTGTAGATGTGTGAAGGGATTGTGAGTATGAGTTGAGAGTGATGAGAAGAGTGAATTACCTTGGTGGAACATATGAGACCATTCATCTTGTTGCGGCCCTAGGTGGCTGTCCGCTTTTGCATGGCATTGGTGTTGACCACCAATGCCACCACCTCCCATGCTGGATTGGTGATGCAAATGCCCATCCTTAGGCCAGAGCAAGGGTAGAGCTCAGACCTTCCAAAAGATGCTTGAGGGATGTGTCACTAAACTGGGGGGCTGCAGTCTTATTGCCTTATGGGGCTATCCTGTCTTCTGTGCAGTAGTTCTGGTCTGGGAGCACTGATAGGCGTGCACGCGGCTGCACTTTAAATATGTCTCCCGGCATGATGAAGCAGTGATGATGGCATGGCAGGTGAGTGAGAGCCCACCCACCATCAAAACGGCGTGTTTCCCAGGAATGCATAATTAATACGGTGGGTTTGGGACGATACGGCCTGAGAAGCCGCCATTGCGGCCACTGAGTAAAATGTAATTTTTCCCGCCTGCTATTGCACTTAGTGCAAATCTGGGACGATTCCACCCATAGTCTTTCCTCATGTCGTCATTGCTTCTCTTTCCAATCACCTTATATCGGTGCTCTCTGGTTCTCGATTCTTCCATCAATGGGAATAGTTCCTACCTACCTACACCATCCAGACCTCTCATGATTTTGAAGACCTCTATCTAATCTCCTCTCACCGTCCTTTTCTCCAAGGAGAACTAGAGCCCCAGTTTCTCCAATCTATCCACGTACAATTGCAACAGCAAACAACAATAAAAAATAAGACTTACAATAGTGCCTTTCATGGCCTTAGGATATCTCAAAACATTTCACATCCACAGCTACAACTGACAGCTAAACAAGTCTTCTTTAAAAAAATGGCAAAAATAAGACCCTCTACAGCAACAGAATTAATGCAAGGAGCAAAATGCAACTAAACATTGATACTTCTTCATAGAATAAAAGTATCAACATTTTCATCAGAAAGCTAACTTGAAAAATCTAATTTACTAGAGAGGAGGCCACTAAATTAGTCAGGCACTTAGTTTAAATGTGCCAACTGTGTACCATGACAGTACTTGTGCAAAGAATGTGGAATTTGCTTATTATACAGAGATTGGTACCGTCTACCAGTGCGGCCTCGCTTTGCTTGTCATTTGTTCTATGCTCATACCCAACAATGCTGTTATTGGAGATCCCAAAACTGGGATTCAAAGCCATACATGTGTCTCATACAAATAGAGATCATTGATATGACTTATTTATTGTCACCTTTTTGATCTACTTGTGACTGTGTAGCTCCTGAGCTGTATAATCAATTACATATCAGCTGGAAGGGATGAATGGCCTATCCTGCTCCTAAGTCCTATGTTCCTATGTAAGGGGAAGAGGTAGTGGTGGGGAGGGGATGTAATTTGGACAACATCAGTAGAGACACAGTGCCTACAAATATAAACATTCAATGCAAAGACCTGCTTTAATAAATAGAAAACCCAGAAATGAACATTTATTTCTGTTTTGACTTTATTTTATTGGGTGTTCAAATGTTGCTGACTAAAACTGACTGGTGTTTGAAAAGAACTCAATGAGGATCATATCCTTAGGGTAAAGTAACCACTCCCCAAGAGGTTACTTCCTGTTAGCCACATAATGCAAAAGAGATTCCTGGGAAACTAAAAACATGTACAGTGGACACCAAGGGCCAACACTTTCCCTCGGAAAGACCACACAAATGAACATGTTTGAGAAAATATTGTTCTGGCACCCTGGTGAGTGAAGGGCACATCACAGTGGATCCATTCAGACAGCAGGGATTCCATCCATCACTATTTATCTTTGTACGCTAGTGTGGGAAATATTTTCATACAGCCTCATTCTTATCAAATTGTTAGCAAAAATTATATTAAAGTATAAATCAGTTAATCTAAGATTAAAGCTTGTATGTATATATAAAATTGTTGAATATGTAATTGCTCCTCAAGATTGTACAGCTCAGAAGCAACACAGTTGCAAATAGATAAAAAAAAAGGTTTGCAATGAATAACATCATTTCAATTATTCTTTATTTGCATTAGACACATGTACGGCTTTAAATCCCCAGTTTTGGGAATCTCCAATAACAATGCGTAGCTTTGTTGGATATAAGCATAGAACAAATGACAAGCAAAACGAGGCTGCACTGGTAGACAGTACCAATAGCCTTATATTAGGCAAATTCCACAGTCTTTGCATAAGTACTGCCTCTGGCACACAGATGGCACATTTGGTAAGATCACGGCTGATCTGCTTGTGATCTCAACTCTATTTTCCTGTCTTCGCCCCACAACCCTTTTTTTCTTTGCCAAGCATATCCAAATCAGCCTTGAATAAATTCAATAACCAGCTTTCACTGTTTTCTGGGAAAGAGAATTCCACAGGCTAACAACCCACTGACAGAGAAAAAAAAATCTCTTCATTTCCATATTAATAAGGAGACCTCATTTCTAAACTGTGTCCCCTAGTTCTAGTCCCCCCCATTGGAGGAACATCCTCCTGGTATCCAATCTATCAAGTCTCTTCAGGATTTCATTTGTTTCAATAAGATCACCTCTCATTCTTCTAAACTCCAATGGGTATAGGCCCAATCTGCTCAATCTTTCTTCATAATATAAGCCTTTCATCACAGGAATGAGTTGAGTAAACCTTCTTTGAATTGCGTCTAAAGCAATTATACCTCCTTTCAAATAAGGAGACTAAAACTGTATAAAATATTCCAGATATGGTCACACCAAGGCCCTATACAGCAGCAGTAAAACTTTCCTAATATTATTTTCCATTACCCTTGCAATAAATGGCAACATTCAATTTGCCTTCCCACTTGCTGTACCTGCATACTAACTTTTTGTGATTTATGTACCAAGGCACCCAGGTCCCTCTGCACCACTGAGTTCTACAATCTCTCTCCATTTAAATTATATACTGCTTTTCTATTCTTCCTGCCAAGGTGGACAAGTTCATAGTTTCCCACAATCTACTCCATCTGCAAAATTCCTGCCCACACAATTAACCCAACCATATCCCTTTTGTAAACTCATTACCAACTCTTGACAACTTACTTTCCCACCTATCTTAGTGTCACCAGTATATTTAGCTCTTATTTTGCATAGCAACCTTTGATGTGGTACCTTATCAAATGCCTTTTGGAAGTTCAAGATCACCTCATTTACAGGTTCCCCTTTATCTATGTTGCTTGTTACTCCACTAAAGAATTCTAATAAATCAGTGCAACAAAATTTCCCTTTCACAAAACCATGTTGACTCTGCCTGATCCCAATATAATTTTCTAAGTATCCTGTTATAACACCTTTACTAATGGATTCTAGCAATTTCCTTCTGACAGATGTTAGGCTAACTGGCCTTTAGTTTCCAGCTTTCTGCATCCCTCCTTTCTTGAATAAAGGTGTTACATTTGCTATTTTCCAATCCATTGGGACCCTTGCAGAATCAAAGGAATTTTGGAAGATTATAACAAATGCCTCTACTATCCCTGCAGCCACTTCTTTTAAGACTCTAGGACGCAAGCCATCAGATCCTGGGGACTTGTCAGACTGTAGGTCTAATAGTTTGCGCAATGCCTTTTACCTGGTGGTGATTTTTTTTAAAGTTCCTCCCTCCCTTTGACCTGTTGATTTTCAAGTATCCTTGGATGTTTTTTAAGTCTTCTACAATGAAGACATACACAAAATACTTGTTCAGTACTTCTGCCATTTCCTTGTTTTCCATTACTAATTCCTCAGACTCACTCTCTAGAAGACCAACACTCACTTTGGTTACTCTTTTCCTTTGTAAGTACTTGCAGAGAATTTTACTATCTGTTTTTATATTATTGCTAGCTTTACCTCGTCCTTTAATATCTCCCTCCATATTTTTATTTAGTCTTGCTGGTTCTTAAATTCTATCCAATCTTCGGACCAACCACTAAACTTCACAGAATTTTACAGTATTTCTTTCACTTTGATATGATCCTGAACTTCCTTATTAAGCTGCTGATGATGGATCTTTCTCAAAGAACCCTTCTTTCTCACTGGGGTAATTTTTTTGCTGAGAATTATGTTCCGGAAAGGAGAAAGTGGCAAACTGAACTCCTTTATTTTTCTCCCCATCTGTCCATAAGCAGAGATGTTTTAATTTTTGAAATAGACTCTAGACTCTATAGTTTTGAAATAGACTTCCTAAACCCTCTGCATGAATCACAAAAGGCTAGTATGCAAGTATAGCAAGTAATTAGGAAAGCTAATAGAATGTTATCATTTATTGCAAGGGGGATTGAACACAAAAGTAGGGAGGTTATGCTTCAGTTTTACAGAGCACCAGTGAGACCACATTTGCAGTACTGTTTTTAACCTTATTTAAGGAAGGATGTAAATGCATTGGAAGCAGTTCAGAAAAGGTTTACCAGGCTAGTATGGAATGGGCTGGTTGTCTCATGAGGAAAGGTTGGACAGGCTTATGTCCGCTGGAGTTTAGAAGAGTAAGAGGTGACTTGATTGAAACATGTAAGATCCTGAGGGGTCTTGACAGGGTGGATGTGGAGAGGATGTTTCCTCTTGTGGGAGAATCTAGAACTAGGGGTCACTGTTTAAAAATAAGGGGTTGCTCATTTAAAATGGAGGTGAGGCGAAATTTCTTCTCTCAGAGGGTCGTGAATCTTTGGAACTCTTCCTGAAAGGTGGTGGAAGCAAAGTCTTTGAATATTTTTAAGGCAGGTGTGGATAGATTCTTGTTAAGCAAGGGGGTGATAGATTATCAGCAGGATGCAGATTTGAGGTTACTATCAGATCAGCCATGATCTTATTAAATGGCAGAGCAGGTGCGAGGGGCCGAATGGCCAACTCCTGCTCCTTGTTTGTATGTTTGTACACTCGTTTTTGATGTTAATTTTAAAGTGGCTCACAGAAAACACTCTTTAGGGTTAAATCAGAAGTATTGTTTATTCATACATTCAAATCTGAGGGATGGTCATCGCAACTACATACATACACACAAGCACACAAGATGGAGATAGGAAAGAAAAGGATTTTACAACTAGGAATAACTTAAAACAAATAAAAAACCAAAGATAGGAATATTAATTCATGTGAATGTTAGAGTCCAGAATGTCAGAGTCTAGTAAGGGTTCTTTCACGTAGGAGTTAAAGTCGAGGCGAGTTCAGCTAGCTCAAAGCAGGAGTTGCCAAATTTCTTCAAAGTTAGTGATGATGCAGCAAGGTGAGTTAGTATGCAGAGAATTGGTCAGCTACACAGGTGATGGCAGGAATCTTCAGGAGAACCAGGTTTCTAGGAGGTTTAGACTTGAGGCATGCTTTGTTCAGTCTGGAGTCCTGCTTTGGTGATGACAGGCTGAATGTTATCAGCAGACTGCCTTGGAGTCCAGGAATGTAACAGTAAAACTTTCCAAAGGCATAAGGAGCTTAGGTCATGTGGTGTTGCCCATTGATGAGTCAGTTTCAGGTTAGCAATCAGTTGTTAAGTCTCTGGCCAAAATCCATTGTCCACCTTAGGAGATAGGTGGTGGCTATTACTGCCTCTGTGGGTATAATGAGTTTCAATGGGTCTCTCTCTTTGTTGTAAGTCCAGGTGCTGCTTCCTTGTTTCATTGATTGTAATTGGCCCACACAATGATGGTTGTGAGATTCCACAAGCTTGAGGTTGAGCTTTGTCCCATAATTACTGTTGGAAGTTTCCAAAATGTAGCCAACTTGCAAATCATGTGACCCTTAGCAGCCATGTTTTTGGACCAGCAAAGTCCATTTTTAAATAAACAGAAAGTAAGGTTTAACTTAAACAATTTCTCTTTGTGTCTTATGGACATGACAGTTATTAAATATCTCCTTAAAGTCTGCCACTGTGTCTCTATGATCCTACTGCCTTACCTTTTAATCTAGTTTCCCAGTTAAGCCAACTCTGCCTTCATATCCTTATAATTACCTTTATTTGGTTTGAAAACACTAGTCTTTGACTCACACTCAACTTCAAACTGAACATGAAATTCTAGGATTGCTGTCACCTGGAGGCTCCTTAACTATGGTCTAATTGATTAATCCAGTCTCATTGCACATTACCAGGTCCAGAATAACCTGCTCCTGGTTGGCTCTAGAATGTACTTCTCGAAGAAATTGTCTTGAATACACTCTGTGAACTCATTTCTTGATTACTTTTGTCAATCTGATCCACACAATCTACATGTAGATTCAAGTCACTCATGATTATTGTGGTACCTTTCTTATATGCCCCATTTATTTCTTCCTGTATACTCGGTCCTACAGTGTACTTACTGTTAGGGTGCTATAAACTACTCCCACAAGTAACCCTTTCCCTTTCCTATTGCTTATTTCTACCCTACTGATTATACATCTTGTTCTTTTGAGCTAAGGTCACGTCTCACTACTGTACTAATGTCATCCTTAATTGACAGAACCACCCCAACTCCTTTTCCTCGCTTCCTGTCTTTTTGAAATGTCAAATACCCTTCCATATCCAGGTCCCAGCCTTGGTAACCTTTCAGCCATGTCTCTGTAATGGCTGTCAGGTCATGCATATTTATTTCCATCTGTGTTAACAATTCATCCATTCTTTTTTACAAATGATGTGCGCATTCAGATACAGAGCCTATAACACTGACTTTTTGCCACTTTTGCAATCACTGGGCTTATCTGCTGGTGCACTCTTAATGTTGTATGCATTGTCCCTTCCTGCCATACTTTACTACCCTGTTCTATTACCTTTTCATTTCCCTTTAATTTACCACATTTCCCCTCACATGATCCCTTCCCCCATTATTTAGCTTAAAGCCTAGTTATACCACCCTAGTTCTATGACTTACCGGAACACTAGTTCTAGCACAGTTCAGGTGAAGACCGTCCCAACAGCTTCCACTTTCCCCATTACTGGTGCCAGTGCCCCATGAATTGAAACCCAATTCTCTTATACCAATCTTTGAGCCACACATTTAACTCTCTAATCTTATTTACCCTACGCCAATTTGCTCGTGGCTCAGGTAATAATCCAAAGATCATCCAAACCTTTGAAATTCTGCTTTTTAGTTTAGCCCATAGCTGCTCATACTACCTATGCAAAACCTCTTACCTAGTCCTATCTATATCATTGGTACCCAGGAGGACCATGACAACTGGGTGCCCCCCCACTCCCACTGCAAGTTCCTCTCCAGCCCCGAACAGATGTCCTGAACACTGGCACTAGGCTAGCAACACAACTGGCCTTGCTCTTGCTCTCGGCTACAGAGAACTGTTCTATCACCCTGACTACACTGTCCCCTACTATCACTGCATTCCTATTTACTACCCTTGCTTGAATGGCTTCTTTTACCACAGTGCTATGGTCAGTTCGCTCATACACCCTGCAGCTCCATTCTCATCCATGCAAGCTGCATAAGCCTCAAACATGTTGGACAATTGCAAGGGCTGGGGCTCTTCCACTTCTACCTTTTAGGCCTCCACTTCTACCTTTTAGGCTCCCTCATTCACAGTCACACCCTCCTGTCCCTGGCCATGGACCAAATCAGATGACCCGAGCCGAAAGGGTGTGACTGCCTCCTGGAACAAAATGTCCAGGTAACTTTCCCTCCCCCTGATGCAGCGCAGTGTCTGCAGCTCAGCCTCCAGTTCTAACTGAAGTTCCTTGAGCTGCAGACACTTACTGCAGGTGTTGTTGTCTTGGTTCACACGGGTGTCCAGGATACCTACATACTGCAGTTACAACACATCAGCTGCCCTGCCATCGTTACTGTGTTTCAATTAATTAATTATTTTCTTAATTAGTTTTCAAATTAATGTATCTAGCCTTCTTCGTACTTATGTTCTTATTATTTCAAAAATCTTCTATTTACCCTAACTGAATTTGCCAAGTTCAGATAGGATAAATAGGAAATATTCACCAGCTAATCATGTACCTGCTTCCGAAGTGTGCCACACCTCAATTTTTGTTTCCAAATTCAGCTCTGACTTTCTACAGGTGGCAGCTAACCCCAAATTCTGCTCTGATTTCTTGCTCCTCCTCTTGATGTTTATGACCCAGAACTTCCCTACCTTACAACAGGAGAGCGGAACAAGCACTGCTGAAGCTCAGGCCCTTAGATTTTCCACTTCTGTTCTTCTTTCAAGGTACCGCTATTAATGCCGAACAACCATTTGCATTTATATTTTGATGTTAATACTTAGTTTTTGGTATGTTTTGTATCAAATGGAATAAATCAAAGACCTGTGACAGTATACTCTGAGGCCCTAAGGCAGCCCTAAATCACCAGCACATTTAGCTAAATTTCTGGCATTTGACTGAATCTCCGCCCTCAGAAAAAAAATCCTCATATTGTACCTTAACTTGTGAATTAAATGCAAGAAAATTAAACATTCGAAATGACTTCATGCATTAAACCCATGAAAATAAACATTGCATTAATAGCTTTAAAAAAGTAGGTAGATGCTTACCTTTTTTTAACATAATACGTAATTTTATTACAACCATAAAGCACAAAATCCTAAGCAGAAAGTACAATTCACATGTCACAAAGGCCAGGATTGATTACACCATCCAGCAGAATAAATATGATATAATAAGTATAATATTTCTTGTCTGCAGTAGGTGAAGGGAGGACCAGTGCTCCTGAGGAGAATCCAGAGGTCTTATATCATACATATTGTGGGCTGTATAGGATCAGGAGGTGAGGTATGCTTCACAATCCAGGACTGATGGAAAAGACATTACAGTGTTTGTTGGGCAGGGAGAAGGGTAAATTGGCTGAAATGTAGACCTGTTCTATCAAAACACTGAAGAATTAGGAAGTTGTTCTGACATCAATTCATGTTTTTCTTGGAAGCAATCCTTAAGTCTGAGGCAGGGAGCAAAGGACAACTTTCACATTTAGGTCTAGAAAGTTGATGTTAATTAAAGACCGGAGCAACAGACGCATCTCTTGAGACAATAGGTCATTTGTGTTGGCAATCATCAAATAGGAGGAAGGAATGGGAATCATTTTAATTTTTTGTTTCCTCTGCAGTGTGTATAAATGTATCATCAGGTTCTATAGAACTCTTTGCTATATGACTGCTTCAGGGTTAGTAAGAGTGATTGAGAAATAGAGCTGTCTCAGCACTTACTCCAAAGCACATGTTGCAGTGTGCCATTCATTTTAGGAACCATTTGATTTATATTAACATTTTAAAACAATGACTGAGAATTCACACCAATGACATTAATCAAATATAGAGAGCAATGGACTGATTCTCCTTTCTGTATGCACTAACACAATTTGTCATTGTGTCACATTGAGTCACAGTCAGCATGTTAGAAAGTGACAGAAATGGCTCCACTGTATTAAAAAGATACAATTATTGGGTGGTTTGCATCTGGGGAGGTCAGCGGTGAAGCAAGGGCGCTTGGCGATGACCTCAATGTAAGTCTCAATGAGCGATCTCGCAATCTCTATGGTGAGAATTTTATCTCTATCACTGTGTGGTGGTACTGCAACTGATTACAACCTTCTTTACCTGGCCTTCAGAGCATGGAGCTGGAGTGATGTCATCTGGCTGTCCAAGCAGCCAATTACATTAAAGGATTTGCATAGACACAAGAAACAAAAAGTAGTAAGATACATTTATTTCTAAAAGTTTTTATGTAGAGAAAATTGCATATTGGGATATACGCATGGCAGTAAAGATCGAAGCTAAAATATTCTGAAAACTCGCTTCTTTAAAAAAATTATTGAAGAGGTTTAGCTTAAAAAATCTACAATTCCATAATTTTTCAGGGCCACTTGAGCTGTTCATCAAATGTAATCAATCACACCGCCGTAAAAAACCCCGTTACACCCAATTGAACTAGCTGTAACCTTTTAGGCGTTTGAAATGATGATGTGGGAGTGAGAAAGTTGAAATTCTCAGTGATTTCATGATTGCTGGTTCTTCGGGAACGGGGTGTGGATGTTGGGAGGTGGCTACAACACAACCTGTGTCGGAGCCCTGAGTGACATATTGCAACTGCAGGGTTTCCATGGTAATCTGAACATGCCTGATATCTTGAAGTTGCAGTCAGTTTCAGAGTGGTAATGACAGCAAACTCCAACACTCTGTGTTCAACCCATCATTACCCAGCCCAATTTTTAGAGCAAAGCTAATATTTTTAATAATAGGTTGCAGAGGTCACTACACTAATGTAGAAATTTAACACGTTATTCAATAAGAAAAATCTACAAAAACATGATTGATGCCAGCTTATTGAAGAAAATGTTATAAAAAATGTCTGTGTCGATTGGGCATTTCAGCAGACAATGCTACTTGAATTTATGACAGAGATCTATACTTTTATTTTATATTATTACTTTGCTTAAACAATTATCGTGTAATTTCTATTATAGGAAACAATGGGCTCACTCTGGAGGGATTTTCAAGGCCAGAAGTTAGTTAGATTTGTTTACATCTGCATTCATGTCAAGGCGCCTTTGTTATATTTTATGAGAATACTCCAATTGTTTATGCCTGTAATAAGAAGTTCTTTCTGCATCAGGATATCTACAACTAATTAGAATAAACAGTGGGTTTAAGAGCTCGCTATCTAACACTAATAGCTGACAGGTCTCTTGTTGAAATATTAATAAATTGGAGCACTACATCATAAAGTTGATTGATAAAACAATTGTTGCTTTCCTCTTTTTTTGTATGAATTTTTCCACTGCATGAAATGATGAATAGAACAAATAACCCCAGAATGGCACTCCACATATAAGTAGAGCTGTTCATTCACAGCAGAGAGAGAAACACTTATAATAAAACAGACAGTTCATTAGTCAGCTAATGGGAATTTAAGATGTAGCTGGTTACTGTTTCATAGCAGGTTAATATCTTTAAAAGGCATGTTCCATTCATAAAAATGTCTTGCATGCTTCTACAATTGTTTTTGATCTTACTAACATTTTACATAACTCTGCATGATGGGATGGGTCTTACATTAAAACTTCAGTGTAACATGATTGGGAATATTCCAATCAGAACCCATGTAAAAATTAAAGGTGCCTGAGTGTATTTTTTCTGACTAATGGGAATCAAGAAAACTATCAATGAGATATTCTTGGGGCAAAAAAGAAAGCAACATGTCTGAACATTACAGCTCCTTTCTAAACTTAACACATTCTAATTTATCTCTTTTCAAAGGAATGGATACTGTGCAGATCGTGCAACAATTTTATTCCCACAGCGCCAAAATTGCTAGATCTTATTCATACACGTAGAAACAACTATTCAATGTCATTGTATCGTCATATTAGACATCTAAAAGCACAATATTATGAGTGCACAAATTTGTTCCTCCCAGAGACTTGAGCACAAGCATTCCAGGCTGACACTCCATTGTGGCACTGAGATTCAGAGACATCATCTTTTGAATGAGATGTTAAATTGAGGCCCTGTCTGCTCTCTTAAGAAAGCATAAAAGATCTGATCACACTGTTTCTAAGAGAGCAGAGGAGTTAATTCCTGGTATCCTGATGAAAGGTCATTGACCTGAAATGTTAACCCTGTTTTCCTCTCCACAGATGTTGCCAGACCTGCTGACTATTTCCAGTATTTTCTGTTTTTGTTTCAAGTTTTTAGCAGTCCCACTATTTTCTCCTTTTTTGGGTTATCCTCAGTGTCTTGGTCAATATTTATCTCTCAATTACCTCTCACATTCCTATTTTTGAGAACTTGCTGTACACCTGTTGGCTACTGGGTTTTCTACATTATAACAGTGACTGATTGTCAAAAAGTATTTAATTAGCTGTAAAGTCCTTTGGGACACCCTAATGTAATGAAAGTTGCAATATAAATTCAAGTCTTTTTTTAATCAATATGGAAAAACCTTCTTGACCTCGTCCTCTCCAATCTACCTGTCGCAGATGCATCTGTCCATGACAGTATTAGTAGGAGTGACCACCACACAATGCTCGTGGAGATGAAGTCCGCCTTCACATTGAGTTTACCCTCCATTGTGTTGTGTGGCACTACCACCGTGCTAAATAGCATAGAATTTGAACAGATCTAGTAACTTAAAACTGGGCATCCATTAGACCATGTGGCCATCAGCAACAGCAGAGTTGTATTCAACCACAATCTGTAACCTCATGAACCGGCATACTTCCCAGTCATCCATTGCCATCAAGCTGGGGGCTCAACCCTCATTCAAAAAACATGCAGGGGACATGCCAGGAACAGCACCAGGGATATGTAAAAAAAATGAGGTGTCAACCTGATGAAGCTGCCATACAGGACTACTTGCATGCCAAACAGTGGAAGCAGCAAATGATAGACAGAACTAAGTGATCTCACAACCAATGGATCAGAGCTAAACTCTATAGTTCTGTCACATCCAGTCGTGAATGATGGTGGAGAATTAAACAACTAACAGCAGGGGACTCCACAAATATCCCCATCCTCAATGATAGGGGAGCCCAGAACATCAGTGCATTTGTAACCATCTTCAGCTAGAACTGCTGAGTGGATGATCCATCTTAGTCTTCTCCTGAGGTCCCCAATATTACAGATGCCAATTCAATTGACTCCAACTGATATCAAGAACCAGCTGAAGGCACTGGATACTGCAAAGGCTATAGGCCCTGACAGCATTCCGGCAATAGCACTAATGGTATTGTGCTCCAGAGCTAGCTGCGCATCTAGCCAAGCTATTCCAGTACTGCTACAACACTAACACCTACCCAGCAATGTGGTAAGTTCCCCAGATATGTTCTGTCCACAAAAAGCAGGACAAATCCAACCAGCCCAATCTCCACCCCATCAATCTACTCTTGATCATCAGTAAGATGATGGAAGGGGTGGTCAACATTGCTATCAAGAAGCCATTGCTCAGCAATAACTTGCTCACTGACACTCAGTTTGTGTTCCACCAGGGCCACTCAGCTCCTGATCTCATTGTAACCTTAACATGGATAAAAGAGCTGAACTTAAGAGATGAAGTGAGAGTAACTGCCCTTGACATCAAGGCAGAATTTGACCAAGTGTGGCATCAAGGAGTCCTAGTAAAATGAGGTCAATGGGAATCAGGGGGGAAAACTCTTCGATAAAAACAAAAAAACTGCGGATGCTGGAAATCCAAAACAAAAACAGAATTACCTGGAAAAACTCAGCAGGTCTGGCAGCATCGGCGGAGAAGAAAAGAGTTGACGTTTCGAGTCCTCATGACCCTTCTAGTCGAAGGGTCATGAGGACTCGAAACGTCAACTCTTTTCTTCTCCGCCGATGCTGCCAGACCTGCTGAGTTTTTCCAGGTAATTCTGTTTTTGTTTTGGGAAAACTCTTCATTGGTTGGAGTCATACCTAGCACAAAGGAAGATGGCTGTGGTTATTGAAGGTCAATTATCTCAGTCCTGGGACATTGCGGCAGGAATTCCTCAAGCCCTCCGTTTTCAGTTGCTTCATCAATGACCTTCCCTCCAACATAAGGTCAGAGGTGGGAATGATTGCTTAGTTTTCAGTGCCATTCATGACTCCTTGGATACTGAAACAGTTTGTGCCCACATGCAGTAAGACCTGGACAATATTCAGTCCTGGGCTGATAAGTGGCAAGAAAAATTCACACCACTCAAATGCCAGGCTATGACCATCTCCAAGAGAGAATCTAAACATTTCCCCTTTACATTCAATAGCATTACCAATGCTGAATCTCTCACTACCAACATCCTGACAGTTAGCATTGACTAGAAACTGAGCTGGACCAGCTAGATAAACACTGTGGCTACAAGAGTAGGTCAGAGGCTGGGAATTCCTTTTTTTCAATTATTCATTCACGGGATGTGGGTGTTGCTGGCTAGGCTAGCATTTATTGTCCATCCTTAATTGCCCTTGCGAAGGCAGTGGTGAGCCGCCTTCTTGAACTGGTGCAGTCCATGTGGTGGAGGTACACCCACAGTGGTGTTAGGGAGTGAATGTATAAGGTGGTCGAAGGGGTGCCAATCATTGGGCTGCTTTGTCCTGGATGCTGTTGAGCTTCTTGAGTGTTGTTGGAGCTGTACTCATCCAGTCAAATGAGGAGTATTCCATCACACTCCTGTCTTGTACTTTGTAAATGGTGGACAGGTTTTGGGGAGTCAGGAGGTGAGTTACTCACCACAGAATTCCCAGCCTCTGACCTGTTCTTGTAGCCACAGTATTTATATGGCTGGTCCAGTTCGGTTCCTGTTCAATGGTGTAGTGTAATGGGTTAATAGAATAAATATGCTAATTAGTGATGTAGACTATGATGTATCCATGACATCAGCAGTCAGATTCTGTACAGCAGACCAAGCAGGCAGCACTAAGGGGAGATTTGCCTACTGAGTAAGCCACCTTGTATATATTGCACATAGTGTAAATAAACCAGTTTGGAGTAATGACCTGAGCCAGGCTACAGTCTCTGTACATAAGATACACAACCTATCATATCCATGAAACATAGTAGCAGCAGTGGTGACACCAATCTAACCAAGAGTTGGAGTCATTGACGGAATGCCCATGATCCTCGATGGCAACAAGTGTTGGTCGAACTGACAACCGCAGATGTTCCTAAGCAGGAGGCCAACTGAAGAGGGTAGTAATGGTGGCACCCAATAAGCAGTCACTACCACTAGCCTGCGTGTTCAAAAGTCTCAAGGGCTCACACAGAGGCCAGCTGTGGAAGATGTGGGCGATATCTTCTTGAGGTACAAGCAGCCTCGGGTCTCTCTACCAAAGAGCAGAAACTTCAGGCCAGTTCATTCCTTTACACCATAGGGCCCACCACAGCCCAGATCCTTCTCTGCCTCATTCATGGTAGCTATTTCTCACAAACAGGAATCCTGAAAAGATGATCACATTCTCCCTCGACCATTTCATGGCACTGGTCAAGCCAGCACAAGTACATGAATTCACCTATCACCATTTGATACACCAAGGCATCGGGATTGTCCATTCACCGTTTATGCCCAAGCGTGGTTTCCCCGCCCACATAGAAGCCCACCAAACTGGCCAAAAATGTGTGAAACCATACAGCAGCCACCTTGAAGCACTTATGCTGCAGGACAAAGATACAACACAAACGGCAAGACTGCCCAGCAGGGGGTACAGAGTGCTTCCAATGTGGGAGGACAGGGCATTTCCAGCAGTTCTGTTCATTCCAAACCTCTAAGAAGCAGAGAAAACAACAGAATAACAGCAGCTTACAGCTCACCCAGAACATAGACCACACACAGATAAATACCATCCCAAACTTTCAGGGAGAAGTACAAGGCCATTGCCAAGATTCCTGGTCTGCCACTTTGGAAGTCAAAGGATTTAAAAGCCATTTTAAGCTTGATACTGGCACTGGTGTATCCATTATGACTGATCATTTAGCATGGCTCGACACAGTTCCTGTCCAGCCATCAAATATTAAACCCCAAGGTTCAGGGAGAACTAATCTGCAGGCCAAATGTCAGACCGCAGCCCCTTTATGCCACAAGGGGTGACAGATCACAGAGACCCACTAAATTCTGCATTATCAAAGCATCCCTTGACTCAGCGGTAATGCATGTCTACAGCTGGGCATCTTACTAAACGTAGATGAGGTCCTTCAACCAGACAACACG
The DNA here is from genome assembly GCF_017639515.1 of Carcharodon carcharias. Taxonomy (NCBI): domain Eukaryota; kingdom Metazoa; phylum Chordata; class Chondrichthyes; order Lamniformes; family Lamnidae; genus Carcharodon; species Carcharodon carcharias. The sequence continues at coordinate 102,255,245 of NC_054472.1, forward strand.
ACTGAATTCTGCCAGGAATTCCCACAACTCTTCCAGGGGCTGGGTAGGCTAAAAAACGAATACCACATCTTACTGCTCCCAGATGCCATGCCAGCGTACCTCTTCACCCCCAGGAGGGTACTGAATCCTTTAATACTGAAGGTCAAAGAGGAACTTGACCGCTTGCTGCACAGAAATGTCATTTCACCAGTCACACAACCAACCCAGCGGTGCTCGGGGCTGGTGACAGTTCCCAAACCAAGCAGTCAACTCAGGCTGGACATGGACCTCATGCAATTAAACAAAGCAGTCCAGAGGGAAGTCCACCTAAAAGCATCTGTGGATGACAGCCTGACAAAGCTAGCCAACAGTGTCCTCTTCACCAAACTCAATGTTAACAGTGGGTTTTGACAAATACCTCTTGACCAGGAGTCCAGGCTGTTAACAACATTTATCACACTATTTGGCCGTTTTTGTTTGGACCGCCTTTCCTTCAGCATCTCCTCAACCTTGAAGGTATTCCAGCTCACCATGTCCACAATCACAGAAGGTAAACAAGGAGTCATTTGCTACATGGATGACGTCCTTATCCACGGCTCCACAAAAGAAGAGCATGACCAAAGGGTCCAAGAAGTTCTTAAGACCCTCCAAGAAGCAGGTCTCACTTTAAATTACAAGTGTGAATTTGCCAAGAACACCATGAAATTTTTGGGCCATATTACCCAAAGATATGGTATCATGTTGAACCCTCAGAAAACAAAACTGACTTTCCCCAACCAAAATGGATCAAAGATGTCCAGTGGTTCTTAGGGATGATAAACCAAGTGGGCAGGTTTATCCCAAATTTAGCCATCATCACAGAACCTCTAAGGAATCCCCCATGGAAAGACCAGCAATGGTACTGGGGCATTGAACAATGCAATGCCTTTCAATGTTTTAAATGCAGGCTTGTCTCTTCAGATGTGCTGGCACTTTGCAATCCAACATTGTCCACTGCAATGACTATTGACACTTCCTCAACTGGCCTAGGTGCTGTTCTTATCCAACTCCAGAAGAATGGCAAGAGGAAGCCTGTATACTTTGCCTCCAGAGTGTTAACAGACACCGCTCCTAACCAAGCTGTTCCAGTACAGTTACAACACTGGCATCGACACGGCTATGTGAAAATTGCTCATCTATGTCCTCTACGCAAAAATCAGGACAAATCCAACCCAACCAATTGCTGCCCCATCAGTAAAGTAATGGAAAAGGTCATCAGCAGTCATCACACTTCATTGCAATATTTAAACCAGATGGATTTTGATAAATGTGTCCACATAGCAGCACTTGCTTAGCAATAACCTGTTCACTGATGCCCAGTTTGGGTTTTGCAAGGTCCACTCAGATCCTGACCTCATTACAGCCTTGGTTCAAACATGGACAAAAGAGCTGAACTCCTGAGGTGAGGAGAGAGAGACTGCCTTTGACATCAATGCAGCATTTGAGAGAGTGTGGCATCAAGGAGCCCTAGCAAAACTGCAGTCAATGGGGATCAGGGGTAAAACTCTCCATTGGTTGGATTCATACCGAGCACAAAGGAAAATGGTTGTGGTTGTTGAAAGTCAATCATATCAGTTCCAGGACATCACTGCAGGTGCTCCTGAGTGTAGTGTCCTCAGTCCAACCATCTTCAGCTTCTTCATCAATGACCTTCCTTTCATCATAATGTCAGAAGTGGGGATGTTCGCTGATGATTGCACAATGTTCAGCACCATTTGTGACTCCTCAGATACTGAAGCAGTCCATATCCAAATACAGCAAGGCCTGGACAATATCCAAGCTTGGGCTGACAAGTGGCAAGTAACATTCGTGTCACACAAGTGCCAGACAATGACTATCTCCAACAAGAGAAAATCCAACCATCGCCCATCGATGTTCAATGGCATTACCTTTGCTGAATCCCCCACTATCAACATCCTGGGGGTTACCATTGACCAGAAACTGAACTGGACTAGCCATATAAATACTATGGTTATAAGAGCAGGTCAGAGGCTAGGAATCCTGCAATGAGTAACTCACCTCCTGACCCCTCAAAGCCTGTCCACCATCTACAAGGCACTTGTCAGGAGTGTAATGGAATACTCCCTACTTGCCTGGATGAGTGCAGCTCCCACAACACTCAAGAAGCTTGACACCATCCAGGACAAAACAGCACCACATCCACAAACATTCACTCCCTCCACCACCGATGCACAGTAGCAGCAGTGTATACCATCTACAAGGTGCACCGCAGGAATTTACCAAGGTTCCTTAGACAGCACCTTCCAAACCCACAGCCACTGCCAAATGGAAGGACAAGAGCAGTGGATACATGAGAACACCACCACCTGGAAGTTCCCCTCCAAGTCACTCACCATCCTGACTTGAAATTATATCATAGATCCTTCACTATCGCTTGGTTAAAATCCTGGAACTCCTTCTCTAACAGCACTGTGGGTGTACCTACACCACATGAGTTGCAGCAGTTCAAGAAGGCAGCTCACCGCCACCTTCTCAAGGGCAACTAGGGGTGGGCAATAAATGCTGGCTCAGCCAATGAAGCCAACATCCCGTGAATGAATAAAAGAACAGAACGACACTTTGCGACCATCAAGAAGGAAACACTGGCTGTCACATGGGCTGTTGAGAGTTTCTCGGACAGCCTGATCGGCTTGCCCTTCTATGTAGAGATTGATCAGAAGCCCCTCGTTACCCTCTGGAATTCCATGAAGATCATTTAGATGCCTCTACACATTCCACAGTTTCACCTGTTATCAATACTCAGTTCTGTACGTTCCAGGAAAGTCGCAATCCATGGCTAGTGCTCTCTCCAGAATTACAGTAGACCAAGCTATTGCCTTGGGTTTCACATTTGTCTCAGAAAGGGAAGGATTCTCCTCTTCTGTACTGACTTCATTGTCCATCTCTGCCACAAAGCTCCAAGACATCCAAAAACCACAAAAAGAGGGCATATAATGTGGTTAAATACAAGATTGCTGCCCGACATGTTTGTCTAAATATAGTCCTGCAGACCAGCTCCTCCATAAGCTCCTCCATGAGCAATACAAAACTAAACTATAGTCAATGACCTCTTAGTCTTTGATCACTGCTTGGTCTTTCCCAAGTCCATGCGAGAGGAAATCCTCCATAGGCTCCATGGAGGCCACCTTGGGATTGCAAAGTGCAGAGCAAGCACAATGCAATCTGTGTAGTGTCCGGGCATCACACTAATTGTTCAGGATTTCATCCTCTCCTGCCACACCTGCCAAATTAACAGCCAGACACCCAGGAACCTCTGGTGCCATCCAGCTTCCCACATCGATCGTGGCAGAAATTAGGGCTCGACCTCATTGATCATCAAAGCAAAACGTAACTCATTGCTGTAGGTTACTACTCTACAAAGGCTGCAAGTAGTCAAGCTCCACACCACTACAGCTGAGTCGGTGATAATTACCCATATCAAGACCATCTTCAATACCCACAGCTTCCCCGATGAAATCATCGAGGACAACGACCCATAGTTTGCTAATAAACACTTCAGGAAATTTATTACTGACAATGGGATCACCGATGTCACCAGGTCCCCTTTTCATCCATAAGTTAATGGGGAGGCTGAGCGGGCAGTCAGGACCATAAAGACCCTAATGTCTAAGACTCCTAACTGGCATTCAGCCCTGTTGCATTATCGAGGCACGTTTCTAGCTAATGGATTCTCTCCAGCTGAATTGCTCAGGGACCAGTGTCTAAGGGTACATGTTCCGCTACTGCCAAGGAAGCTTCAACCTGATGTTACTGCTGCAAGCCAAAAAAGGCTGAGAAATAGGGGGGCAAGCCTCCGTGATGAACAATAACAGTGTACAATTCCAGACATAGGACCAAGGCCCTGCCATCCTTAACTCTGGGACAGAGGGTTTGGATCCATGATCATATGTTAGAAGGTGTGGTCCATACAAGTAGGGAATGTCCACGGACATACCTGATCCAAACACCATCTAATACTTTCTGATGCCACAGGAGAACCCTGATTTCACTGGCACCCACAAAACCAAAGATCTTTGATTACTACATGATGTGGGATGGAGACGCCAAGGATACTTTGAGCAGCGTGTGTGATGCTGACTCAGTCCAGGACCCACTTCCAGACCACCAGCCCAGCAATGCAGTCACAACAACAAGGTCTGGGAGATTAGTAAAAGCAGCACAAAGACTTAACCTCAGATTGAGGGACTGAGGTGGGTGAGGGTTGTGGCAGGGTGGGGGGGGGGGGGGGGGGGGGTGGGGGGAGGATGAGGTGGCAGAGCCAACGTAATGTAAATAATTTAAAATAAAGGCAATGCCAATAATTTGGAAATAGTTAACATTGCTAATAAAAAAGTAGATAGTAAACTTGGGGGGAGTGTAATGGGTAAATAGAATAGGCAAGCTAATGAGTGATGTAGACTATGATGTATCCATGACATCAGCAGTCATAGGCTGTGGATTCTGTACAGCAGACCAAGCAGACAGCACTCAGGGGAGATTTGCCTACTCAGTAAGCTACCTTGTATATATTGTACATAGTGTAAATAAACCAGTTTGGAGTAATTACCTGAGTCAGACTGCAGTCCCTCCACATAAGATACACAACATAGCATATCCATGAAACAAATGGTAACCACAAGTTTGGTAGTGGGGGCTTCAGTGATGGTAATGCCATTGAATGTTGAGGGGGCAATGCTTAAATTCTGTCTTGTTGGAGATGGTCATTGCCTGGCATTTGTGTGGCGCGCATGTTACTTGCCACTTGCCACAACCCAAGGCTGAATGTTGTCCAGGTCTTGCTGCATATGGGTAAGTCTGCTTCAGTATCTGGGGAGTTGTGAATGGTGCTGAACATTGTGCAATCATCAGCGAACATCCCCTCATTTGGCCTGATGATGGAAGGAAGGTCAGCTGAAGATGATGCAGCTGAAGATGGTTGGGCCCAGGACCCTGCAGGAACTCCTGCAGTTATGTCCTGGGATTAAGATGATTGACCTCCAACAACCACAAATTATACATTTTTGCGAGGTTAATCTCAAATGAGTAACTCACCTCCTGCCTCCCCAAAGCCTGTCCACTATCTACAAGGCACAAGTCAGGAATATGATGGAGTACTCTCCACTTGCCTGGAAAAGTACAACTCCAACAACACTCAAGAAACTCATCACCATCCTGCCGGCTTGATTGGCACCTACCTTAAACAGATACTCCCTCCACAATCGACACACAGTGGCAGCAGCGTGTACCATATACAAGATGCACTGCAGCAACTCAACAAGGCTCCTTCGACAGCACCTTCCAAAACTCCAACCTCTACCACCTAGAAGACAAGGGCAGCAGATTCTTGGAAACACCACCATCTGCAAGTTCTTCTCCAAGCCACATACTATCCTGATTTGGAACTCTATAGCCATTCCTTCACTGTCACTGGATCAAAATCCTGCAACTCCCTTCCTACATCACATGGACTGCAGCAGCCCAAGAAAGCAGCTCACTACCACCTTCTCAAGGGAAATTTGGGATGGGCAACAAATGCTGGCCCAGCCATCTATGCTGACATCCCATAAGCAAATTTTTTTAAAAATCACCCTTTGAATATAATATCGAACAAACAAGAACAATGTATATTTATATAGCACCGCATTAATGCAACAAAATGTCCCAAGGCACTTCACAGAAACATTATAAAACAAAATAAGATACCAATCCCCATAAGGAGACTTTAGCTCAGATGCCCAAATAACTTGGTCAAAGAGGTATGTTTTAAGGAGTCTCTTAAAGGAGGAAAGTGAGGTAGAATGCCAGGGAGGTATGGAGAGAGCATTCCAGAGTTTAGGGCCTGGGTATGGCCACTAATGGTGGAAGAATTAAAATTGGAGGTGCTTTAGATACCAGAATTAGAAGAGAGCAGATATCTCAGAGGGCTGGAGAAGATGACAGAGAGAGAGGGAGGGGCAAGGCTATGGATGGATTTGAAAACAAGGTACAGGTTTTTGAAATCAAGATGTTACTTGACCGGAACCCATTTTGATCGGTGAACTCAGGGGTGATAGGGCAATAGGACTTGAGCCGGGATTTTCCGGCCCCGTCATGGGTGGGACCCGCCATGGGTGAGGCGGCGCCCCAGCCAGAAGTCCATTGACTTGCGACGGGACTGCAATATCCTGGTGGTGGGCGGGCGTGGAAAATCCCGCCCTTGGTGTGAGTTAAAAGTTTTGGTAGGGTGCTATCACTGTTGGTACATGGAATCTTTCTCACACAGTGTGTACACACAAACACACAGAGACCCGCGCACCCAACTAAAAAGTCGATGGGGGTGGGTCTGAGGGAGACCACTCATGAATTTGATGCCTGGCCCTCAGCGATTTAGTGCTGGAAGCAGCTGCAATTGCCTTAAGACAAGACTTCTGCCCCTTTTCAGGAGGAAGTCCCCTGCCTTAGCGAGCTACCGGTCAATCCGATGGCCAACAGCTCTGTAGCTCCAGCAATGTCAGCAGGGTGCGGTGGCCACTGCTAGGAGTACAGGCATTCCCACCATGCTAAGAAGGTCAGGTAAGTCCAGAATCGACGTCTCAGTGGGGAGGGACGAAGGGGTTGGGAAGCCGGGTTCAAGATGTCAGGGGAAGGGTTAAAGGAGGAGGATGACCTTGGGAGGATCCCTGATTGGGCCAGAGGATCCGCAAAGGGGGTCATCCCCCTTATGCCCAACATCAGCCCACTAGCTAAAGGTGACGAGCTTCACACATGGCATGGGCCACCATCCACTGTAGGTAAAATACTGGCAGCAGCAGGATGAGGTGCTTAAGTTGCCATTAATTGACAATTTAAGGGCTTCAATAGGCCCAAGGGCAGGCAGGCTGCCAAAAATTTCCCCTGCCTACTATAAAATTTCAGACAGGCCGAGGGTAGGCGGGAGAAAGGCCACCGACTGGATTTTACATTCCCACCTGCCCTCAAACAGGATGTAAAGTCCAGCCCACAGTTCCAGTTGGAGCTTTAGATATTAATTGGAAGTGGAAGCCCTGGACAACTTTCTCTTTCCCAGGTTTTCAGGCACTGAAGCCAAATGTAGGGTTCAGGTCAACACTTAAGCTAAGGTCAGCCGGTTCATCACACAACAGAGAATTAACTTCAGATCTTCCCAGTTTGGATGGGACCTCATTATGATGCATTTACAAAATGAGTCATCAAGGCATTGTATAAGCATTCTCATTAAATATATTTCCTCTGAAATCACCCTTCATATATTCAGATGGGGGAAAGAAAGAATTCAATTTTTGCTTAGCTATACCTTTATTTAATACATTTTTTCATGCACTTTGACAATAAATATGAGCTTTCAAATAATGGTACGTATATATGACTATGATGTTTCTGAAACCAGGATGGGAGCAACCACTAAACAGGAGTGGACTTTAAAGGAGTCTTGTAGTTTACATAACCTTGTGTCCTTTAACTTACTTGTGTTAGACGTAGATTTCAAAGTTATAACAATAAATCTCTCAAATCTGGCCAGTTTTTACTTTAAACTCCCTTTGCTGCTGTTCCAGCCTGTCTCCGTTGCCACCAAGCAGCTTGTGTCTGGTGCCTTGATGATTGACTGTGTGGACTTAGGCCAAAACAAAACTCACAATAGATCTTAAAACATCTTGCCAAGGACTGTGAGTAAGAATACTTACTGCACCAAAATACTGAAAGAGGCTGAAAAATATATATGAAGGATAAGTACAGAGATTCTAAAAGGAAAAATAGCAAAGTATTTTCCTTTAAATTAATACTAGAAGTCTCAGCATTAAGATTTCTCTTAACATTCAGCTAAAAGAAATTAGGACTAATTTTAATGTAATAAATTTGAAAATGCTCTCTCCAAAACAAAGATTGCCCACTTCCATCCCCGAACTCAGTTTGTAGGCTGCTGAAACCATCAACCCAGCTTTGGTCAAATCCAGATTTGATTCCATTAAGACCAGCCTCCCATCTTGCACTCTCCATAAACTTCAGATCATCCAAAATCTTCTGCTTGTATCTTGTTTGCAGCAATCCCTGCTCGTCCATCTGCCTTGTCCTCACTAATCTACATCGGACCTGGCAACTCATCACCTCAGATATAAAGTTGTCCCTCTTGTCTTTAATCCATTGATGGACCTCTCACCCACTCCTCTGAACTCTCCATTCTCTTTCTCCGACTTCTTGAGCATGCCGTCTTCTTTCGTTCAACTACTGACAACCATGTATTCTGCTGCTAGCTTCTACATTAAAATTTCTTCCTTAAACTCTTCTTCCTCTGATTCTTTAAGATCCTTCTTAAAATGCATTTCTTTGACAAAGTTTTTGGCTGCCTCTCTTAATATTTCCTTCTTTGGATTTTTTTTCCTTGTACATTTGAAACGGTCTTGGGATGTCTTTCTGTGCTAAAGACACTAAATAAGCTATTGCTATGGTTGTAATGAAGATTGCGTGGTATGGTGTACTGCACCATAGAAGTGATATGATATGAATATGGCCAATTTTGATCACAGTTGTACAGCTATTAGAAGCAGAGGCCAGATGCTTACAGCTAAGAAGGTAAACAGTTGGAAAGGGTCTTATGTCCAGTCATTCTCATGCACCTTCATGTGACCAATTATCTTACAGTGATGACAGATGGTCACCTATTCCTGTGTCATTTAAGATTATGGCCTGGATTTTCCAGGGTTGGAGCCAGTGGATTTGAGGGCAATCTGAGAGTGAACGCTGTCATTGCCCTTCTGAAACTGACTGCAACTTCCAAATATCGGCATGCACATGTTATCCTGAAGCTGCAGCCTGTCATTCAGGGTTCTGCCACAGCTATGCTGTACTTCCGCCCCCACCCAGCACTAGCAACCATTAAAATTAGTGAGAATGTAAACTTGCTGCTCCTACAAAGCTGTTAGAAATCCCATTAAAAGTTAACACCTTGTTCAATCAGGTGTAACTGGATTTTTAATGGAGATATGAGTTGAAAAAATTATATCTGTGGCGTGTTGCTAAATGTCTCCACTGCGATTAATTAGTCAATGATTTTTAACTATATTGCTCTAATAATATCACACAGACGGCAAAGTGGAGTTGAGACCGGATCAGCCATGATCCTACTGAATGGTGGAGCAGGCTCGAGGGGCCGAATGGCCTACACCTGTTCCTAAGTCCCATGTTCCTATGTTCTGCTATTGCAATTCTTTTTCAAGACACCTGCCAGGAATTTCTTGGGGTCTCTCCCAATCAGCTGCCATAAATTCGATGAAAGCTCTGGATAGATGTGGATATGATATGCTCGTAGATCATCTGCCAAATTTATATCAGCCAATAGGAAGAAACCCCAATGAAGTTCCCAGTGAGATTCTTTATACAAGTTGCTTTAAACTCATGCTTCAAGTACCAGTTTATATTTCCCGTACTCTGTGCTTTCGTCCTAGCAGGAAGCCCACTGATTGATCTGAGTGGGAATTTTAACTTTTCGGCTGACTGAGAGTTATGGATTGATGGGGGAACGAGGGTGCGCAGTCATGTGCATGAAACCTAGAAATAAGGGTTTCCCCAAATGTTGTGGAGTTTTAGCTGCACAACATTCATGTGATGTCACTGACAGGTTCCCAGCTCAGGACTCAGTCTGATTGACAGACATGCCTTCCAGCTGGTCAGGAAACACGAGAGAAGCAGAGGCCAGGTGCTTACAGCTAAGAAGGTAAACAGTTAGAAAGAGTCTTATGTCCAGTCATTCTAGCCACCTTCATGTGACCAATTATCATACAATCAGATATATCCGAGCCTCGACCTGGGTTCGGAGAGGAGTGGAGAGCGGCGGTGGTTCAATCCTTGACATTTGCGGATGTGGAGAGTGAGTCAAAGATTGGAGGCTTTGACATCAGAGGGTGTGGAGTCAGAGGTCAGAGGCATCAGGGAAGAGGTTGGGGCTGATCAGAAAGGTCAGGACTGCCTGATTGTGGGGTTTGGTGAGGCTGGTATAATGGATCCAGTGGGTAAGAGGAAGGCTCGGGAAGTGGAGAGGCTCAGAAAACCTGAGCGTCCAGAGTTAAATTTGAAAAAGTGATAGATATAGGGCCCCAGCGTACTATAATATTTAAGTTTTCAATCTGCCTCCTGTGAGTGGGATGGTCAGCCCAGGCCCCAATTCCATTCCCATCCCACCTCCTTGAAATCAGAAGTGAGTGAGTTGGAGGCAGAATGGGGTGTGGATTCAGGTTTTTAACATCTCATCCAATGCAAACACATCCATCTCATCTACTTCACTTTATGTCTCATAATTTCTGTTCTGTTTTCCTTTGTTGCTTTTCTATCTTTTCTGTTTACTTCGTCCACCCTGTGCTGCCTAATCCACTCTGTGTTCCATTCATCTTTTCAAATGCACAATCCACCATAGCCTCTTTCCGCTACTGTCTGAAGTTTCCTTCTACTCTATTTCCTTGCTTACAGCCTCTTCTTTTCCAACTTGTATCCACTTTGCTCTCCATTCTCCTGTTGTAGTATTCCTCCTTCTACCACCTGCTCTCCCAACTCTTGATAATAAGGTTGTTCGATTTTTCGCCACCTTCAACACTTTCATTCTGTTCTTACTTCTACTCAGGTCAGGTGCCATCTGTGAAACTACCTGACACATTTCACTATATTAAAGTCATCATGCAGATACGGGAGTAGATCAGGTAATGAGGGACTTGAAGGCAAGAACGAGGATTTTTGAATAGTGGCATTGCTGGACTGGTAAGAGGAAGTCTATAGTGCAAAATCAAGTGCAAACTGCTGGCTCTCTCTCTCTCTCTCTGCTCTCTCATCCATTGAATTTTACGCCTCGTGGGCAGGTGCATGCCTGTTCGATTGGGAGTAAGATAGTGTGCAATTTCCAGCTCGTCGCACAGGCAAAGCAGGCAGGCAGCCAGCCGCCATTTTCACAAACCTCATCCAAGGGTGGGATAAAAAGAGTCAGCAGCATTGCCAGTGTGAGTAGTGAGGAGTTTTGGAGATAGTTTGCTGCTGGCTGCTTATAAGTACTTGGCAGCTTCATTTCTGTTCAGGGCTTCATTCTTAGCATTTCAGGTCTTCATTTCAGGACTCATTGTTGTCTGCACGACCCTCAGATGAGTCAGACTGTGTGGACCCTTCCAGGTATCAGACAGCCTTCCCTGACACTGATAATGGGAATTGTAGCCTCCGCTGGTGGCACCTCCTCTGAGGAAGAAGAGAGGGGCAGAAGTGAGAGGAGGTCAGGTGTCCCAGTGCAGCTTTCAGGGGAGGGAATTGTGGGAGGAGAGGTGCAGGCACAAGGGGGGCAGGGCCAGCAGGTAGCCCAAGGCAGAAGGGGCCGGAGAAGATGCCACTATCCTGCTGCCAGGGTTTACAGGCAGCGATGCAGCTACCTCAAAATATCTGAGTTGCAATGCTGAAGGAGGCTCCGTCTCTCAAGGGAGACAGTGACTTCCATTTGCCAGAAGATTGGGCCTGAGATCAGCTCCAACTGTGTGGTTGGACACTCCATGCCAGTGGTTCTGAAGGTCACAGCGGCCCTTGACTTCTATGTCTCTGACTCTTTCCAAGGGTCAGTGGGAGATCTTTGTGGAGTCTCCCAATCAGATGTCCATAGTCGCTTCAAGCTGGTGACAGAAGCTCTGTTCAGGCGGGTACAGATCTGTACTCTTTACTTGATGGACAAGGCCATCTAGGCTGAGCGAGCCAGAGGCTTTGCAGTGATTGCAAGGTTCCTCCAGGTCCAGGGTTCCATCGACTGCACACATGTGGCCATTAAGTCGCCAGCGGGTGAGCCAGGGGTCTTCATCAAAAGGAAGGGGTTCTACTCCATGAACATGCAGTTAGTGTGTGATCACAGGATGCAGATTCTGCAAGTGTGTGCAAGGTACCCTTGCAGCTCCCATGACACTTACATACTGAGATACTCCCTAGTGCTGAGGCTCTTCAGTGCTCCAGCCTGACTGGATGGATGGCTGCTGGGTGACAAGGGCTATCCATTGAAGAGATGGCTCATGATGCCTCTCTGGCACCCAAGAACTGAGACAGAGCAGCATTACAATATGAGTCATGCCTCCACAAGGGTGGTGGTAGAGAGGACCATAGGTCTTCTCAAGATGTGTACATGAAGCCTGAACTGTTCAGGAGGTACACTAAAATGCCCCCCAGAGTGGGTGTCACTGATAGTGGTTGCATGCTGCGCTCTCCACAATCTGGCACAGGCAAGGGGGATCCACTGGAGAAAGAGGATCTTGACGCAGCTGCACAGGCCACAGCTGATGAGTTCAGTAGTGAGTCAGAAGATGAGCACAGTGAGGAGAATGCTGAGGGCATGGAGCCAAACTTCAGTAACCTCCAGAGGAGCAGGGACACCAGGGACGCCTTGATCCAATGCTTCTTCGCCTAGGCTGCCAAAGATCAGCTTCAACTGCATGCCAAGGCTGCCTCTTCCATCCCAGACGTCTGAAAGGACCCTTCCATTTGAACACAAAGAACACTCAGTGCCTGTGCAATAAGGTTCAGAGCCACGTACGGCCAGCATTACATACCGGCGTACCCTGCACCAATAAAATAAAAAGGTGAAGCATACTCAGGCCATGACAACAAAAACCCAATTTATCTCATTTTGACAGTTCGAAACTATTTCCATAAACTTCTCTGGTCTTCATTCCCAGGCCGGTATAGATAAAATAAGCACAAATGAACATAACATCACCTGTGGCCTGTCCCTCTTGTGCTCATGGTGCCTTTAAATTATGTTTGCAAGTGTTACGTCTAGGTGCTCCTTCTTCACTGGCACCGGCATTGGAGACAGCCTGTTGACTCTGCTGTCTTGTTGGTCTTGATGACCTAGGCAGGCATCCTCTGTCCAGTGGAGCCTGTGATGGCCCCACCTGGGAGGGAGCAGCCAGTGCCATGGCTGGCATCTCCCCAGTCATCACAGAATCATCAGATGCCACAGTCACTGGTCGAGGAGTGGAGGAGCTGCTGCTGTCATCCAGAGTGCCCTGACAGGAGCCCGCAGAGATGTCAGGCAGCGCTTGTGCCAACGTGGGGTCGCTCTGGACCTCCCACCATTGATGGACAGGCACCTAGCTGGCATACTGGATGCCTCATCCATCTCACACACTGTCATTGACCACCTAAGGTCGGTGCCTGTGTGAGGGTTTGCAGGTCCGAGTGCATCCCCAGGAACCCCTGATTCTGTCCCTGGGGCTGCCTCTCCATGGGAGATGCCACTGTCTCAATTGAGGAGGCAGTGTGCTCGTCCATGAGCCAAAGCAGTGCTTATGCTCCGCGTGGACTCCTGCACAACAGAGATCATGGCACACATACCTTTATGGATCTCCACCAGATCCTCCCGCACATCTCGCTGGACATTCAGCATCTGCCACCTAATGGGTGACTCCAGAGGTTCATCATCAGCCTTCACCTGAGCATCATCCTGGTCTCAAGCAGTCCTCTGGCTGCTGGCGCGCTGGGCACTCCCTGCATCTCAAGTGATTGTGAAGTGCTGTCACCAATGTGCACCGAGATACTAGCCGCCACTCTAATGCCCATCGAGGTGCTGGTATCTGAGCTGGTGCCTGCTTCAGAGGGGGGGTGTGATGCAGATGCAAATGACGCCCGGTCGTCCCCCAGTGTCAGGGGTGGCCCTTCGGGTACCGGAGATCAAATGTCTGTGGGCAAACCTAAAAGGGAGAACAAGGACATGTCATTCGTTAAAGTCATCACACTGTCACTGTGCATGCCAGGCACACTGGTGAGACAGTGGAGATCTGCATCACGGTGCCACCATCTTTCAATGGGGTCTCCAGGTTCAAGGCTCCCATCATTGGAGGGACTACACTAGAACGATTGCACAATCCGAAACTCTCACCTCTTTGCACTGCGCTTTTAGCTTCGTCTGGCACCTCTGCAACTCCACACCCAGCTGCATGTGGGGTGTGCTGGCCCTCAAGCTGCAGGGCATCTTGCTCGTATCTCGAGAGGATTAGGAGGCTTGAGGGGTCTCTGCTGGTCCATGGCCTTTCTATTTTGTTATGGGCCATCTTCTCCTGAAACAACAGAGGAGCATTGATTAGTCCACTCTGTACCTGCAACCCCAATGCAGCCTGGCCAACCCCAGCTGAGAAACACCTGGCAGAGCATTTCCAAGTCGTGGCCCACAAGCCGCAAAGCACTCAGCCTAAGCAGCCAGGGTTCACCCCCTTGGCCAGCTCCTCCATCATTGACAGTTGGCACTTGGACTCTAGCACCCCTGCGCTCTACGGGAGGATGGTCAGACCTTAATACATCTGCACACTGACCCATGCTAACATGATGCTCACCCTTCCTGAGCACAGCAGGTCATTGAACCACCTCCGGCACTGCACCCATGTGTGCTGCACTACAACATGGCTGCTCACTGTTGCTGCCATCTCCTCCCATGCCCTCTTGGTGAGGTGCAGTGGCCTCCTTCTCCCATCTCTGGGGACAAGGGTGTCCCTCCTGGCAGCCACCTCCTCCAGGAGGGCGGTGAGGTACTCATCAGAAAAGCTTGGGGCCGAGTGCCTACCTGACCTGCCCTCCCGCCTGCCATGTCCAGCTGCACTCAGGTCCATTGCGAAGGTTCAGGGGACATCCTCCGTAGCAGCCTTCTAGGGGCTGCCTTGGCTACTTTTAAACCAGCCACCGGGTCACCATCGAGCCCGGCTGCCTACAGGCCCCCAGCCCCGCTTGGCCCTTCCCGGCCTGTGCAGAGCCACGTTTCACGCTGGGCGGGCCTTAATTGGCCCGCCAGCGTGAAATCGTGCTTGGAGCCTGATCGGAAGCAGCGATCCGTTTCACGGCCATTCCCGAGACCGCCTGCCACACCTGCCCGACAAGGGGGAAATCCTGCCCAATATGTGTTTGCATCAGAATGCTATCTTGTGTCAATGGCAGAAGTTTGCTGAACCAGCTCAGTATATGAAGCCAGTTGGGAGGAAGTTTGAAGTTCAGTTAAGCACCAAGGGAGTGGGTCTCTGGTTCCATTGGACTGAGTTTAGTAAATTTACATTTCTGTGCGATAGTAGTAAGAGTGTAGAAGTTGCTACTATATGGTGTAGTTGAGACAAATAACGTTGAAGCATTTAAGCTGGATTGGTCCACGAGGGACAAAGAAATAGAAGGATATGGTATGAGATGAAATAAGATGAGGTTCATGTGAAGCATGAACACCAGCATAGACCTCTAAAGCCCCATGGCTTGTTGCTGTGCTGTAAATTCAAGGTAGCTCTGTGTAATACAAATATGAATTGTTGTTGTTCTTTAGCCAGAGTGACTCCTGATCATAGGTTTTTGCTCAACTTAAACCAGAGGAGCATTTGTTTTGCAGATTCTCACTGTGTCAAAATCAGTCGAGATGCAACTTACATCTGTAAAAAGCATGATATGTAATGTATTGTCATTGTTTAACAGAGATGAAAAGCAGTCTTAAACAGGATATAAGTGGGATAAATTGAAGCTTTAAACTGCAATAACAAGAAGCTTTAAAGCAAATCAGGCACTGTGAAGTGATTGCACAATACCTTGGAAAGGAACCAAGTTCAGTGGCTCCTAAGTATACTCTCCATTGGTAAATGCAGCAGCCACCTTTCCAATGAACAATTACAATATTCCCCTGACAGCTCAAAGCAGTAGACTTAAAACAAGGTTCTCTTCTGATAAGCTACTTATGGAAAAATACAGACTGATTAATGTTTTTTCCAAAAAAATCCATTGTTATTGTTCAAAACAGTATAAAATATCAGAATCTAGGCCTATCTATATGTATGTAAAAACAGCACATCTATTTTGTGTGGTTTTTTTTCCGTTGTGGTTTGGGTGTCACGCTTGTTTATACAAATAAATTTCTGTATCTACCCTGTATTGATTGGTTATATTATCAATTCATGAAGAATTGACATTCTCAAGGCAAATTAGGGATGGGCAATAAATGCTGGCCTAGCCAGCGACACCCAGATCCTGTAAAAGAATAAACAAGAAGCAACATATCATAATTAGACAAGTTAGAAAATTTCAATCAACAAATAGTAAACAGGAGTTCTGAAGTTCAGAAAACTATAATCTAAAAGTGGACCATTAGTGATATTGCCTAATATTGTTAACTAATGAAGAGGATCAAAATTGTTTTTGAAACTCCGCAGGTCTGACCCATTCCTCACTCCTGCACTGTGGTGATCACCCGAGCCATCTTTTGTTTATCTGGGTGTCGAAAATGGATCGTGTTTGTATGGGCATGATGTACAAACTCTAGATAAAGGAGGAAAAAATGTGCCCAAGTTGCCTTCATCTAGAGTCAATGGGAATCAGGGGGAAAATTCTTCACTAGCACAAAGGAAGATGGCTGTGGTTGTTTGCAGTCAATTATCTCAGTTCAGGACATCATTGCAGGAGTTCTTCAGGGTAGTATCCTCAGCCCAACCATCTTCAGCTGCTTCATTAATGACCTTCCTTCCAGCATAAGGTCAGAGGTGGAGATATTCACTGATGATTGCGCAATGTTCAGATCCATTTGTGACTCCTCAGATACTGAAGCAGTCCATGTCCAAATACAGTATGTCCTGGATGATGCCCAAGCTTGGGCGGACAAGTGACAAGTAACATTCGCGCTACACAAATGTAAGGCAATGACCATCTCCAACAAGAGAGAGCCTAACAATTGCCCCTTGACATTCAATGGCATTACCATCACTGAAGCTGCTACTGTTAACATCCTGGGGGTTACCATTGACCAGAACTGAACAGCCATATAAATACTATGGCTACAAGAGCAGGTCAGAGGCTAGGAATTCTGTGGCAGGTAACTCACCTCCTGACTCCCCAAAGCCTGTCCACCATCTACAAGGCACAGGTCAGGAGTGTGATGGACTGGATGCGTGCAGCTCCAACAACATTGAGGAAGCTTGACACCATCCAGGACAAAGAAGCCAGCTTGACTGGCATGCTGTCCACAAACATTCACCCCCCTCCACCACTGATGCACAGTGACAGCAGTGCGCACCATCCACAACATGCACTGCAGGAACTCACTAAGGCTCCTTAGATAGCACCTTCCAGACCCATAACCACTACTGTCTAGAAGGACAAGGGCAGCAGACACATGGGAACACCACCACATGCAAGTTCCCCTCCAAGACACACGCCATCCTGACTTGGAAATATATGCCATTCCTTCACTGTCCTGGGTCAAAATCCTGGAGCTCAATCCCTAACAGCACTGTGGGTGTACCTACACCACATAGAAACATAGAAAATAGGGGCAGGAGTAGGTCATTCAGCCCTTCAAGCCTGCTCTGTCATTTAATATGATCATGGCTTGTCCTCTTTCTCAATGCCATACTCCCATTCTCTCCCCATTTCCTTTGATGCCTTTAGAGCCCAGAAATCTATCTGTTTCCTTTTTAAATATATTCAGTGACTTGGACTCCACAGGACCACACACAACAAGATTATTAATTAAAGCCTTCGCATTGCATGATACCAAATCTAGGATAGTACTGGTCTAAAAAAACCATCTCGCACACATTCCAGGGGCAGAATTTTATATCCCATGGGTGGGCCCATGCCCGACCTGATCGGGCATAAAATAAGTGCAGTGACATCGGGTGAGCATTCTGACATCATCACGTGTTTGTGTGATATTTCGTTCAGCAGGCACAAGTGGGTGCTAGAGCTGTGCCAGTCATTAATTATGAGGCCATTTAAGGTCATTAACAGTCCAATTGATGGCGATTTTTCACTTCCCGTGCAATTTCATACTCATTGCATGGGCAAAACAGGCAGGTGGCCAGCCGACATTTTCAAAAACCTCATCCACGGGTGGAATAAAACGGGTCAGCAGCATTAGCAGTGTGAGCAGTGAGCAGTTTTGGAGATAGTTTGCTGCTGGTTGCTTATTGATACTTGGCAGCTTCATCTCTTTTCAGGGCTTCATTCCTAGCATTTCCAGGCTTTATTTCAGGACTCGTTGGTGTCTGCAAGGCCCCCGGAGGATTCAGGATGTGCAAACCCTTTCAGGTATCAGGCCTTCCCTTACCTGTAATGGGGACTGTGGTCTCCACTGGTAGCACCTCCTCTGAGGAGGAAGAGAGGGGCAGAAGGGGGAGGAGGCCAGGTGCTCTGATGTAGCTTCCAGGAAAGGGACTGGCGGGAGGAGAGGTGCAGACACATGGGGCGCAGGGCCAACAGGAAGTCCAATTCGGAAGGGGCCACAAAAGATGCCACTATCCTGCTGCCAAGGTTTATAGGTGGCGATGCAGCTACCTCAATATGTCGGAAGTGCAATGCCAAAGGTGCAATGCCAAGTAATTTGTCAGATGATTGGGCCTGAGATCAGCTCTGACTGTGTGGGTGGGTACCCCATACCAGTGGCTCTGAAGCTCACAGCGGCCCTCAACTTCTATTGCTCTGGCTCTTTCCAGGGATCAGTGGGGAATCTGTGTGGAGTCTCCCAATGAGCTGTCCACAGTTGCGTCAAGCTGGTGATAGAAGCTCTGTTCAAGCGGGTACTGACCTTTATTCTTCACCGTAAGGACAAGGCCAGCCAGGCTGAGCAAGCCAGAAGATTTGCAGTGATTGCTGGATTCCCCCATGTCCAGGGTCCCATCAACTGCACACATGTGGCTATCAAGGCACCAATGGGTCAGCTGGGTGCTTTGGTTAAGAATAAAGAACAGGAACAAAGAACAAAGAAAAGTACAGCACAGGAACAGGCCCTTCGGCCCTCTAAGCCTGTGCCAATCATATTGCCCGTCAACTAAAATATTTTGCACTTCCAGGGTCCGTATCCCTCTATTCCCATCCTATTCATGTATTTGTCAAGCTGCCTCTTAATCACCACTATCATACCTGTTTCCACCACCTCCTCTGGCAGCGAATTCCAGACACATAGCAGGAAGGGATTCCAATCCATGAATGAGCGGATAGTGTGTGACCACAGGATGCAGATTCTGCAAGTCTGTGCAAGGTACCCTGGCAGCTCGCATGATGCTTACATCCTGAGACACTTCCAGGTGCTAAGGGAAGGGAATCTGCTATCCTTATCTGGTCTAACCTACATGTAACTCCAGACCCATAGAAATGTGGTTGACCCTTAACTGCTCTCTGAAATGGCCTAAGAAGCCACTTCAAGGGCAACAAATACGGCCATGCCAGTGATGCCCACATCCTGTGAAAGAATAAAGGAAAAAAGGCATTGTAATATCTTTGCATAATAGTGTATAATATGATATCCATTGAGTATGGAAGTCACTTTGGCATTCCATAGGCAGCAGTGTAGACTGAGATGGTGCATTATTAATTGCATACTATCCTATCAAGACTAAAGGAGAATTTGGCTGGGAATTTCCCATTCCACTGCCCTAAAGTTGTGGCAAAAAATCTCCTTGATGTGTGGATAGAGAGACTAAGACATGGGACTAAGGTCATGGTTTTCCAGGCAGCAGTGATTCTCACTCTCCTACATGATTCAGACACCTAGACAACCTAAAGCAGCCACCTCAAAGCACTGGAGAAATACAACTGGTGGTGCCTTTGCAAAACCCTCCAAATCCAGAGGTAAGAAAGGCAGTTCAACAGCAGCATCCTCTACCAAGTCAACATGTCCAACATCGAGGCGTGATCAGTCAAAACCAGCTCCGCTAGGGAGGGCATGTTATTGGTATGACCAACAGCAGACTCCTGAAGCAGCTGCTCTACTTGGAACTCGGCCATAGTAGGAGACTCCCAGGAGGACAATATAAATACTTTAGGGATATCCGCAAAGCATCCCTGAAGAGGTCAAACATCCCTGCCAACTCATGGGAGTCCTTGGCTCGTGACAGACCAAAACGGAGAAGGTTCATTCAGAAAGGCACCAAACGTATCGAGAGATTTCATCAGGAGCACGCAATGATGAAATCGAGGTATCGGAGAGAGTGCAAAAACCTCCCAACAACTCATCAGGTCTGGCAGCATTGGAGGAGAAGAACAAAGTTGACCATTCGAGTCCTCATGACCCTTCATGAGGACTCGAAACGTCAACTTTGTTCTTCTCCGCCGATGCTGCCAGACCTGCTGAATTTTTCCAGGTATTTCTGTTTTTGTTTTGGATTTCCAGCATCCGCAGTTTTTTTGTTTTTATCCCAACAACTCATCTACCTGGCCTTCCAGGCACCACCTGCTCCACAACTGAAAGAGTCTGCAGATTGCACATTAAACTTATCAGCCATCTCAGAACACATTGAGCCCAAGGGACTGCCTAATAAGAAGAATCTGTGTTGCATTAATACTAGTGTGTGCTGTGATATTCTATTCAAAATTGTGTCTGTGGTATTCCATGAATAGTAGTGTAATTGAGGTAGTCTGTTGATAATAGTATATGTGCAAGTTTCCTTAAGCAGTAACATACACCATAGCATCATATGTATGAGTTAAGTCTTACTTCATTCAATATTACTGACTGATTTGGAGATTGCTTGGCTGTGTTCAATCCTAGGTTATTATGAAGACAGAGGAAGAGACAATGAGAGCCATAACCTTGACTGATCATATTTTATTTTGTTTTTATCACATCTGAATAATTGTCTGGAAGGGACTGTGGAATAAAATCACTTTCACTCTTATTCTTAGATTTTCTCATTCTGGTACATACAGAGGTTCACGATTAGAACAAAAGTTTATGAACTTGCACCCATGACATAGAGATTACCTCACCAGATATAAATTTGAAAATGATTGATTTGCTTAAAAAGATAAATATCAATGAGGGATCCTAAACTTTGGCTTTTTGTATAATTAGCTCAGCAACATGAGAAAGTATGAGAAAAGATCATTTGGCCCATCAGACCTAATTCTTCACAGATAATGTGCGATTTACCTTCTTATAAACTCCATATAGCTCATTCATTTATCCCCTGGGCAAAAGGTTTCTATAAATACTCCCCAATTCTCAGATAAAACTCCAAATTACCAATCCTTTTAAATTGTATTTATTTATTTTACTTAATCTCAGCATGGCTCCTGAAGTCTGCCCATGGTGACAGGTTGGCATTGAGGTTGTAAGGGCAAAGGCTAATAGGTGGAGTGGGCATGGGTTGGCATAAGTTGGCATATTGGCTAAAAGGAGCCATGGGGTTGAGTGGGGGTGTCATGAGTTGGCATGAGTTTTCATTAAGTTGGCATAGGGGCTATAAAGGGACAAGGGGATGAGTGGAAGGGCATGAATTAGCACTCATGAGTTAGAGGGCATGGGGGGCTATCAGGGTGGGTGGGTGCATGGGCTGGAATGGAGGGTAAGAGGGGCAATGGAGGGTGTGGGTTGGCATGAGTTGGCATGGATGGACCATGAGGAATGGGTGGTGTCTGATAGAGTATGAGGGTTACTGAACCTGATATTTAACAACACAGCTGGGACCAAGTCTCAGAGAACCAAGGCGGTCATTTTAACCAGACCGCCTCGGCACCTGGCAGCTTCTGTGGCTGCTTCCAATCTGCATCTTGGTGGTGGGCCTGACTCCAGCATGCACCCACCTCCCTGGAATGAAGATCCCACCATTTGGTGCACTTTTTTCTGAGTAGATGCAAACCGGGTAAGAAAATTTCACGACTCTGAGCACCAGCCTCAGGAGTGAAAATCCAGGCCCCAGGATGAGAAAGGTCCTTTATTTTGTCTGCTGAGTGCCTCTTGCAACTTTTTAATTTCATGGGACGTGAGTGTCACTGGCAAGGCCAGTCCTAATTGCCATTCAGCAGATGGTGATGATCTGTTGTTGGAGCTGTACTCCTGCAAGCAAATGGAGAATATTAGGGGGAGGCAATGGCATAGTGGTATTATCACTGGATAATGCATGTTAACTTTCTCTGATTCATGTACAAGGACAATCAGAGCTCTCTGAATGCAAACATTGTCCAGTCCCCTACCATTCAAAACTATTCTGTTTTTTAAAATTTTTCCTGTCAAAGTGGATAACTATATATATCGGCACACTGTATTCCATCTGCCATGATCTTACCCACTCACCCAACCTGTCTATATCCCATCGTAGCTTCTTTGCATTCTCCTTACTGTTAACTTCCAACCTAAGGTTGTATCATTTGCAAATTTGGATACATTGCACTTAGTTCCCTCATCTAAGTCATTAATATTGATTGTACACAGCTAAGGCCCAAGTACTGATGCTTACATTACCCTACTAGTTGCAGCCTGCCAACCCAAAAATCTCCTGTTCATTCTTAGCCTCTGTTTTCTGTCCATTAACTAACCCGCAATCCATGCTAATATATTAGCCTCAATCCCATGAGTCTTAACTTTGTGTATAATAACATATATGGCATTCTATCAAATGCTTTTAGAAAATCTAAATAGATTAAATCCACTGGTTCCCCCTTACCCATCTTACTAGTTATAGCCAAAATACCTCTTAAGAGATTTTTCAAACATGATTTCCCATTTTATAAATCCATGTTGAATCTGCTTAATTATATTCTGATTTTTTAAGTGCCCTGTTACAATGTCCCAAATAAAAGATTCTAGCAATTTTTCTACTACTGGTGTTAGGCTAACAGACTTATTGTTCCCCATTTTCTCTCTTCCTCCCTTCTTAAATAGCCAGATTATGTTTTCTACTTTCCAACCCTGTTCTAGAATCCTCCGTGCAGTGATATCTTTTAAAATCCAGCTCCTTTTGTGTAAAAATGTTTTATCTGACATCATGTCATATTTCAGATTTCTTACTTTTGAACAATAGGGATCTCACGCTCTGCTTTGCTGGGTTATTTCATGTTCATTCTTGGCTGTGTAAGATTAAGGCTGAGGTGCTCACCTGTCTCATCTGCACTATTGAAAGCTGAAGGTGTGGTGCACAAACAGAGATGTGTTACAACATGGAGAAGGGTCATTTATCCTGGAACTCCATGTGCTCTCTGTCATGTGGCAGGTTTTTCAATCTATGAGCTCATATTCAGAGCTCCTGCGTACTTCTGTCTGCCTTGCACGTTGCCCACTCTCCAAGTGCACTTCTGCTAAGCTCACCCATAAGTGTAAGCACCTTGCCACCTCCACGTACCGAAGCTCTGCCCCTTGCAGCCACATTATTGTCCTGGCACTTGAACCTACAACATTGAGACTTTCTGTATTGCAGCAACAAGGCTCTCATCCCAAAGTAGGGATGCAGCGCTGTGTCTTACATTCTGCATAGTACCCCTCACCTAAACACTCACCAAGGTCAGTGATGATAAATCCAAATTGGGCATTTGGAATTTAGCATGCACTGGAAGTGCACATGGTAGCTTTAATCAATGCTGAGGTGAGCAATGGGATAGGAATGAAGATGTAGTGAAGCTGAAGTGTGCTCTTAATTATCAATGAAGCGTGACCTTTAAGGGCTTCATGGTGACTTTACATTTTGAAGTTCACAAGGGCCAGGGCTGGCCATGAGGGCAGTCTGTCTGTGTTAAAGAGGAGGCATTTTAATGTCTGGCAGCAAGTGTGTGAACATTGTCATCCTCAGATGGTCCACACCCATAGAAAGGTACAGATAAATGCCAGCCCACATCCCTGAGAGTACCAGATATCTATGTGATGGAGAAGAAGGTGACACTGAGGACCGAGTGATCTCAAAATGGATTAACACCTGCAGAATATCCTCGGCTGCCTTGGCACAAGTGTCACCTATCAGTTTCCCCATTGAGGTTACACAGAGTGCATTGTTCTGTTGCTGGGAATGAATCTCCTTGAGGAGTTTTATCAGACTGAAGGCATGCAGCTATGAGTCCACTGAGGATTGTAGATCAGCTCCTGCCTCTACTAGGCTGTTGTAGCGACTGGGATGCTGGGATGCTGCAGATACACTTGAGGAGGCAGCACCTTCTGACATCTGATGCTGGGACGCCCTCCTCCAGATAGCACGTCACTTCAGCAAGGACACATGCTCCCGAAGCTTCATCATCCTTCAAAGGACAATGTAAGCCTGATATGTAAGTCCTCAGTCTCAGTTTGAAATGGATGGTTGAAATGAGAGGGATGGAAATTCTGGTGTTCATGTGGACCCATGTTGAAGGGCACTTGTCCAAGAGAACACACTACAACTCATCATCCTCCTCATGGAATCTGGTAGCTATAAGGGCCTCATGTGCACGCCTGTCTCATCTGGCCTGTACTATGGCCTCTTCCCTTGCAGCCTTTGCTTCCTCGACCTCATTGCCCTCATCCTTTCAATGTCCTGCAAGCCAAAAAGACGTCCTGCCTATCACACAGATGAGTAATGTGGTGTAAGAATTTCAGCGCCAGTGCATGTAGATATCAAGGCCGTACATCCCAAAGACTGGCAGATCATTATCAAACAGCATGTCTATTCCACTGTTCGCAATGGGTAAGGTACGGATCGTACCCAGTCAGCCCGTGCTTGTAAAACTCAAAACATTGTGTCCAATATTAGATGTGATTCTGCGATTGGACAACATTTGCTAAATAATCCTCAGTATTTTAAGAATTCTGCTGACAACCAATTTCAGATTGTCAGTTGGGCTTGCAGTGTGGTGCACTTGCATGTACTGGAAGCTACATATATTAATACACAAGGCCCTGTTCTTTGCAGACGGAAAGAACATGTATACACATTACGCCTGTTTCAGCTAACCAAAATAAGTGACAGACCTTCACTGGTTCATGCCCCAGGACAATGTCTTGACCAATCAGAGTCAAGCTGCCTGGTTTAAATTTCAAATAATGCTTGGCAGTTAATTGTCAGTCAACAACAACTGGTGCATTTTCCATGGAACCCCCCCCCCCCACCACGACCTATCATAGTCCACTCACCAACAAATCGGCACTCTCCTTTCCTATAGCATAAATATGTTGTTTCCCTTGACATTGATATTCTCTTACAATTGTCCTGACGAATGCAAGATGAAAGGTTTCAACAAAAAAGTCTATTTTACTAGCAATACTCAACTGAGGAAATGAGCTTGTTTCAGTGCAGATTACCCGAGGGCCCAATAAGTCAAAAGAACTTTCCTTTGGTCCCACAATGAACCCGACAGCTGTGCTAATGTGCATCAGACTGTGCTGCTTCATGAAATCAGGTTTTAAAATTGCCTTCCTGATTGCCCAGGCCCTTTAACTAGTCCCTAAAGGAGATTAATGAGGTGTTAATTGTCAGCAAGCGAGCTCCCCATTCCTTTCCCCACTGCCAGCCAGCACTTTGAAAATTGCAAGCAGTCTTAGAGGCGTTGGGATTCTGAGATGACTTCCAGGAATGCAATTTTCAAATTGCACCCGCACCATGTCCTGACATCTGTGGGCTTTTGAAAATCTGGCCTCAGGTCATTAATATGTCAAAAACAAAATTTGGTCCCAACTCTAAGCCCAAGTTTTACTTTCCTCTAGTGTAACAAAAATGTTTACCACTGCTCTCTGCTTTCTGTCCCCCGGACAATTTCATATCCAGGCAGCCTATGCGCCTTTAATTCCACAGACTAACAAGCCTATTATGGGGAGGATTTTCCCCTCATCGGGCGGGCATGGCAGGCAGGCCCAGGAACGGCTATGAGACCGACCGCTGCCCACGATTGGGCTCAGACTGTGATTTCACGCTGGCTGGCCAATTAATGGCCAGCCAAGGTGAAGGCTCTATGCCTTCAGGAAGCTAAAGATTTTTAATCTGCAAAATAAAGATTTCAAATAAAGGCACTCATGCCCCCATGTGTGATTCTGTCACATGAAGAGGGACGTGTAATAAAGGAGGTCAAAAAAAAATTATCGGTTCTTTAGTCACTGTTTGAAACCTTTTCTCGCCCTTGGATGAGGTTTTGTTAAAAATGCAAAGGCCGCGCAGCCTATTCACCTGCCGGCCAATCAAAAGATTGATTAATTGATTAAGGGCCTTAATAGGCCTCTTAATTGTTGGTGGCGCGCTGTGGCCTCTCGCACATGCCCGCCAACCGAAAGATTGCAAGAGAACACGATGACGTCAGGACACTGGCCTGATGTCATTGCGCACTATTTCATTCCCGTTCGCCCGCCCTTGTGGTGAATAATTCTGCCCTATGTGATGCTCTATCAAATGTCTTTTGAAATTTAATATACATGAGATCATCCGCACTACTCTCATCCACTCTCTCTTACTTCATCAAAGAATTCATTGAAGCTGGTCAAACAATTTGTTTTAACAAATCTATGGTGGCTTTCATTTATTAATCCAGGTTTATTCAAGCATCTATTAATTTCAGAATTAACTCTGAAAAGTCCCCCACCACTGATGTTAGTCTGACTGTAGTTGGACTGCCTGTAGTTGTCTTGGTTTACCCCTCTCTCCATTTTTGAACAAGGGTGTGCAACATTTGCAATTCTCCAATCCTCTGGCACCACTGTCATAGCTAAGGAGGATTGAAAGATTGCAGCCAGAGTCTCTTCAATTTTTACCCTTATCCCATCCAAATTTGGTGGCTTTTCTACTAATATGGTGTCAGAATTTATCATGCTATTAGGTTATGTTTCGAATAGTTATAACTCCTCAATCACACTGTTATAAATGTTAAAATGAAACAGAATTGTTGCTTTAATAAGCCTGTGAAAAGTTATAGTCACATTGAGAAATACTCCAAGAAATGAGTGCATGACATCCCCCAAATGAAAATCTATAAATTCAACATTCCTGAACACAGCACTACAAGACTGCCAAGAAATGGCAGAGCATTCTGTTTATGAGTAAACTACTGAAGTGTTACTTTTCTTTAGGGTAGTGTTTCCTCCTTCATCTTCTCATTTTAGTTGACAAGTTCCTGTTTGTTTTGTTTACAAGTGTTGGCTATTTATGGAATTATTCTATACAAAAACAGAATTACCTGGAAAAACTCAGCAGGTCTGGCAGCATCGGCGGAGAAGAAAAGAGTTGACGTTTCGAGTCCTCATGACCCTTCGACAGAACTTGAGTTCGTGTCCAAGAAAGAGTTGAAATATAAGCTGGTTTAAGGTGTGTGTGTGGGGGGTGGAGAGATAGAGAGAGAGAGACGTGGGGGGGGGGGTGTGGTTGTAGGGACAAAGAAGCAGTGATAGAAGCAGATCATCAAAAGGTGTCAACGACAGTAGTACAATAGAACACATAGGTGTTAAAGTTAAAGTTGGTGATATTATCTAAATGAATGTGCTAATTAAAAATGGATGGTAGGGCACTCAAGGTATAGCTCTAGTGGGTTTTTTTTTTAAATAATACTGTTCAGTGTTTCAGAAAATTTCTCAAAGGACTCCTACAGCTGATCGTATGGTAGAATTTTTCAGTCACACATCACTGAATTTATTTTCTGGTATAATTGTTAAATAATTTAATATTTTATAAGAGCTGGAATACCATCTATAACTGTGAACCAGAACATCTGAGCTTGAACCTGACTCATATAGGAGCAGGGCAGAAAGCTCAGTTTTGATAGATAATGAAATTAGGTTGAAGAAGCTTGCACAACATGTCTATTCTCAATTATGTTTGATATGCTGAAAAATGGAAATAGATATTCAGCTTTTCAGACTCACCTAAATCTGAGACAGGAAAAGGAAGCTCAGCTTCTCTCACCCAAGCTTGTCCCTTAAATATGACTGTCAGGTTTGACAGTGCACCTAACCTTGAATGACTTCAGCAGGTCAATAAAATGATAGAGGGAAGGTCATTGATGAAGTTGCTGAAGATGGTTGGGCCCAGTACACTACCCTGAGGAACCCCTGCAGCAGTGCCCTAGGACTGAGATGATTGACCTCCAACAACCACAGCATTCTTCTTTTATGCTAGGCTGACTCCAACCAGCAGAGAGTTTTCCCCCGATTCCCATTGACTCCAGTTTTACTAGGTCTCCTTGATGCTGTACTCAGGTAAATGATGTCTTGGTGTCAAGGACAGCCACTCTCACTTCACCTCTTGAGTTCAGATCTTTTGAGTATGTTTGGGCCAAGGCTGTAATGAGGTCAGCAGCTGAGTGGCACTGGCAGAATCCAAATTGAGTGTCAGAGAAGCAGGTTATAGCTGAGTAATGGTCACTTGATAGCAATGTTAATGACACCTTACACCTCTTTGCTGATGATCAAGAGTAAACTGATGGGGCGGCAATTAGCTAGATTGGATTTGTCCTGCTTTTTGTGTACAGGACATATCTGGGCAATTTTCTACATTGTCGGGTAGATGCCAGTGATGTAGCTGTACTGGAACAGCTTGGCTAGAGGTGTGGCAAGTTCATTTATGTATGTGCAAGGGTCAATGGGAGAGCTTCGTGGGGACAGTGATCATTGTATCATAAGGTTTAGATTGGTCATGGAAAAGGACAGGGCACAATCCAGAGCAGGGGTAATTAATTGGGGGAAAGCCAACTTCGATGGAATGAGAATGCATTTGAGTCAAGTATTTTGGAATCAAATGCTGGCAAAAAGGACAGTGGCTGAACAATGGGCCACCTTCAAAGAAACGTATTGCAAGCAATGTCAAGGTGAAATGGCGGTGCACAGCCAGTCGTGGGCGGTGATTGGCTCTGCGTCCGTCCCTGCCCACTCCTGCCCAGCCCACCCACCATAGGAAAAATCCAGGCTATTGTTTCTATTTAAATAATCATCCAATAGCCTCTTGAATGTCTTGATTGAACCTGCCTCCAACACACTTCCAGGTAGTACATTCCAAACCCTAACTAGTCACTGTGTGAAAAAGCTTTTTCTCATCTCGCATTTGCTTTTTCTGCAAAACACTTTAAAACGGTACTGTCTGGTTCTTGATCCATTTACAAGCGGGAATAGTTTCTCCTCACAGTTTACAACACTCCCAAGCTTTGTATCATCTGGAAGCTTTGAAATTGTCCCCTGCACACCAAGATCTAGTTCATTAATATAGATTAAGAAAAGCAAGGTTCCCAATACCAACCCCTGGGGCTCCACTACAAACCTTCCTCCAACCTGAAAAATATCCATTAACCATTATTCCCTGCCCCTCACTCTTAACTTCACTTAACAGGACCTTTTCCAGGTTCCTGTTCTTCTTTCGACTAGAAAGCCTTTTTGGGACTTTCTCCTGTTCCACTCCCCTGGATTTTGGTGTCTTTGCTTTAGCTTGGGACTGACTACCTGCTTCTTTTGCTCCAGTCTCTCCTGGCAGCTACTTTCAAAACCAACTGAACTCAAACAGCTTCCAAAATCAAACTGCTGCTTCTCTTCTTCCATGTGTGTGTCTGTGGGAGGGACCTGCCTCTCTGGGCCTCTGTTGTGAGGCTAAAGCACTCTTTTTTCCTATGCTTGTTTGCTTAACTTAGATTACGGTAGTAAAACTCTCATTAGAAATTCAAGATCCTTTTAAAGTGAAACTAAAACTCAATATGACCTTTCTTAACACACAAATTACAGAAATACAAATAAAACTTAAACTTTAAAGCTAAAACTCATTCCTACCACCCACAAAATACAAATATAACTTAATTAAACTGTCCCTACTTCCTAAAAAAAGCATATAATATCTTAGGCTTTATTAATAGGGGCATCGAGTACAAGAATAACGAGGTCATGTACAAGACACTACTTAGGCCTCATATGGAGTACCGCATCCAGTTCTGGGCACCATACTTGAGGAAGGATGTGAAGGCATTGGACAGAATACAGATGAGATTCATAAGAATGATTTCAGAGGTAATGAATTGTATCTATGAGGATAGTTTGGAGAGGTTGGGACTGTTTTCCTTGGAGAAAAGAAGGCTGAGAGGAGATGATAGAGGTATTCAAGATCCTGAGAGGTATGGACAGGGTAAGTAGTGAAAAACTGTTCCCGCTCAAGCGAACATTAAGAACTAGAGATTCAAAATAATTGGCAAAAGGATTAAAAGTGAAGTGAAGAAACTTTTTTCCGCCCAGAGAGTGGTTGGAGTCTGGAATGAACTTCCTGAAAGGGTGGCGGAGGCAGATTTGAACGAGGCATTCAAAAGGGAATTGGATGGCTACCTGAAAAGAAATAATGTGCAAGGTTACGGGGTTAAGGCAGGGGAGGGGACTAGGTGGAATGCTCTTTCAGAGAGCCAATGCAGACTGGATGAGCCAAATGGCCTCCTTCTGCACTGTAAAGATTCGGTGATTCTACTTTTCTCATTTAGGGATTGTGTTTTTTTGTGTGGATGCTGCTCTCGTTCTAAGGGTTCTCACTTCACCTGTGCAGGGGGTGGTCACACATCTTTCAGATAGGAATTTTACCTTTCATGTGCATGGGATATGCACTTTTTTGGGTATGGATGATTCATGTTTTTCGTTTGGTGCATGTGTTATTGAAAATAATATGCAGCATAACCATTGGCTTTGCCACATGTATCAGGGCCCCAGTCCAAAATGCAGATGTGCATACAGTCTTCATGTATTAATTAAGCCTGCAAAACCTTGTTTGACTGATGTGAATGACATCCATCTGGATCTATCAACCTGGAAATTGGACTGTCAGAGGAAACCTAATGTTATTAATGTGCATTCAAGCT
The DNA here is from genome assembly GCF_017639515.1 of Carcharodon carcharias. Taxonomy (NCBI): domain Eukaryota; kingdom Metazoa; phylum Chordata; class Chondrichthyes; order Lamniformes; family Lamnidae; genus Carcharodon; species Carcharodon carcharias. The sequence continues at coordinate 102,285,743 of NC_054472.1, forward strand.
AGTTCAAAGGTTAATCAATCATCTCAGCCTGAGAGACTGAACTGCAAAAGAAATGGGACTGGATTTTGGCTCCCTACAGGAGTCGGGAACAGAGGCAGATAGGTGTTACAAATAGCACCACCAGCCAGTGTGCCAGATCTCTGGCTCCATCTTACACCAGGCCATTTTCCTGGAGGTGGGATGTGGAGTGGCGGCTGTAGGGTTTCCCCACCGCAAGAGCTGGCTAGCCCATTCAGCTAATTAGTGGCCACTCAAGGCATATTGAAGGAGTCCATATGGGATTTTCCAGTCTGCCTTCAGGTCCCCGCTGGTGGCAGGGGACAGTACAGCTGCCTGGAGACTTCCAGCAGACTTAGAGGCCCTTCCTGTCTGCCCGAGTTCAGCAGCAGCCGCAGGCCACCTAGCAGAGGTGCTCCCACCCACAGTAGAGGCTAGACTGCTGAATCTATTTTTTATCTTAACTTTGGAGAAGTTGGAGAGAGGGCACCTCCATTTTGAAGTGCTCTCTCCCATGATATCCTGCTGCTGCTTTAAAGCTAGAACACCTCCGATGGGTCCTCCAATTCGGAGACCCCACCAGCCATCCTTGATTGGATGGCAAGCCTGCCCTCTGGCCATTAATAGGTCATTCCAGGGAAAATCGCAGGTGAGTCACTGTTTCCCACTCAGGACAGGCTTTTGACCCCCATCTAAGTCCGACAGTGGAGTTCAGTAGCCTGCAGAAAAGTCCTGCCTATGAAAAAAATATATTATTATACCTGGGTGAACTAGAATATGTTGTAACATGTATGCAGTCTGGTGATAACGAGGCTCTCAACATTCAATCTCATCAGTAGCAATGTGTAGTTCTAAAACATAAGAAAGCATTAAAATCTGTTGTATTTGTCTAGGGGTCTTGCCAGTAATGTGATGGTAATCTACTTGAACAGCCAAAACATAGGCTGGGACCCCAGATCATGCCACCGGGATTTGACTCCATTACATTTGGACAATGATATTCCAGAAACAAGAGGAAGAGGGTGAGTGTTGCATAAGTAACGAGACTGTATCGGGGGAGTTCTTGAATTATTCTAGGAATTCCACCAAGTGCATCCTTGACTGTCCTCAGCATAACTTTCACCAATCTCTATGCAATTCCAGGAAAGGATCAAGAATCATAGAGAGGATCACGCACATTAATGTAAGTGGCCAGAGCTCTCTTAGGAGCAATCTTCACATTTTTGGCTTCACTAACTTCAATCCTTCCCAGGTCATCATGGACTTGGCATGATATTGCTCCAATTTTCTTCTGGCAAGATGGGAACTATTGATGCACCATTACAGGCCTAGGTCTTCTGACCTGATCACACAAATAATCCCAGTCATGTGGCTGGAAGCAGGGTCTGCATGGTTTCTGCATTTCAGCAAAGCTGAGAGGTCAGAATTTTAGCCCCATGGAATTTAAAAACTAACTTTTTTTTGCTTTTGTGGGATGTGGGCAACGCTAATAAGGCCAACATTTGTTGCCCATCCCTAATTACCCTTGAGCAGGTGGTGGTAAACTATATTCTTGAATATAACTGAGTGTCATGCTAGGTCATTTCAGAGGGCAGTTAAGAATCAATCACATTGTTGTGGGTCTGGAATCACGTGCGGAGAAAGCTGGGTAATGATGGCAGATTTTCTCCTCTAAAGGACACTAATGAACCAGATGGGTTTTTACAACAATCAATGATAGTTTCATGGTCACCATTACTGAGACTAGCTTTATATTTCATATTTATTAATTGAATTCAACTTCCTATGTCTGCCATGCTGAAATTTAAATTCATGTCTCCAGAGCATTTGCCTGGGTCTTTGGATTACTAGGCCAGTAACATTAACACTATGCCACAATCCACCCCCCATTACATTCTATGCCCAACAAACCTAAATTGACATAAAAGTTGCACAACTTCATTAGCTGTCTCAGATCACAGACTTAAACAGGAACCAAGGCATATAATTCAAACATCAACAATACTGAAGTAACAAAGGTGAGGAATGCTCACAAGAGAATTCCAGAGTGCAGGATGACTGTAGCTGAAGGCACTGATGGGAAGTAGACTAGAGCTGGAATATTGTAGATTTGGCCATAGGGCTGAAGAAGATTGCAAATATGGAAGGATGAGGCAATAGAGGTACTTGGATTGCACTGGGTGTTACAAGGTCTCTTTAAGGTCAAAAATGGCACTCATGATGCCTTCGCACACTTCTGACAGGAAGTGCCCTGGATGCCAAATTTATAAAGGGATTTGTATGTGAACACTTAACAACTGTTAGCATGATGCAAAGAAGGCAAATTATGACATTTGTCAGTGTGCAACACTGGTTTGACACAAGCACTGCCGTTTTCGAGCTTCACGATGCAGCCTATGCCCACTCTTAACTTTGCACAGCTGAAGATGATATTAAATAGCATGAAGGAACCCCACCAGCACTATTTTAAAGAGATTGTGCACTACTTGCAGATTAGTTGCTGGATTATTCTTCTGGCAGTTGGTGCAATTCTACAGATTTTAGGAGCTTTCCATACTTCTAAAATTTCAACAGCCTGCAGCTGTGATCTGGCTGGTGTTGAAATACTATTTTGGTGACATAAAAGCTAATGCAGAAACCAGTTGCTTCCAGACATGCGTGATCTAATAAACCTTCCTCTTGTAATTGAGCATAACTGGAGTAATGAAGAGAGGTCACTCAGAGCAGGATGTTCTGCTAGAAGAAGGAGGAGAAGGAGAAGGGCTCTCAGCAGGAGGCCATATCCTCAAAGTGTCTTTAGGGAGCAATTCTCTTCCTTCAACTTCAACAGGGGCCAATGGTTGAGACCTTTTCGTGTCACCTAAAAGGTCATGGCTAAAATCTGCTAACTGCTGCAGCTACAACTCCAACCACAGAGCAGGGCAAGAATGGCACTGCCTCTGACTGTGACTCTGAACTTTTATGTGTCTGGCTGCTTCCCAATTGCTGCTGCAGATATAAGCAGAATTGCGTAGCTCACGGTACACTGCTGCATAAGGGAGGCAACTAAGGACCTCTTTACAAAGAGAGACAACTTCATCCCTTCCCGCTTGCCAGAGACAGGTGAAATGATTGTAGGCTTCCCCATGGTGTACAGTACCATTGACTGCACGCACATTGCTTTGCATGTGACTCATGGAAACTCTGCTAGTTTCCTGAACTGAAAGCCATTCCACTCTCTCAATGTGCAGCGGGGGTGCCATCACACGTAATGCATCATACAGGCCAATGCCAGTATCTTGTCACTAGTCACAATTCATTCAGTCTGTGGTAGCGGTCTGTGTCAGCTGTATTAAACCACCAATACAAACCAAAGGATGGCTATTGGGTGACAAGACATGGCTCATGAATCCCTTCTGGAGCCCATGCACATGTACACAGCCAAATCACAATGCGAGCCATGCTGCCGCAAGGAATATTATAGATCACACCATTGGTGTCTACAAGTAATCTTCTGCTGCCTGGATTGCTCTGGAGGAACCCTACAGTACTCAACTGAGTGAGTCTCAAGATGTGTGGTGCTATACTGCGTAACTTTGGCATTATGAGGGAACAGTCCTTGCCACTGCAACAGATGAGAAGGTGAAGAGCAGGAGCAAGAGAAGGAAGTAAAGAAAGAACGAAGAAGTGGAGGAACAGGAAGTAAAAGGAACAGGAAAGGGAAAGGAGGCTACAATGAAGTTAGCCCCCTTCTGCCCAGGCTCTACAAAGATCAAATGATTCTTGAGTGATAACAGTAACCTCAATCACAACTCCCCATTCACCAACAGTCCCACACTCCTTACCTGTCCTTTGCCATTGACCATCACATTATCCTCTTTCCCACAATTCAAACAAAACACAAAATACCCACATTCCAATCCAAATTCATAAATAAAGTCATGGCATATTGGTAGAAAGTTAAACTAACCATCTTTGTACATTTTCTTAGTGCCTGTCTTCCATGAGCCTATGCACCTCTTAGTGCTCCAACACAGTGCTATCCCCCAGTAACTGCAGCAGGGGTGGTGCAAAGCTGCTGACTTTCAGTAGAGAAGACTGCAGGTAACCTTGATCAGCTCTGGCCCTGGAAGGATTGGCTTCAGACTGCACAACCTTCACCTCGACTGTGACAGTATGGCTTGGTGGATGACAGGCAACAGAAGGGTCACTGGAGGAGTGATAGGAATGGGAACATGAATGCTGTGCTCCATGAATCCATTGTCATTCTCCCGAAGAACAAGCTCCTGGGATCCAAAGGCCCTGTAGCTGAGGATGGACAAGCAATGGCAGCAATTTTGAGCTCTTCACCTGCCTCCAACATCTTCTCTGCATGTCACCCAATGGAACTATATCAAACTGGCTATTTAAAACATGCAAGCTGCATATATATGTATTGCCAACTGAGAGTGCCACCGCTGGTTTTGTGAGCATCACCTGGACCTTTGGTTTGCTCTTCTGGAAGGCTTGTAGAAAATAAGAAAATATTTGGGATGGTGATTGAAAAATATCCTCTGAAACATGGTTTACTAAGCAAAGAGTGTGTATCAGCTTGGGTAATGTTCATGTAAGTATGTGAGTCAGTGGCTTAAGTGAGTATGTGCATCAGTGAAGGGGCATGCACTGCCAAAAATGGGTGCATTTGGTTTTTGAGTAGGATGTAAAGGTTCTTCATATCCGAAATCCTGACCCAAACCACTCCAATCAGCCTCCAGCACGATTGGATCCCCCCTCCCCATGATATCGACAACCAGCTCCCCTTGATGACAGGCATCTTCCCCACAGTCTTAGATCCCTTGACCCTCCCATCATTGTCTCCAGCCCACCACCATCACTCCGAACCCCCAATGAGTCTTTACGACTCTCTGCTTTGCGTTGTCTATACTCTCACAGCAAAAAACCTACCTGCTCCTAGGCTGCCACCTCTGCTTTAATATTTCACATGCAAAAGGGAGCCAAGGCAGTCAGTCAAGCTGGCTTCCGAGTGGTGATTCTGTTGAACAAACAGTACACACACTGTGGTGTTTAAGCATTCAGGGGTCTAAAAGGAATTCATTCCCCCCACCATTCCAACCCCCACCTTTCCCTTTCACCCCCAGTAGTGTGACCTCAGCTTCCACTGCAACATGGACGTTGCATGCCTTCTGTCTATGCTGCAAAGGAAGCTGAAACATCAGCCATCAGATCTGGCATCAGGACTCAGTCCACAGCAAAGAGGTGGTCATCACTTCCAAACCAGAAATAATGGGCTCCAAGCTCTGTGCAGAGCCCTGCGCCAAGTTGGAGCTGGACTCCTCCATGCTCATTGACAGTGATAGTGAGCTCTCAGATTGGCCATTGCACAAAGCATTTCTGTGTGCATGTCTATCAGCCTTCTCTTGTTAATTGCTGCGTTGAAGTTCTCTTCTGAGTCTTCTACAGCAGAACTCGTCTGTGACCTTAAATTCTGGGAGCTGGCACACGCATATCATCCTTAGGCACAACTGGCTGGCCAGGCAGCAATTTTTGGGTGTCTGAAAATTTAGACTTAAGGGAAGGGCTGGGTGAAGGATGGGAGGCTGGGGAAGAGGCAAGAGGTGTCTGGTTATACCATCTACAGCTTGTATGTCATACTATACTGTGGGATGAGGGTGAGGAGGAACTTTAGACAGCGCATAAAGCAGGAACATACCCTCATCCTGAATCATTTCAGTGACACTTGTTACCATGATCTCAGTGACAGATGTGCCAATAATTCCAGGTACTGTCTCTTCCAATGGGGCTAAGCCACGTAATTTTGTCTATCATCCTTTGTTTATTGCTGTTCCCACCTGTTATGTGCAACCCAATCCTGCAAGAGAGAGGGAAGTGTGTCAGAAAGTGTGTTGCAAATGTGTGGGTGATGTACTGAATAGTTGGTAACATGTAGAAGCTGTGAGATGTGGAAGTAAGACTTGCAGCAGTGGTAGATACGCAAGAGTGAGGTAGAGCATTTGGAATGTCGGGCACAAGTTCTGTTTGCCAGAAATTGTTGCTGAGGGAGGGATGGGGGCGTGGTGCATTGGGCAGTGTGTGGGATTAGTAGTGCAGTTGGTAGAATATGGCATTTGAACATGTATTCATTGACATTGATCACCCATGTAAGGTCACTGAACTTCTTCCTGCACGGCGTCCAGACCCTTAGCGTCAGACCCCTGTCATTCACCTCCATGGCTATCTGCTCCCATTGCCTTTACATCTCTCTAGAGAGCCTCATGGTCCCCTGTGAATAGGTTGATTCTCTTCTCCTTTCCACTTCCTGCACAAAGGTTTCCTGCACTGCATCAGAGCTATATCTCTCTATTGCTGCCCATTAGTCAGGTTTCTTCCTGCTCCTAAACTGTTTCCCAGCCAGTTAAATGAAAAATAGGAAGAAAGGACAAGGAGATGGGGTAGTTCTGTTAATAAAGAATAGTACAGTGGTGAGAAATAATCTTGGCTAAGAAGATATAGATATGATTTGGTTGGAGATAACAAAGAACGAGGGAAAGAGTTCACTGATGGGAGCAACGTATAGGTCCCCTGATGGTAGCTATACTGTAGAACAGAGTATTCATCAAGAAAAAATGGAGGTTGTAAGATAGGAAAGGCAATAATTGAGGGGTATTTTAATCTTCATGTAGATGGAACAAATCAAATAGGCAAAGGTAGCTTTCAAGATGAGTTCATTGTGTATACAGGGCAATTTATTGCAACAATATGTTCTGGAATAAGTTATTTTAGACCCAGTAATATGTAGCTGAGAAGGATTAATTATTAATCCCATGGTAAAGGATCCTCCAGGCAAGAACGATCATAACATGATAGAATTTCACATTCAGTTTGAAGGTGAGAAACATGTGTCTGAAACCTGTATTAAAGTTAAATAAAGGCAATTCAAAAGATATAAACACAGAGTTGGCTACAGTGGGCTAGGGGAGTACATTAAAAGGTAATATGGTAGATAAACAGTAGCAGACATTTAAGGAGATATTTCAAAACCTTCAACAAAGATATATTCCACAGAGAAAGAAAGATTCTACAAGAAGAATGCACCATCTCTAACTAACTGAGGAAGTTAAAGATGGTATCAAAATGAAAGAAAGGGTGTACAATGCTGCAAAGGAGAGTTGTAGGCCAAATAATTGGGAAAGTTTAGAAACCAGCAAAGATTGACTAAAAGATAATAAAGAGTAGGAAATTAGAATATTACAATAAACAAGCAAGAAATATAAGGCAGTAACGGCTTCAACAAGTATATAAAAAGGATGAGAGTAGCTAAAGTAAATATTTATCCCTTAGAGAGTGAGGCTGAGAAATTAATAATGGAAAATAAGGATATGGCAGATACCTTGAATAAGTATTTGGTAACTGTCTTTGCAGTAGAAGACACAAAAACTATGCAAGAACAGTAGAAAATCAAGCAGCAAGAGGGAGGGAGGAACTTAAAACAATTACTGTCATTAAAGAAAAAGTACTGAGAAGCTAATGGGACTAGAGGCTAAAAAGTTCTCTGGACCTGATAGCCTGCATCCTAGGGTCTTAAAAGAAGTAGCTACATAGAGAGTGGATACATTAGTTGTAATCTTCCAAAATTCCCTAGATTCTGGAAAGGTCCCAAGAGATTGGAAAACTGGATGTGTAAGACCTCTATTCAAGAGGTCTCTCAAGGGAGACAGAAAACAGGAAATTATAGGCCAGTTATCCTAACATTTGTCATTGGGAATCCATTATTAAAAAAGTTAAAAATCATAACACAGTTAAGCAGAGTCAACAAAGGCAAATTGTGTTTGACAAATTTATTTGAGGATGTAACAGGCAGGGTGGATAAAGGAGAACCAGGAGATATAGTGTATTTAGAATTCCAAAAGGCATATGATAAGGTACCACATAAAAGGGTAAGAGCTCATGGTGTTAGGGTGATATGTTAGCAATGATAGAGGACTGGCAAACTAACAGGAAACAGAGGACCGGGATAAATATGTTATTTTCAGGTTGGCAAACTAATGGACTGCCAGAGAGAAAACAAGTTGAGAAGAGGATGAAAAGAATCTCAAAGGGATAAAGATAGGTTAAGTGTGTGGGCAAGAACTTAGCAGATGGAGTATACTGTGGGAAAACGTGAAGTTGTCTACTTTGTCAGGAAGAATAGAAAAGCAGAATAATTTTTAACTGGAGAGAGATTTAGTATAAAAGGATCTGGGTGTCCTTGTAAATGAATCACAAAAAGCTAGTATGTAGGTACAACAAATAATTGGGAAGGCAAATAAATGTTGGCCTTTATTGCAAGGGGGGTGGAATATAGAAGCAGGGGAGTCTTGTTACAACTGTAAAGAGCTTAGGTGGGACCATATCTGGAGTACTGCATGCAATTTTGGTCTTCTTATTTAAAGAGAGATATACTTTCATTGGAGGCAGTTCGGATAAGGTTCACTAGGTAGATTTCTGGGATGAATGGGTTGTCTTATGAGGAAAGGTTGGGTCTATACTCATTGAAGTTTAGAAGAATGAGAGGTGACCTTACGGAAACATATAATATTCTCAAGGGCTTGACAGGGTGGATGCTAAGAGGATGTTTCTCCTTGTGGGGAAATCTAGAACTAGGGGGCACAGTTTAAAATGAGGGGTCTCCTATTTAAGATGGAGATTAGAAAGAATTTTTATCTCTCAGAGAGTTGTTAATATTTGGAATTCACTACCTCAGAGTGTAGCGAGGACTGAGTCATTGAATATATTCAAGGCTGAGTTAGGCAGGTTTTTGATATACAAGTGAGTCAAAGGTTACGGGAGGCAGGTGGTAAAGTGCAGTTAAAGCCACAAACAATTCACCCATGATCTTATTAAATGGTGGAGCAGGTTCCTCGAGCTGAATGGCTTACTTCTGCTCCTATTTCTTATGTTAGTCATACAGTCATAGAGGTCTACAGCACAGAGGAAGGCCCTTCAGCCCAACGAGTCTGCGCTGGTCAAACAAGTAGCTAACTATTCTAATCCCATTTTCTAGAACTAGGCCCAGAGTCTTGTATGCCATGGCATCACAAGTGCACATCCAAATACTTCTTAAATGTTATGAGGGTATCTGCCTCTACCATCCTTTCAGACAGTGAATTCCAGATTCCCACCACCCTCTGGGTGAAAAAATTCTTCCTCACATCCCCTCTAAACCTTCTGCTCCTTACTTTAAATCTATGCCCTCTGGTTATTGATCCCTCCACCAAGTGGAAATGTTCCTTCTATCTACCCTATCTATGCCCCTCATAATTTTATGCACATCAATCATGTCCTCCTTCAATCTCCTCTGCTCCAGGGAAAATAACCCCAGTCTATCCAATCTCTCCTCATAGCTAAAACTCTCCGGCCCAGGCAACATCCTGGTAAATCTCCTCGGCACTCTCTCCAGTGCAATCACATCCTTCCTATAATGCAGATTCCAGAACTGCACACAATACTCTAGCTGTGGCCTAACCAGCATTTTATACAGTTCCAGCATAACTTCCCTGCTGTTATATTCTAAGCCTCGTTCTTATGTCATGTTGCTACAGCCAGAAAGCACCTGCCCTGAGAGTGTGGCCACTCAGCAGCATGTTTAGCACTAGACTATTATGGAATTGAACATGAAGCATGAAGTTTGCATGCTGCCTGCATTGTTTTCAATAAGCATGGATTAATTATGCTTTGCAACTCCCACACCCGTTATTAAGTCTTATTGAATTTTTAGCCCAGGACGTCAAGTTCAAGTTATAAAGTAAACCTTTGGAAAATCTAAATAAAATTAATTCTTGCTGGCACACTTTTCCTCTTTTGAAAATTTTGCTTGTCTCGGGGCAACATTTGGTTGATTGCATTCAGTAATTACTTTGCACCCACATTAGGAAGAGAACCGGGAGCTCCATTGCTAAGAAAACTGGCTGCCACATTTTTAGCTCCCTAGGGCAGCAGGTGGAAGAGAGAAAAGTGCCATCATTATGGGTGTCACCACAAGCCTTCCCTTCATTTCAATTTGTGAAGTGGGTGTTTGTGCAGCTCAAGAAAACAAAGTCATTTATATAGTGTCTCTCACAACCTCTGACTATCCCAGAGCTCATCATAGCCAATGTAGTACCTCCTGAAGTATACTTACTGTTGTAATGTAGGGAAATTTAATGTAGGTGGACTTACCTGAACTTTTTGACCATGGCATGTTTAATGGGTAACTAATGGTGCAGCCTTTAGGACAAATGGTACAATGATGTCTTAGATCAGTGGGTATGCTGTTGAAAAAACAAAGGAAAACAATTAATATTTATAGTGAATTTAGTGAGTTCCAAATGAATGGGAGGAAGTAAGTACCTGAACCAAATTTGGTGTTTTTTTTTCCTTTTGTGTATTAGGTAACATAGCAACAGGGAGCAGCTGACAGCAACTGTTATAAGCATGGAATTGATCCAAGTGATTACTGAAAGTACAGAAAGCTCCAGATAGTCTCATAACTCCCTCTGACCTAATATGCACTCCGGCCCTAGTTCAGCTTTTGGAACAGAATTCAAGCGGCAACATTGTGTTGTTGAATTTTCTTTGGCAGGAAAAGGCATGGCAACTGCAATTGCTAGATTGATACAAAATATTAAGGAGTTCAGTATAAATGGCTGACTGGGACTGCAGTTACATTATAGATACAGCCTCACACTGGTACCTGTAGAACATGACCTTCTGTGAAGTAGACTGAAATTACTGAGGTCAGTGACAAAGGAACCCAGATGTGCATACTCAGATGTGTTAGGCCTTCAGCTAATTTTTAATATTGGGAAAGAATGGATGGGAGTGTCCATGCACTTTTAAAGTGTGGTTTTACACCAGATTGAATTTACCCAGCCATAGCTGGAAAGTCAAACTGATGTGAGATGAACTTGGTCTCATACAACTCAGTTTGAGTGAGCTTGGGAGACAGATCATTGTCCTATGACCCACATTGTAGTGAACATTTAGTGGCATTGCACAACCTAAATCACTTTGAATTAAGATGAAATTAACAGATTAAACTTTCTTTTAGATAAAATTCTACTTTGGTGCCAAAATTCCATGTGAAATACACTTTTCTGACATCCATCTGATGTGGTAACTTCAGTGAGAGACTGGTAAGGACCTTCAGAAAATGACAGAGACCAGTTGTGCTCGGACTGTGTCATTCCTAACATTTTTCACATTCCTTATAAGGGGTGAAGCCTCCACACTCTCTTTACGAGGCAAGTGTCATAGGAGAGGGGGGTAGATGAGGGGCAGAAAATCTTTGCTTCTCTATTTTAGCTACAAGGTTAGATTGGAGAAGCTGGGGTTGTTCTCCTTGAAGCAAAGGATATTGAGGTGAGATTTGATAGTGGTGTACAACATTATGTCAGGTTTAGATAATGCAAACAAAGAAAATCTGTTCCCATGACCTGATGGTACAAGGACTAGGGTTTAAGGTTTTGGGCAAGTGAGGCAGGGCTATGGGGACATTGTGGGAGAATGGGGTTGTCCTATAGAGAGCAAGCATGAGTTTGATGGGCTGAATGGCCTTCTTCTGTGCCCTAATGACCCGATGACTCTGACTTTATGATTAGCCAGGACCTGATGTATTCTCTGGAGGTTGGTACACCAACTGGGTTGAGGCATACTGACTTCTGAATGGACAAAATTAGATTTTCTTAGTGAGTCCATGCCAGGGAAGTGATCTGGACCTGTACCAAAAGGGGCACTTCCTTTTTTTCAAAAATTTCTGATCAGACCCCTTACACAGAGTGCCAAGAAAGGCAAAAAAGAAAAAGAAAGAAAGATAGACAAGTTGGTGAGATGTGCCTGGGAAATACCTACCCCAATTTTACGGCAGTGCCAGAATTTTCAGATATACCTGACAGCTCTTGGCGGAGGGGCGGGGTTAGGGTTAGAGTTAGGGTGTGGGGCGGGCTGTCATCCTTAATTGGGCAGTGGTCCCAGTGGAGCGACTTGATCCCCAACAGTAACATTCAGCCTGAAAGTCTGATCTTTGCCATTGAGGATCAAGTCCCATTGCCCGGGGTGGAAGTGGGGGCTGACAACACTTTGTTGGGCAAAGGGACCCTGGGGTGGCATTTTGGGCTCAATTTTCCTAGCCTTTTGGAGATGGGCTGAAAGGCTGGAAGGCTGGCAATATGGAGAGGGATGGCATTGGGAGGGGAGCCCAAAGTCTTCATGCCTCCATGGCATATCATCAGCAGTGGGATACTTAGTAGCATGGCAGCCAATGGCTCAATTCAGGGCCCTTCCTGCCCCTCAGGCATTTTGCTCATGTTGTGAGGGCCTGGCACCACAAAGGGAGACTGTAAGTAAACCCTGATGACCTCCCAGGGGCTCCCAGGGAGTGGGGGGAGCCTTCTTTGATGGGTATTCCATGTTCCACAGAGTGGCTGCCCCCATGCCTAACTCACTGCTGCCACAAAGCTCTATCACCCTGATTGCTGGGCCTACCTGCCTGCATGTCTTCAAGGGAGCCCTGACATTGAGGCTCCCACTTCTTGGTGGTAACAACCTCATCACTGGCCAGTGCCCGCGCTGGTGCTGCCAAAGCCACTATGCGGCTGGCCCTCTGACAGCTCTTGGCGGAGGGGTGGGGTTAGGGTTAGAGTTAGGGTGTGGGGCGGGCTGTCATCCTTAATTGGGCAGTGGTCCCAGTGGAGCGACTTGATCCCCAACAGTAACATTCAGCCTGAAAGTCTGATCTTTGCCATTGAGGATCAAGTCCCAATGCCCGGGGTGGAAGTGCAGGCTGACAACACTTCGTTGGGCAAAGGGACCCTGGGGTGGCATTTTGGTGTTGGTGACAAATTAACAGGTGCCACTGGAGCCATTGTCCAATTGAGGACCTCAGCCCACCCCCAGAGCTGCTGGTCCAATCAGTGGGCTGACAGCTTGGTAGCCTTGACAATGCCACCACTAGTGATGGCCAGTGCTGGGGCTGCATCACCAAAGGGAGGGAACGTCAATGTCAATGTGTCCTTGAAGACATGTGAGGTTTTGGGGGGTGGAGTTTACCAGGCATGCAGGCCCCAGTGATCAGCAGGTGTTGTCCTTCACATCCTCCCCACATGTCTTGCCCAAAACTTTAAATCTGTGAGCCAAATCCTGGTACCATCAGCTAATGGGAACAACTTTTCTTTGTCTGCTTTGTCGGAACCTGTCATAATCTTGTACACCTTTATCAAATCCCTGCTCAATCTCCTTTGCTCCAAGGAGAACAACCTCAGCTTCTCCAATCCAATCTAATCTTGTAGCTCAAACCCCCATTCCTGGAACCATTCTAGTAAATCTCCTCGGCACCCTCTCATTGACTCTCACATCCTTCCTAAAGTGTGTTGAATTGATTTCATTGATGGTTACCCCAGATAATTACAGTATGAACATTGGTTTGTGTTTATCTGCTTACAATGATAGAGAATTGGTAACCTTGTCTTATACCTCGTTGGGAGTCGGAGCGGAGCAGACCTGCGGGAGACAGTTGGGAGCTGAGGAGCGCCTATAAATACAGGCTGGGGGTTTGAGTGAGGCCTACCTTGCTGGGAGTCAGAGTGGAGCGGACCTGCATGAGGCAGTCGGGAGTGGAGGAGTGCGCTCTTTCAGCTGCTATGAGGCTGCAGCCGGGGAAAAAGGAAAATAAAGCAACTGTGACGTCACAGGAAGCTAGTAAGTTGATTAGCCGGTAAGTGCTCAGTGTAAGGGACAGTGTGTGAGAAACCAGCTTAGGACAGGCAAGTTAAGGTAGATCTATAAATAAAAAGAACTAAAACTTTAAAATAATAAACCAAAATTTGAAAACTTTAAAATTAAAATCAAACAATAAAGATAAAAAAGCAATAAAAATAAAGTAATTTAAACAAACATCTAAAACACATACCTTGTAGTTATGAAGCATATAACCTTTAGTTGTCAATGTTACAAGCACTCAATAAACACAGTAAATTGTAGCATACATAGGAAGAAAGTAATTAAAGTAAACTAACTAAGAAGAATGGCGGGTCAGGTGTTATGTTGCAGCTGTGAGATGTGGGAGCTTTGGGATGCCAAGTCGATCCATGACAAACACGTCTGCAGAGAGTGTAAGCAGCTTGAGGATTCGGGATCGGGATTATTGATCTGGAAGCCAAAATGCAGACACTGCATGACATAAAGGAGTGGATACTTGGTTCCGGAAGACAGTCACACATCTTTTAGAAGAGGGACATCTATTTTGGTCAGCAGTGAGGGACGGGGGATGTGACTGTCAATGAGGCAGATAACGGGACAAAGCAGACAGTAGTGGAGGAGCCTCAGACTTTGCAATTGTCAAGCAAGTTTGAGGTGTTCACAACCTGTGTGGATGAAAGCGAAGTCTGCAACATAGATGAGCTGGCTGGCCATGGCACTGTGGTACAGGAAGCCGTTCAAGCGGGGGGAGCAAGAAGGAATATAGTGATAGTAGGGATAGTATAGTGAAAGAGATTGACACTGTTCTCTGCAGCAAAGAGCAAGAGTCCAGACGGCTATGTTGCCTGCCCAGTGCTAGGGTTCGAGACTATTGCTCAGGGCTGGGGAGGGACTTGCAGTGGGAGGTGGAGGATTCAGTTGTCATGGTCCACTTAGGTACCAATGACATAGGTAGAACTAGGAAAGAGGTTCTGCAAAGTCAGTATGATGAGCTAGGTACCAAGTTAGCAGAACCTCAAATGTAATAATCTCTGGATTATTATCCAAGCCATGTACAAATTGGCATAGGGCAAATAAGATTAGAGAGACGAATGTGTGGCTCAAAGACTGGTGTGGGAGAAATGGGTTCCGGTTTGTGGGGCACCGGCATCAGTAGTAGGGAAAGTGGGGACTGAACCGTTGGGACTGTTTACACCTGAACTGTGTTGGGATGAGTGTCCTCGCAAATCCCAAAACTAGGGAAGTAGAGAGGCCTTTAAACTAAACAAGAGGGGTGAGGGATCAAGCTTGGGTGGAGGTAGCAAATCAAGGTGTAGAGTCAAGACAGGAAAGCAAAATAGTTATATGAGAAATGAAGGTCAGAGAATGGCAGGAAGGGACAGAGGGAAGAAAACCTAAGAATAGATGAGTAATCAAGACTAGATGTTACAAAGCCAACAAAAAAACAAAACTGAAGGCTCTCAATCTGAATGCACGCAGCATTCATAAAAAAGTAAATGAATCGATGGCCCACATTGAAGTAAACAAATATGATCTGATAGAAATTACGGCGATGTGGCTGCAGGATGACAAAGATTAGGTACATAACATTCAAGAAAAATAGGAAGCTAGTTAGGGTAGCACTATTAATCAAAGAGGGCATTGGTGCAGTAGTTAGAGGTGACCTTGGTTCAGGAGATCAGGATGTAGAATTGGTTTGGGTGGAGATGAGGAATAGTCGGGGAAATATGTCATTAGTGGGAGTAGTATACAGGCCCCCTAACAGTAGCCACTGTTAGGACAAAGTATTCAAGAGAAAATATTGTGTACTTGTGATAAAAGGGCAGCAATAATCATGGGTAATTTTAATCTACACATAAACTGGAAAAATCAGATTGGCAGTAATAGCCTGGATGAGGAGTTCTTAGAATGCTTTTAAGATAGTTTCTTAGAGCAGCATGTTCTGGAACTAACCAGAGTGCAGGTTACATTAGACTTGATATTATGTAACCTGACAGGATTAATTAATGGCCTCATAGTAAACACACCCCTAAGTAGCAGTGACCACAATATGATGGAATTTTACATCCAGTTTTAAAGGGAGAAGAGCGGGTCTAAGACTAGTAGCTGAAACTTAAATATGTGGGAATGAAAGTTGAGCTAGCTGTAGGGAACTGGGAAAGTAGGCTAGAGGATAGAACAATAGAGAAGCAGTGGCATACACTTAAGGGGATATTTCACAGTATTCAGGATAAGTACATTCATACTATAAGGAAAAGTTCTAAGGGGAGGACCCACCATCCATGATTAACTAAAGATGTTAAAGAAAGCATAAAACTTAAGGAAAAAGCATACAACTCCACAAAGATGAGTGGCAAGATAGGTGATTTAACAGAATATAAAGAACGGCAGAGAATGACTAAAAGGTTAATCAGGAGAAAAAAGTTAGAATATGAGAGGAAGCTAGCTAGAAATGTAAAAATGGATAGCAAGAGTTTCTATAGGTATTTAAAAAGTAAGAGAGTAAGTAAAGTGAGTGTTGATCCTCTAGAGAGTGACAGTGGGGAGTTAATAGTAGATAATAGGGAACTGGCAAAAGAAATAAACAAATATTTTGCTTCTGTGTTCACTATAGAGTTTACAAAAAAACATTCCAGTACTGGCTGCAAATCAGGAGGTGAACAGGAGAAAGGAACATGGTGAAGTTGAAATCACTAGGGAAACGGTACTGAGCAAATTGGTGGAGCTGTGGGCTGGCAAGTCGCCAGGTCCCGATGGACTATATCTTAGGGTCTTAAAAGAAGTGGCTAATGAGGTAGTCGATGCACGGGTGTTATTTTTCCAAAATTTGCTAGATTCTGGAAAGGCTCCATCAGACTGGAAAGTAGCAAATATAACCCTTCCATTCAAGAAGGGGACAGACAGAAAACAGGAAACTATAGGCCAGTTGGCTTGACGTCTGTCATTGGGAAGTTATTGGAATCGATCATTGAGGAGGTTATAGCTGGGCACTTAGAAGTGCTCAAGGCAATAGAGAAGAGTCAGCATGGTTTTGTGAAAGTAAAATCATGTTTAACCAATTTATTGGAGTTTTTTGAAGGAGTAACATGTGCAGAGAATAAAGGGGAGCCTGTAGACGTACTGTACTTGGATTTCCAGAAGGCATTTGATAAGGTGCCACACCAAAGACTATTACGAAAAATAAAAGTGCATGGTGCAATGGGTAACATATTAGCATGAATAGAGATTGGCTGGCTGGCAGAAAGCAGAGGGTATGCTTAAATGGGCCTTTTCTGATTGGCAGGATGTGACGAGTGGAGTCCCACAGAGGTCTGTACTGGGGCCTCAACTTTTTACGATTTATATCAATGACTTAGATGAGGGGAGTGAAGACATGATAGCTAAATTTGTAGATGACACAAAGATAGGTAGGAAAGTATGTTGGGAAGAGGACATGAGGAGGTTGCAAATGGATATAGATAGGTTGAGTGAGCGGGCAAAAATCTGACAAATGGAGTTAATGTGGGAAAATGTGAAGTTGTTCACTTTGGCAGGAAGAGTGAAAAAGTAGAGTATTACTTAAATGGAGAGCGGCTGCATAATTCTGAGGTACAGAGGGGTCTATGTGTTCTAGTACATGAGTCACAATATGTTAGTATGCGGGTACAGCAAGTAATTAAGAAGGATAATGGAACCCTTTATTACGAGAAGGATTGAACACAGAAGTAAGGATGTTATGCTTCAGTTATACAGGGCATTGGTGAGACTACACCTCGAATACTGTGTGCGGTTTTGGTCTCCTTATTTAAGGAATGGTGTAAATGCATTGGAGGTGGTTCAAAGGAGGTTTACTGGATTGATACTGGGGAAGAATTTCCCCCCTGTTGGGGGGGAAGCTCAGGAGTGGGTGTGTGCAGGCGCATCTCCGATCAACATTGCCATTTTAAGTGGGCGGACCAATTAAGGCCCAGCGTAACATCCACCAGGAAGCACTACGCGCTCCCTATGCGGGTGGGGGGAGGGGATTTCCTAAGCCGAGAGTGCGCTTTTTCGCGCATGCGTGCAAAAGAGCACATTTATCTCCCTGAGGCTAAGTGTTGCCTCAGGGAGATCAGTGCCAAATTCAAAAATGTGAAATGTAGAAAACTAAAATTTCCCTGACATGTCCCCTCATGTGACACAGTCACGTAAGTTGGGACATGTCCATCACTTTAATTAAACTTTTATTAAATTTTTAAAAACCTGCATGAAATCGCATCCCACCCATGGATGAGGTTTCATGCTTTTCTGAAGCCCACTAGGGCTCTCAGCCTGCCCACCAACCTTAACGTTGGACAGGCAGGTCCTTTAACTACTTCAGTTAGTTTTTAAAAGGCTTCATTTGGCCATTGACAGATTGGCAGGCGCACAGCTGATTCGGTAGTACATTACTACAAAATACAAAAAAAAACTAACATTCAACAATAAACGACAAAAATTAAACAAACAGTCTGCTTGGTTTGCACCCCCCCCACCAAGCTTTGGGTTTACTCAGCCATTTTAAGTCAGAAAATAATGATGCCATTCAATTGGAATGAGAACATTTACTACAGAAAACATTTTGGTGAAATGTTGAAATTGAAATGACACGGGGTAACAGCAGGAGTTCCGCCCAACATCATCCTGCATCATTTTATGCCTTGGCGAGTGGGCCCCGATCCCCGCTCGCTGAACTCAATATCCTGCCCTAGAATGGGTGGGTTGTGCTATGAGGAAAGGTTAGACAGACTGGGCTTGTTTCCACTGGAGTTTAGGAGCGTGGGGGGGTGATTTGATTGAAGTATACAAGATCCTGAACAACCTTGACATGGTGGATGTCAAAAGGATGTTTCCTCTTGTGGTTGAGTCTAGAACTAAGGGCACAGCTTTAAAATTAGGGGATGCCCTTCTGGGATGGAGATGAGGAGAATTTTTTTCTCTCAGGGGGTTGTGCGACTTTGGGATTCTCTGCCTCAGATGGTGGTGGAGGCAGGGTCATTGAATATTTTTAAGGCAGAGGTAGATAAATTCTTGTTAAGCAAGGGAATCAAAGGTTATTGGGGGTAGATGGGAGTGTGAAAATCGAAACACAAGAAGATCAACCATGATCTTATTGAAAGGCAGAGCAGGCTCGAGGGGCCGAATGGTCTACTCCTGTTCCTATTTCTTATGTTCTTATACTGATAACCATGGATCAGTTTCTGGCTCAGGGAAACAGAAGATTATTCACTGTTGTTTATACTCATTCAGAATACTCCATTCACCAGCAGCAAATGTGGTTAATTGTTAGTATCAGGAAAACGTCAGCAGGACAGTTGGATAGTTGCTAACTTTTAAACGGCATGTTTAAAATCCTCATTTAATACTGGTTACACTTATTGCAGTCAGTATAAAGCTGGAGAAGGACAAAGATTAATTTTGTATGAGGCATAAAGTTACATTACAATACTGCCTACACCTCAAAAAGTAATTAATTGGCTGTAAAGAACTTTGAGATGTCCTAGGGCTGTGAAAGATGCAAGTTCTTAATTTACTGGTATCTACACTTAGCAGATCTGAACTATAGGCCTGAGAAACAACATCAGCACCTTTAATATGATAAAACATCCCAAGGCACTTCACAAGAGCATTATAAAACAAAATATGACACCAAGACACATAAGGAGACATTAGGGAAGATGACCAAAAACTTCCCTAAAGAGGTAGGTTTTAAGGAGTGTCTTGAAGGAGAAAAGTGAGGTAACGAGGCAGAGAAAACTAGGGAGGGAATTCTGGGGCTTGAGGCCTAGGCAGCTGAAGGCGCAGCCACCAATGATGGATCAATTATGGTAAGGAATACACAAGATGCTAGAATTAGAGGGACGCAGATATCTCAGAGGGTTGTGGGGCTTGAGGAGATTACAGGGAAAGGGAAAGGTGAGGCCTTGGAGGAATTTGAAAGCAAGGGTTGGAATTTTAAAATCAAGGCGTTGCTTGACCAGGAGCCAATGTAGGTCAGCAATGACAGGGGTGATAGGAGAGTGGAACTTCTTGTGAGTTAAGGTACAGGTAGCAGAGTTTTGAATGACATCAAGTTTACAGAAGGTAAAATATGTGAGACCAGCCTGAAGTTAACATGGATTTATGAAAGGAAAATCATGGTTGACAAATCTATTGGAGTTTTTTGAGGATGTTACTTGTGGCATAGATAAAGGAGAACCAGTGGATGTGGTGTACTTGCATTTTCAGAAGGCTTTTGATAAGGTCCCACGCAGGATGTTAGTAAACAAAATTAGATCACATGGGATAGGGGGTAATATACTGATATGGATTGGGAATTAGTTAACAGACAGAAAACAAAGAGGAGGAATAAATGGGTCATTCTCAGGATGACAGGCTGTTACTAGTGGGGCACTGCAAGGACCAGTGCTGGGACCACAGCTGTTCACAATCTATATCAATGATTTGGATGTGGGAACCAAATGAAATATTTCCAAATTTGCTGATGACACAAAACTAGGTAGGAATGTAAGTTGTGAGGAGGATGGAAGGAGGCTTCAAGTGGGCTTGGACATGCTAAATGAATGGGCAAGAACAAAGGAGATGGAATATAAGATGAATAAGTGTGAAGCTATTCACTTCGGTAGGAAAAACAGAAATGCAGTGTATTTCTTAGATGTTGAGAGTTTGCGAAGTGTTGATGTCTAAAAGGACCTGGGTGTCCTTGTTCATGAGTCACTAAAAGCTAGTAGGCAGGAACAGCAAGCGATTAGAAAGCGAAATGATATGTTGGCCTTCATTGCAAAGGTATTTGCATACAATTTGCTGCAATTGTTTAGAGCCTTGTTGAGACCTCACCTGGAGTATTGCGTACAGTTTTGATCTCCTTATCTCAGGAAGGATATATTTGCCATAGAGGGAGTGCAACAAAGGTTCAGCAGACTAATCCCTGGGATAGAGGAATTGCCTTTGAGGAGATATTGAGGAACTTGGGCCTGTATTCAGTAGAGTTTCAAAGAATGAGAGGTAATCTCATTGAAACTTACAAAATTCTTACAAGGCGTGACAGGTAGATACAAGAAGGATATTTCCTTGGCTGATGAATCTAGAACCAAGGGACACAGTCTTAGAGTAAGGGGCAGACCAATAAAGACTGCAATTGAGGAATTTCATCACTCAGAGGATGATGAACCTTTGGAATTCTCTACCCCAGAGAGCATGTTCAAGACAGAAATCGATAGATTTCTGGGTATTAATGACATCAAGAGATATGGGGAAATTGTGGTAAAGTGGCACTGAGGTAGCTGATCAGCCATGGTCTAACTGAAAGGCAGGGGAGGCTTCTTGGGCTGAATGGCCTACTCCTGTTCCTATGTTCCGAAGTGAGTAGGAATAGTCAAGTCTAGAAATAATAAAGGTATGAATGAGGTAGATAAGCTGAGACTAGGGAATAGTGGAACAATGTTTAAGGGGATCAAAGGTTACGGGGAGAAGGCGGGAGAATGGTGTTGAGAAACTTATCAGCCATGATTGAATGGCGGAACAAACTCGATGGCCCGAATGGCCTAATTTCTGCTCCTATGTCTTATGGTCTAATGTTATAGCCTTACTGATGCTGCAAATATGAGATCGGAAGCTCATCTCGGGGTCAAATATGATACCAAGGTTGCAAACAGACTGGCATAATCTCAGATGGTTGTCAGAGAGAGGGATGGAATTGATAGCTAGGAAATGAGGTTTGGAAAAGGGGTGGCAAATAATGGTTTCAGTCTTCGCAATATTTAATTGGAGGAAGTTTCTGCTCATCCAGCACTCGGTGTCAAACAAGCAGCCTGATAATTTAGTAATTCTGGATGCTGAACGGTTCAGAGTGAATGTTGAAATAAAAGAGCTCTCTGGACACAAACTTGGACAAAAGTACAAGGTTCCAATTTTCAAGGAGAGCAAAACTTTTCTTTTAATGATGAAAACATAGAACCTAAGTTTAGAATGTTCCCAAGAACTCCAATGGACCAGCTGAACACTTTTAAAATGCAATTTTGCATCAGCCTGAATTTATATAATACAGTTTTTGAATTTTGATTTGAATTCCCAACAATGTTGCAAGAAGAACATCAAAAACTTGTATTTATATAGCATCATTAACATCGAAAACATACCAAAACGCTTCCCCGGGCAGTACAAAAAAAAGTGGAAGGAAATATTAAGAAGCATGACTGAAGGCTTGATAAAGCAAGTGGGCTTTAGGAGGGCCTTGGAGAAGAGTGAAATAATGAGCTGGAGAAATGGAGGTTTGGGAAATACTCCAGAGCACAGTGGCTAATGTTAAGGCACTGCCACAAGTGGTGGATAAAAGGGAGAGGGACAGAAACTGCAGTCAGAGGAACAGAAGTTTATGTGAGGGGAAGTGGTTTAAGGAGTTATTGTGCCTCGAAAGGAGGCAGAGATCAGGGAGGAATATATATATGAGAACTTTAAATTTGAAACATTGGGCTATTGGGAGCAAATGTATGTCAGTAAGGATATGAGGTGACAGGGAAGCATGATATAAGAAAAAAGGACAGAAGTAGACCTTTCGACCCTTCAAGGCTACTTGGCATTCAGTAAGATTATAGCTTATCTTCCACCTCAACTCTATCTTCCCCCACTATCCCCATATTCCTTGATTCCCTTAGTATCCAAAAATCAATTGGTCAATTCAATATGCTCAATGGCTGAGCATCCCCAGCCCTTATGGATAGGGAATTCCAAAGACTCACAACCTTTTGAGTGAATTAATTTCTCATTTCAGTACTAAATGAATGTAATCCTGGTAGTGGCCACTGCTCCCAATGGCACTGCTGGGACCAGAGACCTGTTGGCCAATCAGATTGCTAGCAGCTCTCAGAGGCAGAACTTTCTCCCCAAATAGGGGCAGAAGGCCTGCTCCTCAGAACATGAATTGGCCAAATGGCAGCTGCCCAAAGTAGGGCTGAGACCCCCACCGACTTTTCTGGAGGCGAAGCAAGAAACCCTGCCACCTGTTAAATTCTGCACTAGGTGTGATCTCACCAATGGCCTATGGCCTGGTGTGGGGCAGGGATTTGGCAGCAGTGCCTTGAATAAGGTTAAGTTTACAGCAGGCAAAAGATAATGACATCAACTAGGAGAGAATATGCACAAAACAATCTGACAGCGCATCATTCTCAAGTTCTCTGCGGTTCTGGAGAGCTGTCTTGTAGTGTCTCAGAAAGGCTGTGATTTAACGAATGCAGAAGCCTAGGAAAAGCTGAAACAATATTTCAATGTTTATCAGATTAGACAGCAGTGAGAACTATTGGCAGAGCCCCAGCAAAAGAAGTTACCAAGTAGTATATTACTAGAACAAAAATAAAAATACCTGAAAAAACTCAGCAGGTCTGACAGCATCTGCGGAGAGAAACACAGTTAACGTTTCAAGTCCGTATGACTCTTCAGTATACTACTAGAATCTATCTGCATTGCTAGATTGGGGGAGTTGATGGTGTAGTGGTATTGTCACTAGATTAGTAACACAGGGACCCAGGGTAATGCTCTGGGGTCCCAGGTTCAAATTCTGCCATGGTGGAATACAAATACAATAAAAATCTGGAATTAAAAGTCTAATGATGACCATGAAACTATTGTCAGTTGTTGTAAAAACCCATCTGGTTCACTAATGTCCTTTAGGGAAAAGAAATCTGCTGTCCTTATCTGGTCCAGAGAATTCCAAAGACTCACAACCTTTTGAGTGAATTTATTTCTCATTTCAGTACTAAATGGATGCAGTCCTGGTAGTGGCCACTGCTCCCAATGGTGCTGCTGGGACCAGAGACCTGTTCTCCAGACCCATAGCAATGTGGTTGACTATTAAAATGCCCCTGAACAAGGGCACCAAGGGATGGGCAATAAACACTGGCCCAGCCAGCGAAGCCCACATCCTGTGAATGAATAAAAAAAATAATTATAGTTAATTTTGCTGGCAATGTCTCCCTATAATTATGATCAAACTTTACATTTACACTAATGCCCAATATTGCAATGTTCACTGCACTTCAAACTATGCCATATTGAAATGTGGCTTTAAATCATAGAATTATATAGCATCTACAACAGGGAAGCAGGTAATTTAACCCAATAAACTATATCAGTCCCTCTGTCTCCATTTTTTTGTGTTTCTTTGCTTTTTTTTTTAATTTCTCGCTTATTTCCTTTGCATTCGGACAGCAGCTATTCTGCCATTTCCATCTCCTCTAGCCAAATCATTTGTTTCTTTACTTGTCCTATTACCACTCCCTTTTTCCTGGCATTGTAAAAGGAAAAGAAAGACCTTGCAATTATATGTCACCTTTCACAGCCACTGGACATCTCAATGAAGTACTTTTGTAATGTAGGAAACATGGCAGCCAATTTGTGCACAGCAAGCTTCCATGATAAGCAAAAGGATAATGAGCAGATAATCTGTTTTTGTGCGATGTTGATTGAGGGGCAAATATTTGTCAGGACTCCAGGGATAACTTTAAAATAAAAGAAAAATACTGTGGATGCTGGAAGTCTGAACTAAAAACAGAAAGTGCTGGAAAAACTGAAAAGGTCTGCAGCACCGCAAGAGGGAGAAATGGAGTTAACATTTTGAGTTGAATACAGTTCTTCATCAGAATTGTTTTCTGTTTTTATTATCCCAGAGATATCTCCCCTGCTTTTCTTCAAAATCGTCCCATGGGATCTTTTCCATTCACACAAGCAGGCAGATGGGACCTTGGTTTAACATCTTATCCAAAAGACAGCAGGCTCAACAATTCAGCACTCCCACAGCACTGCACTTTCAGCATTAATTCATTTTGCTTTTATGCCTTGGAATGCAACCTGTGATTCAGAGGCAAGATTGCTGTCAATTGAGCCACAGCCGACACTATGACCTCATCAAACATTTTGTCATTGAATCTCTCCTGCCCTCCATTCCATCACAGAGCTCCTCTTTGTTTTTCTTCCCACTCTCGCCCCTTTCACTTGCTTAAAATCTATTACATTTCAAACTTTTCCCAATTCTTGTGAGAGGTCACAGTCCCGAAATGTTAACTCTGTTTCTCTCTCCACAGATTTTTAAAAATTCATTTATGGGATGTGGTCTTCACTTGCTGGGCCAGCATTTATTGCCCATCCCTTGTTGCCCTTGAGAAGGTGTTGGTGAGCTGCCTTCTTGAACTGCTGCAGTCCATGTAGTGTAGTTACACCCACAGTGCTGTTGGGAAGGGAGTTCCAGGATTTTGACCCAGTGACAGTGAAGAAACATTGATATATTTCCAAGTCAGGACGGTGAGTGGCTTGGAGGGGAACTTGCAGGTGGTGGTGTGTCCATGTGTCTGCTCTCCTTGTCCTTCTAGGTGGTAGTTGGTTTGGAAGTTGCTGTCAAAGGAGCCTTGGTGAGTTCCTGCAGTGCATCTTGTAGATGGTACACTTGCTGCCACTGTGTGTCAGTGTTGGAGGTAGTGAATGTTTTTGGATGGGGTGCCAATAAAGCAGACTGCTTTGTCCTGGATGGTGTCAAGCTTCTTGAGTATTGTTGGAGCTGCACTCATCCAGGCAAATGGAGGGTATTCCATCACACTCCTGACCTGTGCCTTGTAGACGGTGGACAGACTTTGGGGAGTCCGAAGGTGAGTTACTCTCTACAGGATTCTGAGCTTCTGAGCTGCCCTTGTAGCCACAGTATTTATATGGATAGTCCAGTTCAGTTTCTGGCCAATGGTTACCCTCAGGATGTTGATAGTTGGGGATTCAGCGATAGTAATGCCATTGAAAGCCCAGGGGCGATGGTTAGATTCTCTCATGTTCATGATGGACATTATCTGGCATTTTGTGAGGCGTGAATGTTACTTGTCATTTGTCAGCCCAAGCCTGTGTATTATCCAGGTCTTGCTACATTTGTACATGGACTGCTTCAGTATCTGAGGAGTCATGAATGGTGCTGAAAATTGTGCAAGCATCAGCGAACATCCCCACTTCTGACCTTATGATGGAAGGAAGGTCATTGATGAAGTAGCTAAAGATGATTGGGCCTAGGACACTACCCTGAGATAGTCCTGCAATGATGTCCTGGAACTGTGATGATTGACCCCCAACAATCACAACCATCTTCCTTTGTGCTAGCTAGCTATGGATCCAACCAGTGGAGAATTTTCCCCCGATTCCCATTGGCCCAAGTTTTGCTCGGGTTTCTTGATGCCACACTCAATTAAATGCTGCCTTGATGTCAAGGGCAGTCATTCTCAGCTCACCTCTGGAGTTCAGCTCCTTTGTTCATGTTTGAATTAAGACTGCAATGAGGTCAGGAGCTGAGTGACACTGGTGGAACCCAAACTGGGCATCAGTGAGCACATAATTGCTAAGCAAGTACCAACTGATAGCACTGTTGATGACCCCTTCCATCACTTTACTGATGATCGAGAGTAGACTAATGCAGTGATATTTGGCTGGGTTGGATTTGTCCTGTTTTTTGTGTACAGGACATAGCTGGGCAATTTTCCACAATGTCAGGTAGATGCCAGTGTTATAGCTGTATGGGAACAGCTTGGCTAGAGGCACGGCAAGTTCTGGAGTACAAGTCTTCAGCACTATTGCCGGAATATTGTCAGAACCCATAGCCTTTGCACTATCCAGTGCCTTCAGCCATTTCTTGATATCATGTGGAGTGTATTGAATTGGATGAAGACTGGCAACTGTGATGCTGGGGAACACCAAACGAGGCCAAGATGGATCATCCACTTGGCACTTGTGGCTGAAGATCATTGCGACTGCTTCACACTTATCTGTTGCACTGATGTGCTGGGCTCCTCCATCATTGAGGATGGAGAAATTTGTGGAGCCTCTTCCTCCAGTGAGTTGTTTAATTGTTCACCACCATTCATGATTGGATGTGGCAGGACTGCAAAGCTGAGATCTGATCCATTGGTTGTGGAATTGCTTAACTCTGTCCAACACTTGCTGCTTATGCTGTTTGGCACACAAGTAATCCTGTGTTATAGCTTCACCAGGTTGACACCTCATTTTTAGGTATGCCAGGTGCTGCTCCTGGCATACCCTCCTGCACCCTTCATTGAACCAGGGTTATTCCCTTGGCTTGGTGATAATGGTAGAGTGGGGAATGTGCCGGGCCATGAAGTTACAGATTGTGGTTTTTAGAACATTCTGCTTTTGCTGATGGCCCACAGCACCTCATGGTTCCCCAGTCTTGAGTTGCTAGATCTTTTTGAAATCTATCCCATTTAGCACAGTGGTACTGCCACAGAACATGATGGAGGGTATCCTCAGTGTGAAGATGGAACTTTGTCTCCACAATGACTGTGCGGTGGTCACTTCTACAGATACTGTCGTGGGCAGATGCATCTGTGGCAGACAGCTTGATGAGGATGAGATTGAGTATGTTTTCCTCTTTTATTCATTCCCTCACCACCTGCTGCAGACCCAGTCTAGCAACTATGTCCTTTAGGACTCAGCCAGCTCAGTCAGTAGTGGTGCTTTTGAGCCACTCTTGGTAATGGACTTTGAAGTTCCCCATCCACATTCTGCACCCTTGCTACCTTCAGTGCTTCCTCCACATGGTGTTCAGCATGGAGGAGCACTGATTCATCGGCTGAGGGGGTTAGAACATGATAATCAGCAGGAGGTTTCCTTGCCCCTGTATGCTTTGATGCCATGAGACTTCATGGGGTCCGGAGATGATATTGAGGACTCCCAGGGCAGCTCCCTCCCGACTGTAAACCACTGTGCTGCCACATCTGCTGGATCTCTCCTGCCAGTGGGACAGGACATACCGCGGGATGGTGATGGTGGCATCTCAGATATTATCTGTGAGGTATGATTCCGTGAGGATGATTATGTCAGGCTGTTGCTAGACTTATCTGTGGTACTAGCCCCCAGATGTTAGTAAGGAGGACTTTACAGGGTCAACAGGTTTGAGTTTGCCAGTGTCATTTCTGGTGCACTGGTCGATGCCAGGTAGCCCATCCAGTTTCATCCCTTATCCAATTTTCTGTAGTGGTTTGGCCTGAGGGCATTTAAGAGTCAACCACATTGCTGTGGGTCTGGAGTCACATGTAGACCAGATCCGGTAAGGATGGCAGAATTCCTCCCCCAAAGGGCATTAGATGGGTTTTTACAACAATCGACAATGGTTTCATGGTCATCATTAGGCTTTTAATTCCAGACATTTTATTGAATTCAAATTCTATCTACTGTGGTGGGATTTAATCCAGGTCCCAGAGCATTACCCTGGTCTCTGGATTATTATTCCAGTGACAGTACCATTACACAGACACCAGATAATACCAGCCAAGACCGACTAAATATTCCCAACAATTCCTGTTTTTAATTTTGGGACCAAGTCAGTGTTTATGCTCCTCAGGAGTCTTTTTCATCTAATACTATCAATAGAACCTTTCCTTCTCTTGTCCTAACCTAGCTTTCCCCTAAATGTTTATCCAGCTTCCCCTTAACTTTACACCTAAATTCAACCACATCTTGATACAAAACCAAAACTACTTCACACTGATGAATAACATATTTATGGGGAAACTAGATAAATCCAAGGGAGAGAAATTAATCTTCAGGTATGTTAATAGGATTAGATGAGATAGGGTGGGATGTGGCACTTGCGGACAAACCAGTTGAACATTGGTTTGTCCACAAGTGTCAAATCCCATCATCTCTCGGGTTGCTTGATACAGAATGTGTTGTGAGGCCAATTACTATTTAATATTAACATTGCCTTTTTAAACAGTTCTGTTTAACTGGCTTTTCTCTTTTGTTGGACTGAATTTTAAATTCATATATTAATGGAAGGGATTCCAGTTTACAGTGTGAATTCGCAGTGCTGATGACCTGCTTTGAACTCTTGTGATCACCACCGCGGTTAGAATCTTGCAGGTGGCCTTCAATCACAGCGCCTACATTAAAATTATGAAGTAATGGTTAAAAAAAACACACACCTGCCACTGGACAAACCGATTTAGTTAAATGATATAAAGCAGTAGCGCAGGCGGAGGGTCAAACAATAAATTTTAACATGGACAGGAATGAAAAAACAACTTGTAACGCCAGCGTTTCTTTTAAGTTAATTTTAAAATATTTGTGTTATTTAATTCTATGGTTACAGGGAGAGCTGGGAAGCAAGTTCATATAATGGGTCTGGTTGTTCATGACTCCCTGAGGGCGCAATGAACTTTTCTGATTTATTGGAGCATTTTGGCTCATTTGCTTGTGGATTTCTGTCTTCGTTTGGTTGACATCGCCACTGGGCTGTTGGATCGGTGGAGTATGAATTGTATTGCCAAATCTAGACTAGGCAAAGTGGAATGGAAACAGAGCGTTGGGAGTGTAAGGCAAAAAACTGGGGCAATGGTGAAATGTTATAATAATTTTATTTAACCTCTATAAATCGCGAATATTTCTATACTTAGTGTTTAAGTGCCAGGGTGAATACTGGTGGGACTTATAGGCGGCCAGTTTAAAGCAATTTACTTTGTTCCAAGTGAGGGTGAAGGCACACACTACAAATACCACATTCAGAAGTTACCAAAAGCGCCCTGTTCAATTCGCGATTTGTAAGAATTATATAAGGAGTCATGCAATTTATACTGTTGCACTCTCCAGTCATGTAAACTACTAAAGTAAGCCACTAATTACAAAGCCCAAGACCCCAATTGCAGTTGCATGATAAAATAGAACCGATAGCAAATGTTACACATTAAATTACAATGCAATTATGTATATAAATAGATGTTTATTTTCTGTTGTAACTGTTGTAACAGGCCTCTCCCTGAACTGCCGGTTATGCAGCAAACGTTTTTATTGACAAACTGAGAAAAGCAGAAAAGGGGAGCTTTAAACAGTAAATGTGACCATCTGACCCTCGCGCCAGGCCGGGCTGGGGGCGGGATTGTAGAAGAGGTCAATGTTACTCTGCCTACAACCGCCTATTTCAAGGATCTCTGCTCATGATTCTTTCATATAGCGTTAAAATGCAGGTCAACAATCGGGACTAATGGTTATCGAGAGATGATCGGCGTTGACTTGCTCCTCCTGAGAATTTCCTGCCAAGTAAATGTATCGGTTCAGTAAAATTGAATTATTTTCATTGTGGGCAGCTTTTCGATGTATAAGTGCAATTTCTTCACTTTGCTTCTCCCTCCGCGCATAAAACCCCTGTTTAATGGTGGTGAAAGCATTTTTTTACAAGACATTCGAGCACTAATATTAAAGAATTGATTTATACTGTTTGTGTCGCGCGATGTCTAGTGGACATGTTGTCGCTAAAGGATGGGGCTCTCCCATTTCACTGACCTCGTGACCACAAGACTCGACTGACAGAATGACGCGTCCTCTCGGGCAATGAAATAGTTACAATAACGCGTACAATACACATTTTAAATCGGAAATTGAGGTTATAAGCAGCTGCGCAGTCTTTTTACTAGAAATCGTGTCTTTTCCTGAGGTTGTGTCCTGACTATTTTTTCAATAGTTGTGCGCTTCAATGCTGGGAAAGGCGCATTGGCGCAGTTATTTGACATCCACTGGGATTTATGTGGCCAGCATCCGACCTTACAGAACTATCGCAAGTAAAAAGGATGTGATCAGATTACAAATACAGACTTTTAATCTTAAATTTTCAAGACTTTATTCGCTAATGATAAAAAGTGCAAAAAAGTACAAAAACATGTCATTTCAATAAGAAATTAAATATTTACATAATGATTGCTGAAGCAATTCTTATCCAGTACAAACTGCGGGCCGCTGCTTGTGGAAGACACTTGGTTCTACAAATTTCCCTATTAAAAATAAAATTCCAAGAGATAAAAAAGTACAATGTTTTTCGATCATTGTATTCTGAAAGACACAAAAACAGCAGCCCCCTCCCAACCCCCGTAGAATTGATCTGAAGCATAAAATGAAAGCAAAGATATTTTAAATATACAACCTTTAAATATCAGGCAACATTTTCAAAACACCCTGAGGACAACTACAATTTAAGAAAAGCATTTTTGGTTTTTAATACTGTCGATATTTTTTTGCCTATAGTCTTTTTTTTAAAAAAAGGTAGTCCCCTATGCCGAGGGGAAATTGGAGTAATACATGGCACTACTGGCGTCCGAAAGGACAGACGAGATCAGATTACTCTCTGCAGAAGTCAATCCATTTGGATTTGCTTCTGGTGCATTATAGGCAAGTCCGGCCAGGTCAGGTCGAGAAACCGACGTGAGGTATTGCTCGAACTCATTGCGATCTACATCCGCTAGCAGGTCTGCCTGGCTGAGGTGCTCAAGGTTATCCACATGGTGCGCGTCAGGTGGTGGCGAGAGTTGTCCTGCGTGCACATGCTGGGGCCGCTGGCTGTTTGACGAGCACATCTGGTTGTAGTACATTGCTACCACGTTGTGGCAAGAGCTGAGCACCCCATGGAAACCACTGTCGTGTCCCATCTGATCACTCTGGGGAAGGCCCAGCTCAGCTCGGTGCCTTCGGAACATGGCTATCTGGGTTTCCTGCGCGGAATACTCGGAATGGTGCTGCTGCTGTTGCTGCTGGTGGTGGTGGTGGTAACCGGGACTGTTCCCGTAAGGCATCATTTGGCAATCTTCCTGTAAATGCGGAGGGAAAAATACGGAACTTGCTTCTAGCACATCCAAAGGAGAGGTCTCCGGGGTTGGCAAGCCGAAACTGTCCACACTGGCTGCCATGGTCTGCGCTTCCCTGTAATGGCTGAGCGGAGGAATCTGGTTTTGGAGACAGTAGCCGGTGTCGTGGTACGTGAGGTTAATATTCTGGTTACATACCCGCCCCTCATTGCCCAGCTGTTGCTCGGACATGCTGTGCATCAGGAGACCCGTGTCCACCCGCTTAATTCTCTTGATCTGCTTTCTCCGCCGGGGCCGGTATTTGTAGTTGGGATGTTCCTTCATGTGCTGGACCCGAAGCCTTTCTGCCTCTTCCACAAAGGGACGTTTCTCAGCTAAGGAAAGCCCTCTCCATGATTTACCTGCAGATAGACAATACAAGTGAACGGTGAACGCGTCATTATCGAAAAATTAAATCTCCAATTAACATTTCACCACATTTATCTGGTGTTTGCTACTTTTAATCAGATGAGTTATCTAGAAACCCGCCTTTCACTTATTTCTGTACAGTTTACACTGTATAGGGAGGATGGATTATTACGCTCTGTTTGTAGATGCACATTCAATGTATCCACCGATGCATCCGTTTGAAATATCTTTGGGGCAAAGTAAAGTCCGTCGAGCTTTAATTTAAAAACCTCCTTTCTTTCCCCAACCCTTGTCCTTACCCAGCATCTTGCTCAGCTCGGCGTTGTGCAGGTCCGGGTTTTGTTGAGCGAGCCTCTTGCGTTCGTCCTTTGCCCAGACCATGAAGGCGTTCATGGGCCGACGGATGCGGTTTTCAGACTTGGATCGGTTGGCATTGTTCGCCTGATCGGCGGCGCTGCCAACCTTGGCATCCCCGAGGGAACTCATGGATTCAGCCCACTGGCAGGGTCCCATCGCCGGCAGCATTCCCGCCATATGGCACCTACTCTGAGTCTGGTCGTCACTGGCGTAACCAGCATCAGGGCTGCTCATTCCTGGAGTGGGACTCGTGTCAGGATAGGGAAGTAAAAACCCGGGCTGCTTTCCTCCACCGCGATCGGATGGGGATGATTTGATTTGCTTTGGCTCGGGCTGGCGCGCGCACATACAAACTTCACTCGCTATCTCCAATTCTCCGCTTTGGATGTTGCAAAGTTTTTGGCAACTGGGCTTGATAAGCACAACGGCGGCCAATCAGAAGTCAGGGGGCGTGGCCTTTCCGGGAAAGGTTGCAGGAGGTGGAGCCTGAAAGCTGCCCGCCCCGCCCATTCCCCCTGGACCTTCCACCTCCAGAAGCTGAAGGATCGTTTCTAATGGAGAAAGCTGTTCATGCTGTTAATAAACAACTTTGATCAACAACGCATATTCGGGGCTGTCAAAAGAGAATTTAATTCACAACAGTCAAAAATCATCACAGTCGTTCACACAGACCCAGTCTGCTGAAATAAGCACCTTAACTCAAATTATCTTCCAAAATAAATCGCCAATAAACAAAGAAATGATTTTGGAGTTTGGCTAATTTGTATCCTCGGCCTGAACTAATTTCGATGCTGACTGTCTTGCAGCGTGTTTACAGCACACTTCAGTTTTATACCTCAGGAAAAGCAAGGCATTTTCTTTAAATAAAGTTTTTTTTAAAAATTTCAGATCTGCCACTACTACCCCATCGCCCCCATCCCCGCCGTTCATTCAAAGTGTTTGAAACTCATTGCGACTATTTAACATTTACAAAATAGAATGACTGCGCCCTTGCTGCATGAAGAAGTCCTTATTAAAATGGGTTCCATGAATAGAATTGAGTTACGCTTTTACACTAAACCTTTCGGAGACCTAATACTGATCTAAAGCAGAATTTCAATGTAAGTTCGCCAAGGATTAATCGGCCACCTTTGGTCAGAAAGTCAATAATTCGTTGTCCTTCCAAAACTTGCAGAATAGAACAGATTTCAGGCTAAGAGTATTGTCTGTCTATCCAGTACAATGACATAGCAAGTGCGACCTTTTTGGGACCACCTCTGCTTTATTGACAGGGTATTCAACCTGCATTTCTCCGTTCCCTTTCTCGAAGTTCTGAAGAAGTCACATTGGACTCGAAACGTTAACTCTGTTTCTCTCAGCACAGAGGCTTCCAGCATTCTCTGCTTTTGTTGCATTTATCGTGTAGTTCCACTTGGAACAGCTGTCCGATGGATTACTTTCGATGAAAATCTGTCTACTCAAGATTGTATTTGAAGTTAGCATCTTAGTTAACTAACTACATCTTATTTTCGTTCAGATCGAATCAAAGTAACGATGTTGATTCGAAAAGTTAAGAGTGTTTAGCAAATTAGATGTCTGATGAGATCAGAAGATTCCCCTCTTCGTTACATTTAAGCTGATTAATCAGATGTTCTGTTTTAAAGTTGATGAGTAAAGTGTGAGTTATAGAGGGTAATTTTCCGCTGTTAAGTATTTGAATCGAAAATGGGATTGTACATTGATTTTAAAACCTAGTTTGCATTTAACAATATATTCTGTGCATTGGAAAGAAAAGTGAAAATATGAATCAACTGAAACCTCCAGCCCTAATAAATTCTTTGAGTCATTAACTCGGGCCTGCTACAAATTTGGAATTGGTAACATCAGGTCTTGTCTGATGGGCGCACTCCCAACAAGCATTCTCATTTCATTTCATAACAGACTTAGAAACATACTCAATGTCCGCTAATATGCTGGAATCTGAAAAATAACAATTGACCTTCATAAGACAATATATTACTTTCATAAGAAAGGTAAGAAAAGCATGTTAGTACCACCGATCAGTGTTGCCCTATGTCTTTTATAACAACTAATGTCGATTTTTTTTCCGAATTTAAAATGTTTTGCAAACCTACTTCGAAATAGAGGTGAGCATTTGCTTAAATATCTCAACCATCGCTGGAAGACAGGCCGCTCGGAATTAAAATATACGGCCCTCAAAAATCTGAAAACCACGCAAAGCCGGTGCCCAACAAATGTAAGATGAAGGGAACTCCTGTAAGCTAGTTTTCAGATAGTAGATTTGTATTCCAGGAATATTAAGTTGGATGTTAATTGGACGCGCCATGGATATATTGCCAATCTTATTCAATATTACAGCGTTACGTGTGTGCATACGTGGGGGAAGGGGAAATTATACAAAGCAAAAATGAGAAGCCTTGTGTGAGAATGCCAATATTTTTCAGCACTCAAAATCTGATATGATTTCCTGTCATGTAGCTCAGGCTTTTGGCCGAAATGATGCACTAAATTTGACCTCTTAATTTACATCGCTGTATGAGGAGTCACGTGTAAATAATATTAATTACAAATCTTGTTACTTCAAACTTTGTTCCAGGCTCTATTGCATGAGCACGAGTTTTTTGTTTGTTTTTTAATAGGCTGGTTTCATTTGCGACCTTGTTTTGCCTTAAAATGAAATGATTGCCATGTGCCCGATACCAGAGAACAGTGGCGAAAAGAAATCCGATTGTTTTGCGATCGGATGTAATAAGATATAACACTGACGGAAAGCATGAATGGCCCTATATTCCCCGACTTCTCTGAAGGATTACTGCTGAAAGTGGCATGAAAATCAATGCATTTGCTCAAGAAAATATTCGAGAACGTTTTCAACCCTATTTGTGTTAATTTGTAAAGTGTACTGTTCAATTTTCAATCTAGTTGTTACTTTTCTTTTAAGAACATCGAATTGTTCCTTGGCAAATTGAGGTGGAAGTGTTTTCAAGTCAGTGGAAGAGCTTCAACAATAATAACTAAAACTCGTGAACAACAAATCTTCAACATCGAAAACATCCCGCTGCACTTTAAGGGAGAGTGAGACGGGGTGGGGGCTTGGGGAAGGAGGGAGTAGGTAGATATCAGGGAATAAAGGAAGGGGAAACCAGAAAGGTTGGAGAACTCGGAGGAGAGCTGAAAATTTGAATTTTGGGAAGATTTTTAAATACGGAGGGGAAAAAAACGAGGATGCGAAGAGACTTAGGGAGTAAGTCCCAAAGAGTGAGTCTCCGTTGACGATGCTGGGGCAAAGGGTACAGGCAATAAGAGCATAGTTGGGGGTGGTCAATGTTGCAGAAGGGAACATAGAGATGGCAAGTATTGCAATGGTAGGGTGGGAAGAGGCTGTACTGGGAATTGAAAACTAGGTTGAGGAACTTCAAATGATTGGATTTGGGTTCGTGAGGATGACAGAGATTCGTAGGCGAGCCTTAGTTCGGCTAACTGGTGATCAAACCTCTATGGTTTCACCAGTACTGAGATAAGAATGGAGATTGACAGCGTTGTGCAGGTGGGAGTGAAGAGTTTTGGAAATGGATAGATTGTGAGGTGTAAACTCGACTCAGGAGGGTACAGCAAGTGATGTGGCGGTGAAATGGGTCGGGGGTGAACCTGTGCAGTCAAGAGTTTCAGGTGGGGTGCCAAAAACCGTTGCTCCGTCTTCCCCAGGTTGTTTGAGGAGGTTTTCATCACCCAGATCTAAATTCAGGCGGGCAGTCTAGAAATACGGGCTGATTGTGTGATTGAGAGGAATTAATTATAATTGCTATTAATATTAATGATAGTTGCCGAACTTTGTTAACCAGGCTGCCGAACATTGTTAACCAGAGTGGGTTAGTTTATTTAAAGAAAACGGGAAAATGCTGGATATACTCAGCAGATCAGACAGCATTTGTGGAAAAAAAACATTTCGTTTCTGTTTTACTTTCCAGCATCTGCAGTACATCTTTATTGCTTATTTTTAATCTCGCATTTATTCTAAACAAATAAAGTGGACGGTTTCTTTTAAGCTTTGTATTAAAATAGGGAGATTAGTGAAAACGCGAGACCCAGGGGACTTTATCCGGTTTCCTAAAGATCAAAGACTGAATTTTGCTTTCGATCAAACGGATTTGAGGGTTTTCTAACTGGTATTAATACTGTATTCCGAGTAACCATGAGTTCTACGTGGTGTCCAGTAAAACATTGCCCTTATTGTATTTAATTATGTAAATCATGCTGGTCGCCAAAGGAGTTCAGACTGACCACTTTAAACAATTGAAGAAGATAAGAAATGAGTTTTACCTGATAACCTTATCTTACACCTTCCATATCAGACAAACCCCGCCAAACGTAATACATTCAAATCGGGTGAGAAACTATTCTTTGTTTTTAAATGTCTTATTTCGGCGTTTCTGAATGTCTTGTTCTTTCCGTTAATTAGTACAGAGAAAGCAATATTTTTTCCAATTTTCTTTTGCTCGATATTATTTTTCATCGTTGTCACTATTTGTTTCATTATTTCCTTGGGTCCTTTTTCTCTGTCGTCCTGCATTCGGAGAGGGAGTTCATATTCCTTTAAGTGTCCTCATAATTAAACCATTTAAGTATACATTGAAATTGTACCTTTCTAGAAACGTTATTTTCAATGTTCAACTTATCGGTAAACTTTCTCTCAGAATGATTCGCCCAAAATGATGTTGCCTATTGGAGACCAGTTACCTCGCGGAGACGCATGAATTTCACCTTTAGTCTCCGGATACAATCTGCAATAGCAATGCTCTATATGTGTATGTCTATCTGCTCTTTAGCTTTATAAGATTCACATAGTAGGGGGAATGGAACAAAAAAAAAAGATTTGAACAGATGTTAGTTTTCTATCCGAGAACTAATTGTGGTTCAAGTAAAAGTCAGCGTTTTTATCGGAGGCAAGCTGTTGGTTATGTCAGAGGCAGATACATCTCTATTTACCATCCCCTCCACCACCCACCACCACCCGCCCAGCTTTCAACTTTACAAAAGTATAGAGCTTCTACAGCATTTCCCTTCAACACCAATATGAAGAATCGGTGTGATTTCATCCAAAGGCAACGGCCGGCGTGGTGTAAACGAGTTTTGAAATGAAACATTTTAAGCTATTTCATACTAAACAGTAGCCGAACCCTTGACGAACCAATGCCATTTTTGTAATGGGACCCCTCCCTTAATCTGTTGCAAACAATTGTGTGCGAGGGAAGAATTGATTTGGCCTCGGAACATTAATGTGTAAAACATGACAATAGTGCGGGCCTGCCCTTTCCCAAATAATAGAGCAATGCTCAAACAAGAGCTTACATTTGTAAAGTGCTGCAATTCCAACACCGATTCAGCTACATGTATTGGGCGATGAGATGGCACAGGACTGGGATATAAAAACAAAGAGCAAGAGCTTTGGTGACAGCCTGCTGGTGTCCACTAGGTAGGCGCAGCATTACATGTTGGGAAATGCTCTATTTTAATGCAAAACACCAGATTGATGTTCTCAGTTCCAGCGTTCGAAATTGAGTCAGCTTATCTATCAGTATTCTGAGTCACCGATTGGGTAAATGTTTACGACTGAAATCGTTCCCCCTTCATCACTAAGTTATTTATTTATCTATTTATTGCTGGTGCTCACATGTTTAGATACTTTAACTATAATACAGTTAGCGTTGCACTTTGTTGTTGATTTGACTGTGCAATTCTTGATAGCAGGTGATGTGCAAATCCACTGGCCAATTCAGATACATAGATTTTTATTGGGTTAACTGATGGGACGTTCAGTAACTTGTAAAATAATAATGAACTCATGTATTCACCCAGGCGTTTGTTACATGACATGTATCGTTGCTAATTCAAAGGTTAGGTGAATGAAAGTTAATTAATATTATAATTGCCTCTTTCTGCGCTGTAACTTTTCTATGCTTCCAATGGAAATATTTTTTGCTGAAAGGGCATTTACCCCATGGTGATTGATTTGACAAGTGAATGTTCTCCATTACACCTGTTTGGGATGTCCCTGCGGAAACGCAAACTTGATACAACAGAGCTAGCTCATCGAACATACAGCAAAATGAGGAGAAGCGGCAAGCCTTTCTCTCAACTATAACCTGGAATTGTAACCAGTGATACCTGGGTCGTTTATATATTCGTTTCATAGGTGTGAGGATGGCTAGCAAGGCGAGCATTGATGTGTTTGATCCAAAGGATCCTAACGTTGATTGATTAATTTAGTTTTATAGACTACCATTCACGTGAAAGTCGCAACGCCAGGCTCACACACCAAACACACATCATAACCTAGGTAAAGTCGGACTTGCAATACATGTAAACTCTTCCGGATCCTGGGATAATTGTTTTGCATTAAGATCGGCTTGAAATCTCTCAGTACCTGTACACAAGAAAATCAAGCCCGCTCTTCCTTAAGTAAAACGAACCAGCCCTTGCTCCTTCCAAAAAAGTCAGTCAACCCACACACGGCAGTATAGGACAGATCTTCAGCGGGCTAAACTGGTAAATGTGGAAACTGAAAATCCAATGCAAAAGGTTACTTTATCCGCGTTGATGCACCAGCTCCGAGATTTTTTTTCCAGAAAGACTTCAGGAGCTTCCCAGTATTTTCTCACAGGGCGAGTAGGGGCTCACCTCAGTTTAGGGTCCTGGACAGTGACAGGGATCTTGGATCGGTTGAATTAAATTGTAGGTGCCACCTTTTATTGTTATATGTTCGTACATTACTTAAGGCAAATAGTCCTCTGAGAAATACCGATGCGGACTTCAAAGGTATTGTAATGCAGTGTAATAGGGCTGTTACAATTAATAATCAGCCATTTGGATTGACTTCTAGGGAAACACATCCCAAAATAAAAGCGAACTGAAGCACGCATGTTTTTTTCTTTGATGGGAAGCCAAGAATAGGTTTTTCACTATTTTTCTTCTCTTTCAATTAAGTAAAGGGAAGCTTCAAAGTAACTTACGGAGACATTAGGAATGGTATCAGGGTTAAATCATTGGGCCGTTAAATAAAAGGGAATACAATGCATGTTTAGCAAATATGCTGCAAATTGAAATTCTCAGTTCGAGGAGTCTGGCTTTTTCTGTATTTTCCATTTTATTTTCTATACTTTCAAGCTATAAGTTTAGAATCTGATAAAAGAAGCTTAGTTAAAGCATTGCACTCAATTACTTGCGGTTGTAATACAGTTAAAAATAATTGTCTTGGACAGAGTGCAATGTAGGTAGATGGGCACGTGGGCCTGCAATCGAAGCTTGTGACAGTTCGTTCATTCCATCGTCATAAACCATTGTCTATGCTAAAATGTAACTGTGCAGACTTTGCGTTACTGAACACTCTTTTTATACTCAGCTCACGGAAAGCCAGAAAGTCGCTTTAAAGTCCTTTTAAAACTTCACGAATCACCACACTTTGAACACGGCTCAATATTGATTTGTAGTTTTCATTTTTTGCTTTGCGGTGGTTTTTAAGTCAGGTAATTGGTATACGTTTTTGTTTGCGCCTACCCCAATCTCAGTTTTGGGTATCCTAGGTGTGTTTTTATCTGTTTTGCGGGCATGAGAAACTCGAGCAAGGCTACATTTATTGTCCATCCCTGTATATCGCGTCGAGCATTTTCTTGACTGCAATTGATTGGCTTGCAAGGTCACTCCAGCCAGTGTGACTGTTGTCACATGTAAAAAAAAGTAAGAAAGGGCTTGAATTTAGAAAACGACTTTTATCAGGGCATCCCAAAACGCTTACAAAATGAAACACTCATGACATGTAGTCACAGTTGTGATATAGAAAACATGGAAGCCAATTTATGCACATTGAAGGGATAATGACAGCACAAGTTTTAGTGATGTTGATTAGAGATAAAAATTGGTCAGGAGAATTCTCTCACTCTTCTTCAAATAGTGTCATGGGATCTTTTAGGTCCACTTGAGATGGCAGAGGAGACTTCTGTCTTATCTGAAAGACCACAGTTCTGAAGTACAGTTTCTGGAGTGGGATTTGACACGCAACCCTCTGAAAAAGAAATGCTCCCACTGAGCCAAGACAGTTGGACCAAGCAGGGATCCCAGGCTCTCTTCACCCCCAAAAAAATGAACAAACCAGTTGGGTTTCTACAACAATCCAGTGGCATTCACTGGTAGTTTTCCCTTCCCTGGTGTTAACCCATAATTTCCTAATTTCACAATTTAATATTATGGGATTTGTATTTATAACATCTGGGTTGCTGGCCTAGCATTATAATAATACTCTTCCACTTAACATTTTACAAATATTATCTGTGATATATCAGAGGTCTTGTTCTTGAATCTACCCATTAGGATCCAGGGAGCAGTAGTTTAGGGAGTATTTGTGTTAATTCTGTGAGTGCAACAATGAAAACTATCAAAATGTATTCATCTGTGTATTTCAGGTTATCGAACTGGCATGTTGTATTTATGGGTACAATTCCATCACATTCACAAGCCAGCAATTGAACGCAAAGTGAAATAGCTTGCTTTGGGTTCAGGGGACAACTAGTACTTTTATTTCCAGCTCCATTCTGAGTTTGTTGCAATAATTTTGTAAGGTGATAGCATAATGCATGCAAGTAAAACAGATTAAATAATTTTGATATCATTAAAATAATTTAACCTTTATGCTTAGGAATGGTTTTGGCTATGTTCTGAATTTTGTCCTCATTAGCCCTACTTAACTTTGCCCTTTGGGGCCAGAACTGCTGAAGCCAGTGTGTATGGTGTGGTCTTAGACCTAGTGCTCGTATCTTAAACCATCAGATTTAACATTGGGTCTTCAGATGGCTTGGATCCAATATCAAACATACTTGTGCATCATTTTTAGCCTTGTGACAAAATGGGAATTGCTTAACTTGGATGATATGTGAGTGCACCCTAAGACTGCAGCTACTGGCCTGAGACAGTTAAGATTTTAACTCTGTCATATCTCTATTACCCTGCATGGCTGAACCTCAAATCTGCTGCCCAGAAGAAAGCTCCTTGAGCTTCTCTCTGAGTAATTGAATTTTAAATATTTGGACAATTTAAACAGCAGCATCTACATTATTTAGCATTTAAATAATTCAGATATGTTTAAAAATGCTGAAGGTACCTCCATAGAATAATGGAATAATTGAATATTATAGCACTGAAGGAGGCCATTTTGATCCATCTAGCATATGCTTACACTTGGAAAGAAACTAGCCACTCTCATTTTTCTGCCCTTTTGAACTGTTCTCTTTTCAATACTTATCTTTTTTAAAAGCTCTTCTGAATTTTGCTTCAGGCACTGTTTCTAGTAAGGCGTTCCACGTCCTAACAGCCCTCTGCTTAAAGAAACTAACCTCTCCCAATCATTGCTTTGTTATTTGTCACTGTCAGTACTCTAGTTGCTGACTCATTGACCAGTGGAAATAGATTCTACTGATTCACCATAACAGAACCTCTCATAAGTCTAAACTCATATGTCAGAGTGCCTCAGAATTTTGTGTTCAAATGAAAAAAGCTCAATTTTCTTTAGCTTTCTCCTCATAATTAAGGCTTCTACTTTCTGGCATGATCTCAGAGTCAATCTATTCCACACACCCACCATGCCTTGACAGATTTTTTTTTTAAAAGCACTATTTTATTATACCTGCTTTCTGTTTTTAAACTGCATGGAATTTGTATGGTTTCAATATTGCAGAGCTTCATTTTTGAATTTGGTATAAACATGAAAATCTTTGGGCAGAATCTTGTGCCCTCCCCTATGGCAAGTGTGTTTGTGGGTGCATTTAACCAGGTGGGAGGGTGGCAGGTAGGAATCCTGCCATCTTCAATGCTCCACCCCAATTAAATCTGTGGTAGGAAGGCCCACGGGTGGTTTTCCTGCTCTGCCACCAATTGAGGCCCTTAAGTGGGCAATTGATGTCCATTTGAGAACCCCATCTTACTACTGGTTGAACATAGGTTGGTGGGTGGCTCACCATGTGGAGAACATGACAAGCAAACGCATGCTGAGTTGCTTGGGGCTTCTATGGGCGTCCGTTGTTCAAATGCACTCAGTGCCTGGGGGACCCATCATTGGGAAGGGGTGGGTCGCTGAGAGCCACCCCTCTGCCCTTGCTGATCAATAGAGGCTAGTAGCTCTCGGTGAGTGGGACTTCTGACCCGGGGCCCTCGATCCCAGGGGAAGTCCTGCTGCCCTGTCAAGTGCCTGAGTGGAACAAGATGCGGTGGGCCTTCCCAAAAAGAATGACATGGAGATCTTGCCGGCTCCAGTCAACAGCCAAGACCCCCTTGCCTCCGCAAGATTCAGCATTTATATTCATGATTTAAAATCTAGCAAAGCAACCATGTGAATTTTTGTTAAATATTCTTTCATACCTTTTGAAAGTTTTAATTTACTACAATAATTTATCAAGTCAAGTTATTTCATTGCTCCCACTTCCTCTGACTTTTTACTCCTTAGCTCTTGTTCCCAAAATGCCATCTTCCGATAGGTTGGGGATAAGAAAATCTGGCTCACGTGCTTCATCACAGTTGTATGACCACAGCTAGGTAATGATTAATCGGAGGTTCTTTTCTTAGGAATGGTCTCCCCAATGACATACCTCCTATGAAAGACGCAGTCATCAACTACTACAAATAATTAGGAACATAGGAACAGAAGTAAACCCTTCAACCCCAGAGCCTGCTATGCCATTCAATTAGACTAAGGTTGATCTGTACCTGAACTCCATTTACTCACCATAGCTCTGTATCCCTTGATACCTTTACCTTACAAGACACAGCTCTTTCCAGTTGCCTCGACCCCCACCCATGGAGAGACAGCTGGACCCTGTTTCATACTTCCTAAAATCAACATAGCTGAAATCTGAAATACAAACAGAAAATGCTAGAAATAATCAGCAAGTCAAGCAGCATCTAAGGAGGGAGAAACAGAATTAATGTTTCAGGACAATGACCATTCATTCAATGACCTGTTGTGTATTTCCAGCATTTTCTATTTGTATTTCAGATTTCCAGCATCTGCAGTTTTATGCTTTTATATTGGCTGAAATTGGAACTTCAGTGGTGCGGGGCTCAAACGTACATTCCATGTACTCCCAACATGCCATACCACTACATTTATATGATGAGTGACA
This sequence comes from Carcharodon carcharias, assembly GCF_017639515.1. Classification (NCBI taxonomy): domain Eukaryota; kingdom Metazoa; phylum Chordata; class Chondrichthyes; order Lamniformes; family Lamnidae; genus Carcharodon; species Carcharodon carcharias. The sequence continues at coordinate 102,328,965 of NC_054472.1, forward strand.
GATTTATTTAGATTTTCCCTTGTTTTATGGGGAGATCTGGCACCAGCAGTAGAAGGTACAAACAATGTGTGTAGTTATTTGGACAAATAAGTCTACTAGTTGACATTGGCAATTATTTGTGTACATATTAGAGCATGTGGCCTTTTATATTGTACAGTTAAGTATGCTTGTAAATATTCCATTTGAATAAGGAACTGTCTTCACTGGATGACAATCATTGGCAAAGGTTTCTAATTATATTTATAAATAGGGAATGTGTTAATATCCTCCTTGTCTTGAAGATGCAGTTTTTCACAAATAGCATAAGATTGCCAAATCATTTACGTGTTGATTGTGTGTAATATCACCATGTCAAAATGATAGTGAACATCCAGGATGAGGGTAATTCCATCTTGGAGTCCAAGGAAAAGCAAAGATGTAGAAAACCAGCCTAGACCAGTCACATACAAGCAGTGAGCTGTCAATTCTGTGGGATGATTTGATCCTTGCTAATAACTTCCAGTTTTTTTCAATGTACTTTATCAAGATAGACCCTACCAGCCAAAAATACGTGGATTAATAAGATGCATCTAAATTTTAATATCTAAAATTTAACACAACAAATTTCCATGAACACCCATAAAATTCAAACTGTTATCAAAAGATGACTTTGTGATCCAAACCAAAATGTGATCGGATTCTTAACAAAAACAGAAACAGAAATACCTGGAAAAACTCAGCAGGTCTGGCAGCATCGGCGGAGAAGAGTACAGTTGATGTTTTGAGTTCTCATGACCCTTCAACAGAACTGTTCTGTTGAAGGGTCATGAGGACTCGAAACGTCAACTGTACTCTTCTCCGCCGATGCTGCCAGACCTGCTGAGTTTTTCCAGGTATTTTTGTTTCTGTTTTTGTTTTGGATTTTCAGCATCCGCAGTTTTTTGTTTTTGTTTTTATCTCTGTGATTTGATTCTTTTTGTCTCGTTATCACATAAAGCTGGTTGGAAGTAACACAGGCATTTAATATTATGATATAAAAGCATGTTATAATATCTTATATTAAGTTGTCAATTAAAGTGGTCTTAAAGATAGACATTGTAGGGGTTGTGTTGCTAAGTCTGATTTCAGGTATTTTCTTAATTATGTTGCACTCCATTATTTGAGCCCTAGCTCAATATTTGTAATTGGCGGCCATTAGATTTCATAGTATTTACCTTGAAGATGTTTCTGCTATAATTTGAATTATCTTTTAATGGGGTAACAAGCATTAAGGTTCAAGAAGATGGTTGTCTTAATGGGGCAATGTTTTATGATAAAATGTGTGATAAGCCTTTTCTTTCATTTCAGTATAAAAAAGATAACAATTTTTAATTTTCAACGCGATAACATCAAGTGCAAATGCTACACTTTGATACAAATTAGGTTTGCAAGGCCTTTTCCACATGAAGACAATAGACCTTTAAATGTTGAACTTCATTTGTGTAGAAAGTCAGTTGGTGTGCTCAGTGATTGTATTCAGTGCAATATACAAATAAAGTTGATGATGGTGGAGATAAAGAAGGTGTAAAAATATTAATCCAGTGCATTGGTGTAACTGTCACTACCAGTTAGCTTGGAAATTGAATTTTCTCAAACATTAGGGGTATCCTGCAGACCTAAGCAGGAAATGGCTAGAGCAAGATAAACAAAATGAAACTGTTTTCTTGGAGACTATGAAGTAGATCTCGACTTTGTGCAATAGTGTAAAATAGGTGATAGTGAGTCAGCAGCCCATTTTACATTTTTCTCTGTTTTATTCTTATTGACCTCAGCAGGAATAAGAGTCGGGAGAGGTATAAAACAAGCTGTTGATTCACGATCACTCATTTTACATTATCACATAATATCAAGATATATCCTTCTGTCACTGAAGTGAATGAATTTGGCATTTAAAGTCCAAAAGTAGATTTATCAGTCAATGGAAATTATAGAATTGAATTAAATAATAAAGCTGACCAATATCTGCTGCAAATATAAATGAGAATGACCATTTCAATTTTGTCTCACATTGGAACACCATCACATATGTATATGGTGCACACTTAATCTCAGTTCAATACACTCCTGATGTCAGCTTCCGGAAGGCACTGAATGAAAGCTAGGCACCTCCCTCTGTGTGGTGGGAAAATTAGACCACTGACTGCTTTTGGGTCTACTTGCAATATAAAATATATGGCTCACAGGAATTGCAAGGGAAGAAATTGGGAGAAAATAGTACTGGATTTTTGGAAAGCATACAAATTGCCCAGATTTTAATTCCTGGGTCGGGTGTACAGAGATGGGTGCAGTCATGTAGTTAGCTGACAAGATTCAGTGGGTGGACGAATGATGAACAGTGTCATGTTCATTATCCTATCCACTTACCCTCTTGCCACCCATCTGTTAGGATGCACCCACGCTGTTGACCTTTGACCAGGTCCCTTATATCTGCACACTGTCACAGCATGACAATGTGACTAAGAGGGAGCAAACCAGTAGGGCTGTCGGTGTTCATGGACCACAGCTATGTTGGAGTCACAGCCGCAACAAAATGGCATGATGCATTTACGCAGAGCCATTTTCTCCACCAAACCTTACCAGTAAGCATTGATGATATGGTGAAAATTGTTAGTGCATGTAATCACACAAAAGTGAATGAGAGCATTGTAATCTGAATGGCTCATGACCTTTTTTGCCTTACATTTTTATTGATAGAATGTCACACAAAGGAAACATGGGGTCCAGCTGCCCCAAGCTTTTCTGATCAGGACCTTCACATTTAGATGGGAAAGATCCAAAAGCAGAGAGCAGTCCTGTATCCTGCTGGTGGCCATAATCCATTGACAACCAGCAAGAAGGCCTGAAGGCCTGTTGCAGTGAGTGCAACAGGGAACAATCAGTGCCAGGAAAGGTTCAGTGGCCTGTCGTGTTCCGGCAAGGTGAGTAGCTTAGCTTATCCACACAAGTTCCTTGGGAAGGGTCATATTTGCATGCTGCAGCTAAGGTGCCAGACAAGGCACATACCTCTGCTTCATCACTGATGCTTGTACGTATGAGCTGCTCATGTATGTGCGCACAGAACACATGTGAATGAGCACTGTGCACAAACACTGAGGAGCAATATCCATGCACTATATATCAGGCTCACATGAAACCATGTTGTCATTGCAGACCAAAACGGTGAAGAACGCAAAGGAGATGGTCTGGACTGGTGTGGAGGGGAGGGGGGTGGTTCTAGGTCAGCCTGACTGAGAACAATTCGCTCTGTTGAACAGATGGCCATAGAGATTGCCAGTGTCCCTGAGCAGCTGTCTGTGGTGATGGTGAATCACTACTAGATGGTGATAAAGGTGGTGTTGAAATCACCTTGGAACATGATAGTAATGGTGGAGGTCATGTTGTCACTTTGCTGATCACAATAAGAATGCAAAGATGGGGTTGCACCATACATGTAACACACGCATGGTTAAAGGTAATGGCATGCACCAGAATGTGCTTTCACTATGAGAAGAGCTATACCTAAATAGCTCCTTTTGTGTCTCTCACACCATTCCCAGTTCTGCTTTCTCACCATCCTGGCCAGATCATCCCTAAGTATCAAGAGGAGGAAGAGATATCTGAGGGGGCAGTGTCACATCTGATGAGTTCACAGTGGTTACACTTTTCACATTACATATAGCATATCTGAGCACTTGTTGTATATATTTACTTACACTTATAAGGACATGGTGTGTGTTTGTACACTAGAGATCTCAAAATTAATGTTAAAATTACGAAGGGAGTTCTTCCCAATGATAATGAGGACTGCATGCTGAAGTCTATCTTGGTGTGCCGTCCACAGGAGCAAAGTTATTGCATGATTTGTGATGCTTAGGAAGGCTTCTTCCTTCTCTGCTGTATCATATAAGATTCCAGAGGTCAAAAGCTCAAGCACTGAGATGCTCCTTGTATTTTTCATTGTCCATCCAAGCTTTAAGGGAGGCTCAATGACCAGACGCCATGAGGAGATGTTGGGCAGCAGGTGCATCTCAAGAATGAGTGCTAGGTCCAAGGCATTCATCCATGCTGCAGTGTTACACTATGGTCTAGGTGTAGGCATTGCAGCTCAAGGGGCCATGCCATCCAGGTAATATTGGCTGTCTGCTGTGCCCACTACTTTGGCTGCATTTGCATTCCAGGTGGCAGGGGATGTGTTTTGTACAGTAAGCAAAGGTATATGGAAGCCAGGAATGTTGCATTAGGCACTCACATCAGAAACTGGACCATTGGTCAGAATAGATGGTGTGCAAGTTCTTTCAAAGAGCTGTTGTTGCAAAGTTATGGGCTCATCAGGTGTGAGATGCCTTATCGGCATTATGCTACAACATACAATTCTATCAGCATGTATATGGCTTTAAATCTTATGTCGTGTCATGTTCAGCATTGTGGGCATGGTTTGATTATGGACAAGTTGGCAGCATGTGCCCTTCATTTACAGACCGTGCCATTCCTGTATGAGGGCCAGCTTGTGAGGCGCTTATTACCATGTGTGTTTACAATATGATAAAGCCCATGGTTATGATGATGAGGGTTTCAATCAAATGAATGTGACTGAGTCCAACTCCCTTGTGGGCGGGTGGGCAGTACCTTGAGTAATTGTGGAGTGAATGTACAAGGTTCCTTGGGTGGAAGTATGACACCAGAGACCAGCTGATGGCAATTGTGATATTGGAGGGCGTTAGGAGAATATATTTTACACAAGGACCCATTTGGCACTGATCCCCTCCTGCAGAGTCAGCCCTGGTTACAAAGCCATGTCTCCCATCTGCTCTGCCATTGGTGGCCTCATCCTCCTCCTCATCTTCTTCATCCTACTCCTCATCAGAAGTTGGAGCTCTGCCCATGGCCCTGTTATTATCAATTTGTAGGCCCCTCCACTGTGCAATGTTTCACAGCATGCAGTACACCACTAGTATTCTTGATACCCTTGCTGGTACCAAGAATTGCAGAGCTCCACCTGAGCGATTGAGGCACCTGAAGCGCATCTTTAAAATGCCAATGGCCTGCTCGATTATACTCCTAGTGACAACATGGCTGTTGTTGTAGTTGCGCACTGCCTCAGTTTGCAGGCTCCTAAAGGGGGTTGTTATCTAAGTTTTTAAAGGGTAGCCCTTATCCCCTAGAAGCCAACCATGGATCTGTTTGGTGACTGAAGTAGCTGAGGGAGTTGGGAAATCTACAGTATGAAGGAATCATGAGAGCTACCAGGGAACCTTCCACACACATGAAGGCTGATCTTGTGGTCACAAACCATCTACACATTGATTGAGTGGAAGGACGTCCAGTTGGCAAATGTTTCCTCATGTTGAGTTGGGGCCTTGATGGCAACATGGATGCAATCAATAACACTGTACACCTGAGGGAGGCCTGCTAATTGGGCAAAGGCTGTGGCTCTCTTCATCAGAGATGCCAAATCTACAGAGAAATTAATGTGATCCCCACATATGAGCAAACAAGGCTTTAGTTACAGCCTTAATGCAGCTGTGTGCTGCTGACTGGGATGTACCAGGTAGGTCTCCTGAGGATCTCTGGAGAGATCCTGAGGGATAGTAGTTGAGGGTGACGGTTACATTCATAGCTACTGGCAGGGTGTGAGGTTGATGATTGTGGCTTGAGTTGCTGCTGGACCATGCGATGATCTCTGTCACCACCTCACGGCTTAGCCTCAGTCGTCTTCGGCACTGGTTCTCCATCATATTGAGGTAGGATGTCCTAGATCTGTGCTCCCATTCCACAGGGTAGTATCTGGTTGTCCTGCCTCTCCTCTGCCTCTTTCCTGGTGCACGTGCAGCAGCCTCTTCCTCCTTACCGTCTGCCCTGTCTTTGGCCTCACAGTGACTGGCTTCTATGGCCTCTCTGTTTGAGGATGCCGTGCCCATCTTCTATCTTTCTTCACCTCAAGTGCTACGCGCCCTTCTCCAGCACAAAGTTCTTCCTGATACCTGGGTACACAAGTCGGTAGGGGCAAAAATAATTGCCCTGTGAGACCACAGGAGCCCCACTCTCCTACTCCCGTGAGCTAAGTGAAGACAGTTGGAATTTATTTTATGTCGCTTCTGGGACTTTGAATAAAATTTGAAGGCAAATTCAACAGGGGCACCTTACATCTCCAAAGGAGTACCCTGGTTTTCCATACAAATGCACCAAGTTCAGACCTGTTCTTACTGGCTATACTCTGCACACTTTGGGTTTCACGTTCCTCAGCTACCAAAGTTCGACTAGAGTGGAGGCAGCTGATGATTTAAATGGCCAGCTGCCTCTGTGAAATGTGCATACGTGAAACCCACCCCTCCCCATTTCCATCCCCGCAAAAATGGAAAGCGCTGTGTTCAGGGGTGGCACTTACAATTTTCGGGCAGTTCCACTATTTTCACCACGACGAGGAGCCTCTGGGTCATGAGAAAAATCTGGGCCATGAAATCTGGGTATGAAATGAAATCCCAATGTTTGATACAAGTAGCAAGCATCATAACATGCCACATTGTAGTTTCTCTATTTTCACAAAATAAGTAACTCATTAAAAATAAATGGGTTAGCATCTTTATTAAAATGGCAGTCAGAAGAATTCCATATCATCGCACTGTGAAATTTCAACCTATCAGGTTTTTACATTTTTGTAGAAAAATACTTGGATCATCATAGGAAAGTAGAAGAGAGTCATTTGTGCAACTTTAATCCCATGACATTTCACTGCATAAGACCATGTGAAAATAAAGGATGAAAAAGGGCTGTCCGGTCCTTCAAGCTCCTTCCTTCTGCATAGATTTACAATTAACTGTTTTATAGGCTTTACCTGATGTTTCATCTCCTGTGGGAAGCAAATAGCTATTGTCAAATCTTCAAGGAAGATAAAACTTCCTTAAATTTCTCCAAGGTATCCTGAGGTAACAGAAGAAAACTACTTGGACCATCAATAGACATTACAACCTCTATTTTTCAATGCTGGCCAATTGCGTTCATTAACTAACATTTCCATGGTCTCAGAAATACAGGAAACATTCTGTTCCATGATATATTTGATCATCTATGTTTATAATTACTGTAATAGCCTCCAGACCCATTCTTAGCCGAATATTTACCTAACTCTTTAGAAAGAGGTTAATCAACACAGCATTAATTATTATTGATTGGAGTCTCTGCCACATAACTCATGTGAAAGAAAAGTATTCTTCAAGTTTTATAAAAAGGTTTGGTAAGTGTGCACTCACATTCTCTCGTTCTGTGATCACTGTTTAACTCAGGGATTGTAAGTGAAGGCTGCTACCCTCATCCAGCCAGTTTTTAACATTTTTTGTTCACACTGATTCAGAAACAATCGCTGACAATAATGAAGTAACAAAGATCCTCAGAAGTCAGATATAGCTCTATCACAGTAATATCAACGTTAATCTGCAAAATAAACCAGACAAGATTGAAATTCTGTATCAAAATGACTTAAAAAAATCTTTCATGGAATTTGAGGATTGCTGGCAAGGCCAACTTTTGCTACCATCCCTAATTGCTGTTGATTTGAGTGGCTTGCTAGGCCATTTCAGAGGACAATTAAGAATCTGGAGTCACATGCACCAGGTAGGAATAGCAGATTTCCTTCCGCAAAGGACATTAATGAACCAGAGGTAATCAGTGATAGTTTCATGGTCACTATTGCTGAGACTAGCTTTTAATTCCAGATTTGTTAATTGAGTTTAAAATCCCACCAGCTGCTATGGTAGGATTTGAACACATACCCCCAAAGCATTAGCCTAGACCTTACTAGTCCACAGATGTCACCACTATACCACCATCACCTCTGTTTGTGCTTGCACTGTCCATTACACTATTTCATTTTCTCTTCTATCCAGATCGCTCTTTTTTTTCTGATAAGTCCTTTTTAACCTATTTAGCCTATTCTTTATCTTTTTCATCTAATTTTTTATCTACTGTGCACTGCTTGCATCCTTGCTCCAACTGTCCACAGTAATGATAAAAGTTTATTGTCATTTGATTGTCTGAAAGCTTCCTTCAAAGTCAAATGCTAAGATTGTGCAAAGAGGTTTTGAATCAGGGAGGGTTGCCATCAAGCAATTATACTAGCAGCTTACAGAAGACAGGCATAAATCAGAGAAGTATTTTTAAAATATAAAGATAAAAATGAATTATAGTCACATTGTATCCAAATGTCAGGTTAAAGACATAAAAAACATACCAGGGAGCAATGACTTCTTAAAATTAAGTGGAAAAGTGTGTGAGCCACCTAACTAACAAGTACTGAAGTACGTTTGAGTTTGATTATTTTTTGGCTTTAAACTTTATTTTTCTTTGTCTCTGCTACTTTTTGAGTGACTTACCTTGCAGGTATTGTGGTATGATGTGGTATGACACTGTATAATAACACTTATGTGGTGAAAGTATCTGTCAAAATGAAATTAAACCCAAATGAAATGTTAAAAAGTCAACAACAACTTGCATTTATATAACACTTTTTAAATGCCTCAAGGTGCTGCACAGGAGCATTACCAAGCAAAATTTGACTCCAAACCACGAGAGTAGATGTTAGCAAAGATGGTCAAAAACCTGATTAAAGAAGTAGGTTTTAAGGAGCATCATAAAGGAGCTGAGGGAGGCAGAGAACCGGAAAGGTTTGGGGAGGAAATTCCAGAGGTTAGGGACACAAATGTATTGTAGAAACAGCACGCGTTTATGTTATTAGGTGGTTTATGAAGATAAAGTATTTATTGTGACTGTTTGTTCAAAAAAAACAATTTTGATGTTGGCTTAGTGGAAGGATAAACAATTAAGTGTTAAATATTGTAATGAGCCAAAGTTACACAGTACGAAATATTTCAATGCCAGACAAGTGGCTATAGCATTCATTTTTAAAGGCCTAGACAACTAAATGTTTGTTGCATCCAAACAGATTTACGCCTGACCACGAAGTCAAAAGGTTTTTCATTAAGTAGTTGCCTGAATCAGGGACAAGATTCACATCAATCTTATAAGCACATAAGAGCAGGAGTAGGTCATTCGATCCCTTGAGCCTGTTCCACTATTCAATCTGATTATGGCTGATCATCTATCTCAACTACATCTACTCCATTTATCCCAGTCTCCCTTGATTTCCTTCCAAAAATCTGTTGATCTCTGAGAAATTTCTCCTCATCTCAATCTTACATGGTCAACCCTTTATACTGACTTTCTCACTCCTAGTTTTAGACTTCCCAGCCAGGGTAAACATCCTCCCAGCATCTACTGTCAGCACTCAAGAATTTTATATGTTTCAATTAGATCATCTGCCATTTATCTAACTCCAGAGAATATAGACTTCTATCCTTTTTGGGACAACCTCCTTATCCCAAAGATCAGCCTAATGAACATTTGTTGCACTCCGTCTAAGTTGAGCATATCCTTCATTGGATAAGGAGACCAAAACTGTACACAGTACTCCAGATACATTTCACCAAGGCCCTTAAAATATCAGGCACCCAAAATGCAGGAATGGTAACCTCTAACAATGTTTCCTATTGTAAAGTGTCTGGAAGTACTCTGATGTGTTTCTAGAGGTCTTTTGTGTTGAGCGTCTGGATTCTTTGCAGAGTGTTGTTCCATCCTCACAGGAAGAGGAGAGGAATAATTGACCTGTACACCAAAAGAATGCATTAGGAAGTGAGGCAGCAGTTGAGTGCCTTTCGGTTTGAAGGATGACAGGAAGATGGAGCAGACACTGTGGGGAGGGCAATCTCTGCGCCATGCCTTCTGTCAACTTGGAACTGGGCTCCTTCATGATCCTTAATAGTGACAGGCTGCTTTCTGCTAGGACACCAATACACCTGGCATTTCGGTGTGCATTCTCAGCAATGGTCTCCTGTATATCTCCCATTGAGGGGCTCACCTGAGTGTTCAGAAGCAGAGCTCATCCACTACCTCACCCTCTGAAGAGATGACAAACAAAACACTCTTTGCCCCTGGTCTGAATGGAAGTATTATGAAAAGCAGTCACTAAATTTGTATTGGTCTCCCCAGAATGAGACAGCATCGCAAGCAGCAAATAAAATATATTAAATTAAAAGATCCACAGTCCTTTCAGGCCACAAGTATTTATTTTCTTTATTCTTTCATGAGATGTTGGCATTGCTGGCAAGGCCAGCATTTGTTGCCCATTCTGAATTGCCCTTGATAGGTAAGTTCAGAGGGCAGTTAAGAGTCAACCACATTGTTGTAGATCTGGAGTCACATGTAGGCCAGACCAGATGAGAATGGCAAATTTTATTCCCTAAAGGGCATTAGTGAACCAGATGGGTTTTTACAACAATCAATGATAGTTTCATGGTCACCATTACAGAGACCAGCTTTTCAATTCCAAATCTTTTTTAAGTTAACTGAATTTAAATTCCACCAACTGCCATGGTGGGATTTGAACTCATACCCCCAGAGCATTAGCCTTTTGTCAGCATCCCTTTAATCATGTAATCTTTGCTGCCTTACACTCTATCACAGACCTCCCTTTTAGTTCTCTTTCCCTGCCTCTGCACTTTTTAAACACCTGTTGCATTTCTAACTTTTTTCAGTTTTGACAAAAGCCATTAACCTAAAAAGTGAACTCTGTTTCTCTTTCCATAGCTGCTGCCTGACTGGTTGACTATTTCCAGCATTTTCTGTTTTATTCTCTTTCACAGCCTGTGTTGACTCACCCCAGTCGTGTTCTTCTCTAAGTACCTTCTTGTCATGTCTCTAATAATAGATTCTAGCATTTTCTTTTCAACTGATTTCAGGCTAAATGACTTAAAGATTTTTGTTTTCTCTCAAACTCCTTTCTCGAATAGAAGGTTGATGTTTGCTACCTTTCAGCCTGAGGGCAACAGTTCTAGAAACTAGGGAATTCTGAAAGTTCAAAATGAATGCATCCGTTATCTCCACAGCAACCTCTTATGATATTCTAGAGCAGTGCTTTCCACACTTTTTTTCCCACTGTGACTTCATTTCGAAGCTTGAAAATTGCCGTGACCCCTCAGTGCACTTCAAGAGCATGGGTGGGAGGGAGCTGTGAGAGCAGGGAATCGGGGAGAGCTGTGAGAGCAGGGAGTCGGGGAGAGCTGTGAGAGCAGGGAGTCGGGGAGAGCTGTGAGAGCAGGGAGTCGGGGAGAGCTGTGAGAGCAGGGAGTCGGGGAGAGCTGTGAGAGCAGGGAGTCGGGGAGAGCTGTGAGAGCAGGGAGTCGGGGAGAGCTGTGAGAGCAGGGAGTCGGGGAGAGCTGTGAGAGCAGGGAGTCGGGGAGAGCTGTGAGAGCAGGGAGTCGGGGAGAGCTGTGAGAGCAGGGAGTCGGGGAGAGCTGTGAGAGCAGGGAGTCGGGGAGAGCTGTGAGAGCAGGGAGTCAGAGAGAGCTATGGGAGCCGGGGTCGGGAGAGATAATGTCCTTTAGGGAAGGAAATCTGCTGTCCTTACCTGATCTGGCCTTCATGTGACTCCAGGCACACAGATTTGTGGTTGACTCTTAAATGCCCTCTGAAATGGTCTAGCAAGCCACTTAGTTGTTTCAAGCAACTACAAAGTCTCAAAAAAGGAATGAAACTGGACAGACCACCCGGCATTGACCTAGGCACCGGAAACAACAATGGCAATCTCAGCCCTGTCGACCCTGTCAAGTCCTCCTTACTGACATCTGGGGGCTAGTGCCAAAATTGGGAGAGCTGTCCCACAGATTAGTCAAGCAACAGCCCGACATAGTCATCCTCACAGGAATCATTCCTTACAGATAATGTCCCAGACACCACCATCATCATCCTTGGGCATGTCCTGTGTCACCAGCAGGACAGGCCCAGCAGAGGTGGCAGCACAGTGATATACAGTCGGGAGAGAGTTGGCCCGGGAGTCCTCAACATCGACTCTGGATCCCATGAAGTCTCATGGCATCAGGTCAAACATGGGCAAGGAAACCTCCTGCTGATTACCAGGTATGACCCTCCCCCAGCTGATGAATCAGGGCTCCTCCATGTTGAACACCACTTGAAGGAAGCACTGAGGGTGGCAAGGGCATCAAATGTACTCTGAATGGGGACTTCAATGTCCATCACCAAGAGTGGCTCGGTAGCACCACTACAGACCAAGCTGGCCGAGTGCTAAATGACATAGCTGCTAGACTGGGTCTGTGGCAGGTGGTGAGGGAACCAACAAGAGGGAAAAACATAATTGACTTCATCCTCACCAACCTGTCTGCTGCAGATGCATCTGTCCATGACAGTATCGGTAGGAGTGACCACCGCACAGTCATTGTGGAGACAAAGTCCTACCTTCACATTGAGGATCCCTCCATTATGTTGTGTGACATTATCACCATGCTAAATGGGATAGATTTCGAACAGATCCAGCAACTCCACTCTGGGCATCCATGAGGCGCTTTGGGCCATCAGCAGCAGCAGAATTATATTCAAAAGCAATCTGTAACCTCATGGTCCGGCATATTCCCCACTCCAGCATTACCATCAAGCCAAGGGATCAACACTGATTCAATGAAGAGTGCAGGAGGGCATGCCAGAAGCAGCACCAGACATACCTAAAATTGAGGTGTCAACCTGGTAAAACTACAACACAGGACTACTTGCATTCCAAACAGCATAAGCAGCAAGTGATTGACAGAGCTAAGTGATCCCACAATCAAGAGCGGGATTCGTGGAGCATTGTGAGAGAGGTGATCATGGAGAGCTGTGAGCTGTGGGAGTGGGGAGTTGGGGAGGGCTGTGATAGCGGAGGTCATGGAGAGATGTGAGAGCAGGGAGTCTGGGAGAGCTGTGAGAGTGGGGGTGAGGGAGAGCTGTGATGAGGGGTGGCAATAAGTGAGGAGGGTGCAAATCTCTGAGGTGGGGGATAGAGTAGGGTAAGTGTTTAATCTTTGGCATTTAGTCTCCAGTACTCTTTATTTATTAATACTAATATCCTCACATTGCTAATTTTCACTAGACCCTTGTTTCCTCACTACTTCTGGAATGTTTTTGCATGGGGGCCAGATTTTGGAAGAGTTGCAGAGGTGGGAACTGAGGCAGGCAGGTTAGCAATTTCTTGTTGCTGGCCTGGGTGTTCCTGCCTCAGGGCCATTTTCAAAGACCCTATATATAAAACCCTATAGATGACTATGTGTGGGGTAGGATTAGTAAGTTTGCAGATGACACAAAGATTGGCCGGGTGGTTAACAGTGAGGTTACAGGAAGATATAGACAGGTTGGTCAAATGGGCAGATAAGTGGCAGATGGAATTTAACCCTGAAAAGTGTGAGGTGATACACTTTGGAAGGAGTAATTTGACAAGGAAGTATTCAATGAATGGCATGGCACTAGGAAGTTCTGAGGAACAAAGGGATCTTGGCGTGTGTGTCCATAGATCTCTAAAGGCGGAGGGGCATGTTAGCGGAGTGGTGAAAAAGGCATATGGGACACTTGCGTTTATTAATCGAGGCATAGATTACAAAAGTAGGGAGGTCATGTTGGAGTTGTATAGAACCTTGGTGAGGCCACAGCTGGAGTACTGTGTGCAGTTCTGGTCGTCACATTATGGGAAGAATATGATTGCATGGGACAGGGTGCAGAGGAGATTCACCAGGATGTTGCCTGGGATGAAACATTTAGGTTATGAAGAGAGGTTGGATAGACTTGGGTTGTTTTCGTTGGAGCAGAGAAGACTGATTGGCGACCTGATTGAGGTGTACAAGATTATGAGGGGCTTGGACAGGGTGGTTAGGGAACAGCTGTCCCCTTAGTTGAAGGGTCAGTCACAAGGGGGCATAAGTTCAAGGTGAGGGGCAGGAGGTTTAGGGGGGATGTGAGGAAAAACCTTTTTACCCAGAGGGCGGTGACTGTCTGGAATGTGTTGCCTGGGAGGGTGGTGGAGGCAGGTTGCCTCACATCCTTTAAAAAGTACCTGGATGAGCACTTGGCACGTCATAACATTCAAGGCTATGGTCCAAGTGCTGGTAAATGGGATTAGGTAGGTAGGTCAGGTGTTTCTCATGTATTGGCGCAGACTCGATGGGCCGAAGGGCCTCTTCTGTACTGTGATTCTGTGATTCTGTGATTCTATTCGCTCGCAAGTGGCGGACAGTCAATCATATCCCTGAAAGGGCCTATTAAGATTACTGTGCAGATGCCAACTGGAATTTTCCTTTCAGCAGTCAGGGTCCTCACTGAGGCTAAATCCCAGCTGATGACTGGAGGCCCTCACAGCTGAAGACCAGGTGTCCAGCTCTCCATCTAGTAATTTTAACCCATGCTGCGATTTCAGCCCTCCTCCACAGTAATAGCCAGGTAGCTGTGGCCACTTTTTATTTGACTTTTCTAAAAAGTTTTCAGAAGGTGTCCCAATCTTGAAGCATCTTCTCTTTTTCCTATCTACTTTGGCAGCTCTCATCTCTGATAATGGGACTGGAAACCTCTGTGCTGGCAGGGGGGGGTTGGGGGGGGTGGGGTGCTCTTTTTGGCTCCCCAGCCTCAGGAGTCCATCTACCAACCTTAATTGGATGGGGTTCTTTGGAGGCGACCACCTAATTGTCTGCCTCCTTTAAAATTGCTTCCACTGTCCCACTGCTAGCAGTTCCAGAGCTTTTTTTAATTATTTCATTGGATGCGGGTGTTGCATGACAAGGCCATCCCTAATTTCCCTTGAACTTAGTGCACTTACCAGGCCATTTCAGAGGGCAGTTAAGAGTCAACAACATTGCTGTGGGTCTGGAACCACATGTAAGCCAAACCAGGTAAGGGTGGAGATTTCCTTCCCTAAAGGACATGAGTGAACTGGGTGGGTTTTTACAAAAATAGGCAATAGTTTGATGGTCACTATTACTGAGGCTAGCTTTCAATTCCAGATTTTTATTAATTGAATTAAAATTTCACCAGCTGCTATGGTGGGATTTGAACCTATGACTCTACAGCATTAGCCTGGGCCTCTAGGTTACTACAACAATACCACCACCACCCCCCAAATGAGAATCAGCCTGGCATCAAGATCAGAACCCTGGAATGAAAACCCAGCTCAAAGTTTGTGGTTGATGAATGTTCTGAAGAAAGGCCTTTGACCTGAAAGTTTAAACCTGGGTGGAATTTTCTGTGCCCATTGGCATTGGGCGTCATGGCGGGCATGATTGGATAATATGGCGAGAAGGCCACTGCTGCATGTTGGCAACTTCATTTTAATACATCTGCATATCGTTATAAGCCCAGCTTGCCAGAATCATACCCCTACATCAAATTTACCGCACACATCAGCGAGAAAACATGTTGGTGCAGAACACGTGTGATGTGCAGAAGTCGGGACTTACCATGGGGTCTTGTTCAGATTGCGGACGTTCGAGGAGCAGAAGATATTGGAGCCTGACAGCAACTTGGAGGACCATGCATCGCATGCTGGGTGGAGTCTTATGGTCATGGCTCCTCTGTGAAGCAGCTGACAGACGTCAGCGTCTTTGCCATGGTCTGCTACAGGTAATCATTGAGGGGGTGAAGAGGAAGGTGAAGGTGTGACTGAGAGAGGAAGGTGTACCAGGGTAGGGGGGTGGTGGTGAGGTTGGGACAGGGGAGAAATAGTGTTGTGGGGGCTGAGGTTGGGAGTGGGGGATTGATGGAGTCAGGAGGGTAAGGTTGGGAGGGGTGGTTAACGATGGTTTCGGGGGGGTGAGGTTGCGGGGAAGGAGTATAGGGGGAGGAGGACATAACAGGGAGAATACAGTTACTGGGCAGGTAGATATAAGGGAGGAGAAAGGTATAAGGTTGGAGGAGAGAAGGAGGTTGGAGAGGGAAGGAGCTTCTGGAGGAGGAAGGAGTTTTGGGGGAGGAAGGAGCTTGGGTGGAGGAAGGAGTTTCAGAGGGGAGGATGGAGTTTCGGGAGAGGAAAGAATTCGGGTGGAGGAAGGAGTAAGGGTAGAGGAAGGAGTGAGAGTGGAGGAAGGAGTAAGGGGAGGATGTCCAATTGAACATGTAGGGGATAAGTCTGTGGAGTCAATGACTGCCTCCTAGGGAGCGAAATGAGAGTGGGCATGGTAGGAGGGAATGGTGAGAATGAGAGAGGGCAGAGTGAGCCGGTAGGGTGGGAGGGTGAGGATGCAATGGTAGCAGCAGAAGGCACAAAGAGAGTGGTTGGGTGGGGATTCGGAGGCAGTCATGGACCCTGGGGGTGGGAAGGAGGAGGTTGGGGAGGTCGATGTGGATTGGGATTCTCCAGAAGGTATGGAACGTGCACATTCACCTGGACATCCCGGAAAGAAAAGATTCTGGCTCGCAGGTGACAGTTGGGAGGTGGATGGTGATGCCGGGGGTTGACAGTGATGGGGGAAAGGACATGGGTAACTGAGGAGGGGAAAGGCTGGGGGAACTGAAAGCAAATTTTACCAGTACCATTTTGCAAAATCGAAAGTGGAAGGAGCCTCGTGTTGGGTGAGATCAGGAGCTGCATGGGAGTGTGCTCAATGGGTGGGCGGAAATGCAGGTCAGCTGAGATGGACAACTGAAAGTGAACCCCAGCAGGCAGCATTGAAAATGCTCAGGATATTGAGATGAGTGTGATGGCGGAACGATCCGCATGTGTGGGAGAGTGCTTGCACGAGGCTCCAAAATGTCATGCCACACACACACCTCTCCCTCCAGAATCACTTGTGGGCCGGCTGCGTGCAGCTGAACTGCTAATGGTGGGGGGATGCAGAAGGAGACCTTGCAAAGCCTGCAAACAAAGCTGAAAGACATCATTACACGTTATACAGCAAAAGTGAATATATTTTCAGATTATAAAGTGACAAAACGTGCTCACCCGGCAACCACTTGTGATCAGAAATTCTTAGCTTTTCTAGGCCTAGCACTTCTAGGTGCTGCCCTGCCATCTGCAGCGGGGGTGGAGACAGCCTGTGCAATGGTTGGCCCTGTGCTTCTAATGACTTCGGCGTGTGCCCTCTGGAGAGCCGAGGCTTTGAGGGCCCCGCCTTGCTTTGGCTGTCCTCCTTTGAGGCCAGCAGCTCCCTCTGCAGTGACAGAGGATGACGTTGAGGGGGGTCACAGGCAAAGGGGACTTGGAGGGAGAGGACAGCCTCTGAGGTACCTGAGTGGGTGACCCAGGGGTGTCCAGTTGCCACTCCTCCTCCCTTTGCTGCCACCACCTCCCATTCTGGATTTGTCACCTTGCTTGCTGGTCTTCACCCAGAGTGGGGATAGAGGACATTGCAGCAGGGCCTCCACTGCATCCAGTAGGCGCTTGAAAGAGGCATCACTAAATCTGGTGAAAGCATGGTTCCTCGCAATAGCAGCCATCAGTTCCCAGCAGCTTTCTATCCCAAGAAGAGTGCGAGCTCTTTGCAGGGGCGGACTTTAAATATGGCATCCAATTTATTGAAGACCTGAGATGAACCGCGCAGTGTCCCAGCATGTTTCCCGGGAGTGCATGATTAATGAGGCGGGATTGGGACAATACAGCATGAAAAGCTGCCATTGCGACCAGCAGGAAAGACATCCTTTTTCCTACCCACTACCGCACTTAGTGGAAATCTGGGACAATTCTGCCCAGTTTCTCTCTCCACAGATGCTTCCAGCCCTATCTACCCCCAGCATTTTCTGTTTCTATTTCTCATGTCCAGCATTTGCAATTTTGTCTTTGGCAAAGGGATTCATGTTTTCTCTCACTAATCTCTTCCTTGCATTTTTAAAAAAAGATACTTTATTCATAAAATTTATAAATGTACATTACAAAACAGTTCAAATTTGACAATACATAGAGTGCGATACAGATCAATTTCTTTCAATACAGTACCTGAGGTGCCTCATGGTGATTCCTAAACTAGAACCATACCCACAGTAGCAAGAGAATTTCTTTATTTCGAGAATGTAATCTGCAACAGTTTGAGTTGACAACTCCTTTCTTTGATGGGATTTGCTCAGGTGTCACAGGAGTGGACCAATGTTATGCCAAAGCTGTGAGATAAGCATTCTGTCAGAATACTAATTATTTCTCTGAATGCAATGTTGTTTCAAATGAAGTTATTTGTATAATGTAAACATTTGTGCTTATCAACCTAGGTGCAGGCTAGGGTTTGTTTCCTCCTGGTGGAAGAGTACTCTCCATTGTTCCCAGTGTGAATTTCTTATGCCAGCCACCTTATGGCTTCCAGTTTGGTGGAAGCTGCTGCTGGATTTTGCAAATCATGCCCACAGAAAACTGGCTTGAAAGTGTCGGAGTTCATTTTAGATCGAAGCCGTAAGCTGTCTCTATACTGCATTTGTTGCACTGAGATTTTTGGTGTAGTGATGCAAGATTGTACAATGCTACCAGTGAGAGTTGGCATTGGAGTAAACAACATCTATAAGAGGTAAAAACAAAAAACTGTGGATGCTGGAACTCCAAAACAAAAACAGAATTACCTGGAAAAACTCAGCAGGTCTGGCAGCATCGGTGGAGAAGAAAGGGTCATGAGGACTCGAAACATCAACTCTTTTCTTCTCCGCCGATGCTGCCAGACCTGCTGAGTTTTTCCAGATAATTCTGTTTTTGTGATCTATAAGAGGTAGTTCATCATCATTTTCACATTGCATGAGAAGGAATAAATTCCCAGACTATTGCAGGCTCACTGCATGCCAGATACTTTATTTCCACTAAACTTGATGAAACTTTTACATTTAAAAAAGAATAATTGCATGTACTTCCAAAATCAGATTTAGAGAAAAGATATGAAGTAAGATTTTCATTGCTTTCAGCCGGGTCGTGAGAAACTGTCGGACAGGGCAAAAATCAGGAAGACTTTTTGGATTCAATGGTAACACTGCACATTAAGGGCTGAGGGAGGTGAGGGGGATCTCAGGATTGAGGTGAGGGTTGTATTCAAAATAAAAAATGATGAAATGCATTCCCTAACTTCCAATAATAACTGGGTTTCCCAGTGCTTGGAAAACACAGCAGCCAAATGGAAATAGGAGCAGCTGGCTGCAGAAGGTTACATGTTGTTTTGGAGCATTGCTTGTGAGCCAAGAGGATCAGGGGTGCACCCTTGTCCCCTCAAGCAATCCTTCTAACAACTGGGGCGCCTCTTCCCTTCAGCAGCCAGTTGCCATTTCCCCAACCTTTGGTCTCAAGCCTACTGCCCTTTGATTTGCTGACCTTCCCTTCAACCCCCAGCTTTCCCTCCAACCCAGTTGTCAACCTCCAATCCCTGTCACCATTCCCTGATCTTTTCCAATTTTTGGGGCCATTCCCTATGATCCCTGGCTGTGGTGTCCTATCACTGGATTCCTGCTTGGTAGCCAGATGGCCTGTTAATATGATCAGTTGCTCGGATAAAATGGGATTTAAAAATTAGAATGAGATCCTGCCATTAAATAAAGCAGGGCCTCTTTGTCCACAGGATTTCTAAACACTTTTCCCTACAACGATACTCCATTTCTTTCCTGCCTCCCCATAAATATTGGGGTCATTAAGTCTGGTGCTTAGCTTAGCTTTTCTTGTTTTAGAGCTGCGGGGAGTAAAACTGGTTTTTGATGTGAATGCAAAATATATGATAGTGAATTGGTAAGCTAATTTTATACCCAGCCCATGCAAAACTACTGCCGATTCTCTTTTACTCACTTTGCGTTACTGCAAATGATTAATTTCACCAGCTGTGTATGTAATTGGCTTGCATCACTTACAAAATGCAAACTTGAAGATGCTATATTAGTTACCTTATAAAACTGTTCAGAGATAAAGTTTGAGTTAGACCCCCAACATCAACATCATCCTTGGTTAAGAGGTTCAGACTTGGAGCTGGTGTCAGCGATGCTCTTTGGTACCTTCAAGGGAAGGGTAATCTCTGAATGGAACAATAAGTAATTTTTATTGGCTTAGTTTCTGTCTGGCTAGCTAACACAATGCAAATCTGACAAACTTAATTTCCCCTCAAATACAAATGTTGAGCAAGTATTTGAGTTTGGGCCTGTTTTACATAGCCAGTTCTATAATATTGTGAACTAGACACCTTCAAGCATTTTAAAAGTGATGGAGGTCAGATACAGACACAAGTTATTAAGAAGAAAATATTTGTATTTGGATAACTGCAATAGACACAGTAAGACTTTTGGTAATTATTTCAGTTTGGTAATAGATCATTGGACTTAATTAAAATCTTATTTAATATCCTTTTAAAAATCTATAAATAATGTAATACATTTTGCATATCATACCACATGACTGCATTTTTAATTTTAATCATTGTTTTGATATATAAAATTGAGTGCAAGAAAACTCACCTGCAGGGGAATGTGTGAACAGCACTTTGAGCCTCTGAAAGTTAGTAGGATGTCTACAAGGTGGGGGCAGGGTCAAGGCTTGAGCCACCTTGCCCAGTAACCCCACAGGAATTAATTTCTAGAACTTGGCATTGCCAGGCATTCTGCGAAGAAAAGCAATCCGTCAGGTGAAACCGATCATGTAGGTCAGCAGCTGATAGTCTCTGCACTGTGATATATCGGATAAAAGCAAGGTATGTTTCATTACTTGCTTGCAGAACTATAAAATTACAGTGTTGCAACAGCTGAACATGACAGGCTCAGAGATTCATGATCTCAATAAACAAAAGAGAATAAAATTAACCACATGAATTCGCAAGGAAGTTGAGTGGTCAGAAGATAGGAAACTGGTTGACCTTATCGTCATCATTACAGCTTTAGTCCAGGCAATATTTATCCTGTTGAGCAGAATCCAGCTGTAAGTTAAGTAAGGTTGTGATTCATTCAAACCTCCATTTTGCTTTCTCCTTTGTCTAATGCAATGGTGTGTATACAGTCACCCAGAATTTAGTTACAGGCTTTCAAGCAAAGCCAGCAATGGAGTTTAAAGTAGTTGTTCCACATCTATAAGGCTTCGGTATTGTTAAATTTAATTATGTAGATTTGTGGTCAGTCGTGAGTTTTGTGGTTTACTACTCAATTCCAGGAGCAAGCATAAATTTGTTTTCCAAGATCTTTATAATTTTTAAACAGGAACTTCAATTTGAAATCAAATCACTTCAACACATAATGTATGAATAAATGAACTAGGAGCAGGAGCAGAGCGCTTGGCCTGTCAAGCTTGCTCCACTATTCAATAAGATCATGGCTGATCTGTTTGAATTCTCCCGTGTACTCCTGATAACCTTTCACCCCCTTGTTAATCAAGAATCTATATAGCACTGCCTTAAAAGTATTCAAAACTCTGCTTCCACTACCTTTAGAGGAAGAGAGTTCCAAAGAATCATGACCCTCTGAGAGGAACAATTTCTCCTCATCTCTGTCTTAAATGAGCCACATCTTATTTTTAAACAGTGACCTGTATTTCTAGGTTCTCCCAAAAGAGGAAACATCCTCCCCTCATCCACTCTGTCAAGACCCCTCAGGATATTAAAAGTTTTGATCAAGTCATACTCTTCCAAATTCCAGTGGGTATAAGCCTAAACTGTCCACCCTTTCCTCAGAAGACAACCCGCCCATTCCTGGTATTTGCCCAGCAAACCTTCTCTGAACTTTTAATGCTTTTACATTTTTCCTAAATAAGGAGACCAATACTGTACACTATACTCCAGATAAGCTTTGATTCAGTGGTCAGGATTTTCCCCTCGGCGATTTGGTGGTGGGGCCCACTCACCGAGGGGAAAATGACGTTGGAAGGAATCTCCGACATCATCCCGGTCCATTTAAATCTTAAGGAAAGCAGGCGGACAGCGAAATCAGCTGTCCACTTGCCGACCTGTCAATGGCCAATTAAGGCCATTGACAGGCTCATTGAGATAGTTAAATACCCTGTCCGGCCAACCTTAAGGCTGGCGGGCAGGCCAGGAGCCCCAGCGGCCTGTAGATTATTAATGAAACTTCATCCACTGGCGGGATGAAGTTTCATTACCATTTTGTAAAAATTTATTAAATTTTGAGTTTGTTATCAGCATGTCCCATCTCGTGTGACATTGTCACATGAGGGGGACATGTTAATAATTTTAAAATGTCTCTATTTTTTGACTTTACTTACCTTTCACTAAACTCCCTGAGACAGGACTTTACCTCTGGGAGCAGTGCGCTCTTTTCAGCCATTTGACTGTACCCAGTCAGTACAGGTTTAGTTATTGCATCACTATTTTTGTTCAATCTTGACTATTTCTATGCATACGGTTCTGAAGGGGCAAGTTTGAAGATGCTCACTTGAGATGGATACCCAATATTTTGTCCAGAGTGCTTTGACAGTTGGGGATTCCCTCCCCCTGTAACAAGAAATTTATAGCTATACATTCTTGTATAGTAGACATAAATCTACGAAGAAAAAAGCACATTTTTACGTGGACGAAATGTGATCTAAAAGGAAAACAAGTAAATATCGTGGATGCAGCAAATATCTTTGAAAGAGTAAAGAAATCAGCAAAATGTGCTTTTCATTGTTTATGTTAGGATTAGTTTTACCCTTGCACAAATTTGATTTTAAATTTTGGTCCATATTACCTGAAAACCCAGCCATTGAAGGTACCACATTTAGTCTTACCATAACCACGCTGGGAACCAAGGCTGGAAAGTAGATCTTTATTGTGGACAGTTTTACAGAAAAAGCAGCCTTGGTTGACTGAACACCAAATATTCATGGAGCATGGATTGACAGCTAGTTGAAAGCCACAGGTAGAAATATGGTTGTGCGTAGATTTTGATCTACTGAAGACCAGTTACCAATAGTCTCACAGGGACCACTGAGATCACTGTTACTTTCATAAATGATCTAGATGTTAGTGTTGGGGGCACAATCTGGAAGTTTGTAGATGTTACCAAAATGATTGCAAGGGTCAGGATTGTGGATAATGCTCAACTACTGCAAGGGGATTTAGATGAGGGATTGGTCTCCTCACATAGTAGGTGACTTTGAGAATTTGCAAAGGATGAAGAGAATGGTCATAAAATTAACTCCCAGTTTAAAGCATCTTATTTACCAAGGTAAGCTCAAAGAGCTGCTCTCTATCCTTTAGAGAAGTGTAGACATAAGGATGATTTGATTAAGGTTCAGAAGACATTAAAGAGATTAGATTGTGTTTGTCCAAACAATTTGTTTTAACTAAATAGATTAGAGAGCATTAAGGATCCCTGGTTATCCAAAGGAAAAAGGATTTTGGGTCATTGAGTGGGCGTGGCATGCGGGCACAGGAGTGGCCAGAAATGGTCCCCCGCCTGCGATTGGCCCCCAGCCATGATTTCATGCTGGCTGGCATGAAGCACGAGCTACGATGTTCAGTGCTGCCGGGGTGGGGGCAGGAGGAGTGAGAGCACAAAAATCTGCGCATGCATGGAGGAGCGCGCACTGAAATCTCCCTGAGGACAGGGAGCTGCCTCAAGGAACTGAAGAATTGTAAAAACAAAATAAAAATAAACATTTGAAAATGTGAAAGAAATGTCCCCACAAAGGACACACCCACATGAACATAAACATTATAAAAATTATTTCCTAAAAAATCCAAAGACCGCTTGGCTGATTCACCTACCCACTAACCGTTAGGTTGGACGGGCAGTGAAAAATAGTTTTTAATTAATTGATAAATGGCATTAATAGGCCTCTTAATTTTCTCTCGCGCTATTTTACACCCGATCAGGTTGGTTGCCACCTGCCCACAGGACATAAAATTCTGCCCTAGTTTAAATGGTAGGATGTGGTTCTTTTCCCAGAGAATAGTGGATCAGAAAAATAGGCTGCCAGCTCGTGTGGTGGACACAATTCAGTGAATTTATTCGAGCGAGAGTTGGACCTGTTTCTGAATGGAGATTACCTCACACAAAACGTGGACATTTTATCACATGATTGAGTGCCAGAGTGGTTTCTTGAACTAGTTTTGATTGCCATGGGGATCAGAGAAGAAACTTCCAGATTATTTTCCTTAATTGGCCAGGGTTTTTATTTGGTTTTGTCCCCCCTCCCAGAAAGTTATGTCACTTTCAGGTAGGGTGAGGATTATGTGTATTGTGATGGACAGGACATCATAAGTATATAGGACAAATTGAATGGACTTCATTTTCCAAACATTTTGTATAACTACAAATAATAAGGTCAATTTTAGATTGTGATAATTAGATTGACAATGAAATATCCTTGAGACTTAATGCTCACTAACTGTTAATACACTGAGAGTTGCCAAATATAATGCTTGTTCATGTCATGTAGTTAGAGTTGATTGTAACTATCATTGGCAGACTTTAAGAAGCCTAATTCTGTTGTGATATTCGATGTCGCTCAGAAACACTTACTTTCTACCTCCACACCCGAACAATTTCCTCTTTTCCCTACCTAAAAGTGTGGGCTGTTTCCTGTCATGGTTCTAGGGGAACTGGCTGAACTCATATCCGCTTGGTCAAGAGTCTGTATAATCTATGCTGCCAGGCACTTCAATCTTAAGAGGCATTGCATTTGATCTTGACCCTTTCCTCACTTAAAACCTATTCATGGACGTTTCTTAGCAGAACTAACTGGATCTAATAACGGGCAGGAAAACAGGCCACATTTTCTCCTGCCCAGCCCACAATTGATAAGGACAGTTGTAGTCCACCTGGCCAGCACAGCCTAGGGTTTGAACCTGGCATTCTTTATGTGCATAGTGAAGTTACACACTGACTTTTACAAAGTGCATTCACAGTCATTCTGGGGTAATCTGCAAAACTTCAGCTGGACTCACCAAAATGATTGGAAACTAAGTCAAGTTAGAACCATAGAACCATAGAAAAGTTACAGCACAGAAGGAGGCCATTCGGTTGTGAATACACCAGGGCCTGGCCATGTACCGAAGTTCCACTAGGGCCTGTTGTGGGTGAAACACCCACCTTCCCCAAATGTTGCTACTGTCATAGGAGTGTGAGGATTCAGTGCATGAGGGGTTTCCACATCCCTGACAAGTTGTGGGGCACAATGTATGGTGGGATATTTGCTTAGATCAGGTATTCTTCACCGAGCATCATGGTTTGTGGGAATCACCAGGTGGCCCAAGTTGAATTATGACTTCAACCCCCCCAAAGATGGTGACAGAGTGGTTATTTCACTGGATTAGTAATCCAGAGGCTCTGGCTAATGTCCAAGAAACACAGGTTTGAATCCCACCTCGGTAGCTGGTGGAATTTAAATTCATTTACTTAATAAAAATCTGGAATTGAAAGCTTGCCTCAATAATGGGGCCATGAAACTATCATAGATTGTCATAAAAAACCACTTAGTTCACTAATGCTCCTTTAGGGAAGGAAATCTGCAGTCATTCCCTGGTCTGGCCTACATGTGACTCCATACCCACAGCAATGTGGTTGACTCTTAACTGCCCTCTGAAATAGTCTAGCAGTGCACTCAGTTGTAACAAACTATGACAGAAAAGTCAAAATGAATAAAATCGAACAGAGCATCCAGCATTGACTTTGGCACTGAAAACAACAACAGCACATCCAGTCCAGTGGGCCATGCAAAGGTCTCCTTACTAACTTCAGGCTTTTGGCTTCTGCCAAAATTAGGAGAGCTGTCCCACAGACTAGTCAAGCAACCGTCTGACATAGTCATACACATTGAATCACACCTCACAGCCAAAGCCCCAGACACCCCCATCACAACCACTGGATTGACCCCTTGGCCTATAGTCAAGCTGTTCCAGTGCCTCTACAACACTGAAATCTACCCCTCAATGTGGAAACGTGCCCAGGTATGTCCTATCCACAAAAATCCAACCAATAATCGCCCAGTCAGCCTTCTCTTGATCATCAGCAAAGTGATAAAGGTGTTATTGTCAGTGCTATCAAGCAGCACTTAAGCAGCAGTAACCTGCTCATTGATGTTCAGTTTGGGTTCGCCAGGGCCACTCAGCTCCTGACCTCATTAAAGCCTTGGTCCAAATATGGACAAAAGGGTTGAACTCAAGAGATGAGGTGAAAGTGACCGCCCTTGACATCAAAGCAACATTTGACTGAATGTGGCATCAAGGAGATCTGAAAAACGTGAAATTAATGGGAATCAGTGAGAAAACTATCCAGGGGTTGGAGTCCTACCAAAGGAAGATGGTTGTGCTTGTTAAATGGCAATCATCTCAGTCCCAAGACTTGCTGCATGCGTTCCTCAGGGTAATGTCCTAGGCCCAACCATCTTTAGCTGCTTCATCAGTGACCATCCCCCCATCATGAGGTCAAAAATGAGGACAATTGCACAATATTTAGCACTATCTGTGACTTCTCAGATACTGAAGTAGTCTGTGCCAATAAGCAGTAAGACCTGGACAACACTGGGCTGATAAGTAGCAAGTAACATTTGCACCACACAAGGGCCAGGCAATGACTTCTCCAACAAGACAGAATCTAACCATCTCCCTTGACACTCAATGGTATTACCACTGCTGAACCCCCCACTATCAACGTCTTGGGGATTACCATATATAAGGACCTGACATGGACCAGCCATATAAATACTGTGGTTACAAGAACAGGCCAGGGGCTGGGAACTGCATGGTGAGAAACTCACCTCCTGATTCCCAAAAGCCTGTCCGCCATCTACAAGGCAGAAGTTAGGTGTGTGATGGAATATTCTCCAATTGTCTGGTCAGTGCAGCTCCAACAACACTCATTACCATCCAGGACAAAGCAGCCCACTTGATCGACATCCATCCACCAACTTAAACATTCACTTCTTCCATCACTGATGCACAGTGGCAGCATCGTGTACTATATACAAGATGCACTTCAGGAACTCACTGAGGCTTCTATGATAGCACCTTCCAAACTCAAGCCCCCTACCACCTTGAAGGACAAGAGCAGCAGGCGCATGAAAGCACCACCACCTGCAGCCACCCACCACCCTGACTTGGAACTGTATTACCATTCGTCCACTGTCATGGGATCAAAATCCGGGAGCTCTCTTCCCAGCAGCACTATGGGTGTCTCTACACTAGAGGGACTGTGGCTTACCGTCTTTTTCCAAAGGCAATTAGGGATGGGCAACAAATGCTGGCCTAGCCAGCGATGCTCACATTCCATGAAAGAATGAGAAAAAGGGAAAGATATAGGACAATATCTTATGGTCTCCAGAAAGGCAGAGACCAGACCTACCCTGGAAGATGTACTGCAGAACCCCTCAGAAGTCCCAACACACTAACTCCATGGGAACTGTCCAGGAAGTTTGAATTTCCAATGGGCATTTCCCCTACACCCTCCAAAAAAGTCTCCAACTCTGAGTTGGAGATGGAGACTTTGGCTGGCTTTGACTTACTAACCTGAATAGTTACCCGGGAAATGTTAGACAGAAAAATCCTAGTCTAACCCCTGGATAACTATGGAAATGAACCCTCCAATCACTCACACTAACCCCCCGCTACCCCACTGAACCCCCTACTACCCACCAACCCAACCTAACTAGTCTCTGACTGGAACTGACTAGTCCCACTGTCCAACACACCCCAACTTTCCCACCGACACCCTCATGTCCTTCCTGACCTGATCCCACCACCTGACTTGGCCCCCCAACCACTTGACACGTCTTGACCCACCCCACCACTTGATTCTCCCCTTGACCCTCCCAACTCCCCATTGACCCAACCTGACCAACCCCACTCTCCGACTCCCCCCTGACCCAGCTGGTCAAGCCCCTGACCTGACAACCCCTCTTGACCTGTCCTGACTAACCCCGACATACCTACCCACTTGCTATCCGACCCATCTCACCCACCTATCCACTTTACCCACCTGCCACCCTACTATCTCACCCACTTGCCACTGTACCATCTTACCCACTTACCATCCTACCCAGTTATTCACAGCACCTACCTGACACCCTGCCCACCTACCATCCTACCCAGTTATTCACAGCACCTACCTGCCACCCTGCCCACCTACCATCCTATCACCTGCTGCCCTACCTACCGACCACCCTACCCACTTTCCACCCTCACCCACCTGCCACAGTCCCACCCTACCCATCTGTCAACCTGCCATCCTAACTTCCTACCACCCTACCCATCGATTACCATATCCCATTACCTGCTTAACTTACCCACCCTACCCCCTTACTCACTTAATTTCTCCCCATAGCTTTTCAAAGAAATGTTAGAACATTTAAACTCTTTACCTACCAGAAAACAACTAGTGCTGTAAAAAATGGCACGAGGTGAAATGCTCATTCGGAGAGCCAGTGCAGACATGATGGGCTGAAAGGCCTCCTTTTGTGCTGTAACAATTCTGTGATTCTGTCAAAAAAGGTGTAGCTTGTCTTTCCCCAACAATCCAGCACTGTGAAGAAGCAGTTCTATTTCAAGAACGCTCTGCATTTCTGGAGAAGCTGTGATCGAAAGTCCCAGTCAGAAAGGTGGAGCTCTGGTGTGGCACAGAAAATTAGGAGGGCAGTGATTTCCACTCCTCGGAAGATTCGGGCCAATACTTTATATTTTTAAAATTCATTGCCCTTACAAAGAGTGCTGTGGAGATCAGCATTAACTTGGTTCCGGGGTACCAATCACCCCTCTTTCCCCAGCTCAAACAGCTTCGTTAGATCACCAGCATGGTTTATATGGTTGGTGTTTTAGATTTAGTTCAATATCCACCAATAGCCCCTGGAATGGAACACTGTCAATCTGGGAAACATGTTAATTTGACTACTAGAGATTAGCTGGATTTAAAATCAATTTGGGAATTGAATTTGAATTCAGGGTATCTATAACTCAGACAGCCTGAATGGCAGGCCCTGAAAATATCGGTCTCTGTGTGTACGACTCATAACAGTAGCATTGGATTCTCAGTGGCTCAGGGATCTTTTCCAGTAAGTAGTCATACAGATCAGAAAAAAGGAAAACTGTACAGGGCACTGGGAAAAAAGCAGAGGAATGGAGCTAATTGGATACCTCTTTCAAAGCGCTGGCACAGGTACAATGGCCTGAATTGCTTCCTTCTGTATAGTATGATTCTACGGCTAGGAAATCGGACTCCGTAGCGCCACTGGTACCCACACTACAAAAGCCTTGAAGTAAAATAAATGGTGGCCAGAATACTTCCAGCCACCTCCAATGTGACTGGCACAGCACACCCTGACAGGGCCATGTGTGCTCCAGAAGCATACAGAGTGGGCAGATTGTGATGTCAAACAGCCTCTAATGCTAATTTGGCCCACAGTTGTAAAAACATGTGTTCACCTGCACAGGTTCAAAATTCATGGAAATATTATGTTGATGTGTTATGACCCACCACCAGGTGAGGTTCCCCAAAGTTGGTGATCCAGGCAAGACCTCTCAATTTGTCACCATCTGGCTGGGACACCCCCAAATTGTTATGCCCTGGGTGAGGAGGAATGAACTGGCTCCCTGTCTTTATTCAGCCCCCCTTTCTGTTGGTCACAACAAGATTTAATCCAAAAAGGATCCCTTTCATGGATAACATTTTCCCAGACCCAATTGTTCTGGTTTTGAAGCAGCTAATTTGATCAGACTTGCCCTTGACTCATGGGAAGTAGGTGATTGAGCATTGTGGTCGTTGCAATTTGAGATTCCAGTAGAATTGACTCTAGTAGATGAATCGATGGTTTTGAGGTCCTGGTATGTTGAATTTGGTAGAGAGGGAGAGAGATCAGGATACCTGCAAAATGGTGCTTTGCAGGGGTACTTTGTGTGGCTGTTACTTCTGAGCCAAAGTTCCAGCACCTGCTCTCTCTTGGAACATCCACCAACATATAGACAATGGGGCAGTTTTTCAGCCCACTTTTAACCCCGTCTTTGTATATTCCAAGTGGAAAGTGAATTCACAAATCTGTCTGGGCATTGCTCACAGGATTTCTTGATGAGATGATACTCGTCTCCCATTATATCCCATTGTCTCTACTGGAAGGAGCAATTAGTTCCTGGATGTCTTTAGAAGTACTTGTTTGGCAACAGGATGGGGTTCCATTACCTCTTAGGGAGTCACCCTGCAGCATTCCAGTGGCTTGTTTGCATTTCTTAAAACTCAGGTCTTATTTTTTAAAGTCCAATATTTCCGAAAAGGATCTGCTGTTTTTCCTTCATTATCATGACAATTGCTATTGGCAGAGTTCCGCAAATGTTTTAGATATTCAATGGAATAGTGCTGAATTTTGACAAGGAGGTCAAAGGAGTTGGGAGGCCTATCAAGAGAAAGTCTGCTTCAGTTAATGGGGCTATCATCTCAGTCCCTCTTGGGTTGTAGCATGACAGGGAGATGAAACACAGGCAGCAGAAAGGGGAAAATGTATGCAGAGGGAGGAGGAAGAAGAAGAGGTAGGGAGAAGACATCCAGAATCACTTCACACCAGATGAGCTGTCCATGAGAAGATACAGAGACTTTTGTTCCTCTAAGATGTTATCCCAAATCAATTGTTCCAAAGTTCAATTCAATTTCAATTTCAATTTCACCTGCTCTGCATCAACAAGGTGTATCCTTGGCCAGAATTCTGAAATAAAGCCACCAACAAAAATTCATTCCCTAACAACCTAATCCAACTGCACTTCCAATAATACATACAAAACTGAACTAATCACCCTTGCACATTCCCTTTGTGTCTGCATTTGGCTGCTTTTAATTGTCTTAGTCCTCATTTTTAGTGTTACCCCAATAATTGCAGCATGGGTGGTGAAACACTCAGTGGTAAAGCTGAGTTTTCCAGGGGGAGACCACTGATGGCCTTACATCTCTGGGTCTTGAAGGCCCAGCTTCAGATGGCATCATCTTGGCATGGGCAGCAGCAGTTAGGGCTGGCTAGCTGGCTGAAATGCAATAGCAAGAAGACTAGTGGCGGTGCTGGCAGCATGAATATTGTCACCTTGAAAGAGGACAGCACAGAACCACTGGCACTCCCTCAGACCAACATCCCAGCAATCCAAATAATCTGATGGAAGACAGATCACTGGACTGCTGTGAAAGCCTCCAAGCTTCTTTGAACACTGGTATCCGCAGCCGTGGTGGCAGCAGTCTGAGCCTGTATTGCACCAAGCTAAGCTTGCATGGTAATAAACAAAGGTCTCATGACCTTTGTGTGAGCTTCCACTACAGTACTGAGACATTAGGTGGGATTTTCTGCCCCCACCCGCCGCCAGGATCGTCCAGTCCCACCAAAAGTCAATGGACTTTTGGCTGGCCCGCTGCATACCCCACGGTGGGTCCTGCCTTGGCAGGGCTGGAAAATCCTGGCCTTTGAGTGGCTTCTGCCTGTGCTGCTATGGAAGCTGAGACATCACAGCTTAGTCTGCAAGAGTTATCAGAGAGTTGGCCACCACTTGCACACTGGAGAGGATGGGCTTCAAGTTCTGTGTGAAGCCCTGTACCAAGTTGAACTCCTGCATACTTCTTGAGGTAATGACATGCTGTCAGGAAGGCCTGCCAATACATCAAGCATGTCAGTGTGCATGACCTTCGGCATTCTCCTGTAGTCCACTCCATCAAGGTCCCCAGTATTGGTCTCTGACTTTACCCTCCTGTGAGTTTCCCCTGCCTTAGCTGCAGCCCGTTCATGCCCGGTGACTCACCACATGGAGATCCTGACTCTATACTATCCTCTAAAGTGCGAACGCTGTTGTATCTGAGCTGTGGCTGTGAACACCATTCAATCAATGGTGCTTTTTTATCAGAGGTATGGTGTAGCTGTCACTCTTCCACATGAGTCTCCAGTGTCTGGCCAGGCACCAGTTCTTGGTTATCTGAAAGCAGAATTGAAGAAAGGGAAAGTTCGGGTGAGGGAAGGTGGGCTTCATGTAGAAAGCAAAAGGTCCATAGTCACACCATCTACAGCTTGCACCATGCCAGACATCAGGACGTGTGAGAATTGGGATTTGTGAAGGGGCATAAGGCAAGAACAGACCATCGCCTTGACTGTTCTCAGCAACGGCAGATGCAACAGCCCCTGCCATAACCAGCCCCATGATGCAGAGCGCAATCTTCTGCAAAGAGTTCATATGTGCCTTGCCCCTGCTGGTTCTGCTCCTGTTATGGGCCATCTTGTCCTCCAGGAGGGAGGAAAGAATGTGAGTGTGTTGCATTGTGACTGCCAGAGCTGAATAGCTGGAGATACGCGAAAATGGCAAGTCATAGGTGTGAGGCTGGCAACTTTGGCAGGTGTTTGAGGGTGCGGTGGAGAATCAGAATGTCGGTTTGAGTCCTTTTGCTAAAGATTTCTGATAGGTGTGTGATGGGGGAGTGGTCCATTAAGCAGCATGAGAGGTTAATGGAGCGATGTATATGAGGTTTCTTATGAAGATGCATTTACTCACCTTGACCAACCGGGTGAGATCATTGGACTTCCTGTGGTGCTGCTGCAATGTCGTCAAGGCCAGACACCTAGAATTGACTTTCTGGCCTCCTGCAGAATCATTGAGTCTCTCTCTTTTTCCAATTTCTGCACTAATAACTCCAGCACAGCAGACAAAACCTGACCCCTCTTCCATGCCTGCTGTACCACTTGCTGCGCTTTTCCTTCCAGCCAAGTTTTTCACAGACATTCTGCAGCAGCTCTGTACAATAAGTTCAGTTCTCCTTTAAGAAGGGCAGGCTGCCTTTCAGAGTGGAAGGCTAGCTGAAATACATGCTAGCCATATATGCTGCTAGGTCCCCTTTCCTGTTAACAGCCAATCAACAGTGCACTCCTTGTTTGGTTGCATCCTGAAATTGTTTAAATGAGGCACAAGCACAAAGTTTGTATGCTGCCTACCTCAGTGGAACCAGGCGTGAGGTCACACATTGTAACCCCCACATCCGAAAATGGACCTTAACAAAATTTTCCACTATGAACCTATGATCTTTGTTTCTGTCTCTGGAATGAGTTAACTAATTTTAGCGGGTATGTTGGAAAGGGCTTCCATGCCCTTGATTTGGGATGGGAAAGCTAAATCCGGGTTCCAAAATCCATTAAAAAGAAGACAACATTTTGTCAGTACAGTTAAGATTGAGACATGATACAATTATATCTAGTTAGCAAGTATTTATTGTTCATTTTAAAAATGACTTTTGAAATTTTGCTTTATAGCAGTCATTGCTAGAAAAATGCAACAAATTATACTTGATAATAACACAGGTTAACAAGGTACAGACTGTGTAAATAGAAAACTTTTCAGTACAGACAAGAAACTTTTTAACTGTCGATACAAGAATAAGCAATGCAACTCACCCAGCTCAGCAGTTATCTAGAATTCTTTTTTTATTCTTTCAAGGGATGTGGGCTTTGCTGGCTAGGCCAGCATTTATTGCCCATCCCTAATTTCCCTTGAGAAGCTGGTGGTGAGCTGCCTTCTTGAACCGCTGCAGTCCATGTGGTGTAGGTACATCCACAGTGCTGTTAGGAAGGGAGTTTTAGGATTTTGACCCAGCGACAGTGAGGAACAGCGATATATTTCCAATTCAGGATGATGAGTGGCTTGGTTTAGTCCAGTTGCTTACGCTAGTAATATCAACACAATCTGTGCAGAATCAGCTAAACCAGCGCAAAAGATCAAGACATCTTAAAAGTGAGTGATGCCCAAAATCATTTATGTTTGTGTTCTTCACAATCTTTAATACTGGTTCAGGACTCATTTCATCTGGTTCAGGGCCTGCCCACAAAACTGGCCCCACCTCAGGCTAAAATACCGTACTTTCATCATTCACACTCATTCAGAAAAACACTTCAAATTGTGTTCATTTTCTTAAGTGCACAGGCGCCTAGACATATTTTCAAAAAATATTTAATTTGCTAAGAAACTTTCTGGTGTGCGCCAGTGAAACTGTTAAATGCTCAGGATTTTTTTTTGTTACTTTCAGTGACTTTAAATCATATTACTTATAGGCGGAGGACTGGATACTCTTATTAAAAATGCTTTTTGTTGAAAAACAGACTTTCAGCTGAATTAATAAACTGCATAAATCATCAGGGAATACTTTTAAAGGGAAAACAGAAACAATTATGTTCTATTACACTAATAAAGACAGGAAATGACAGCATCTGTAGAGGGGGAAAGAGAATTAACGTTTCAAGTCCGTTTGATTCTTCTTCAGAGCTTTTACTTTAATGTTCTATTCTGCTGTCTGATTGTGCTGACTCATTGAAGATTTTAAGTTTGTGATTATCTCAATGAATTTTAGCAGAAACTTGGGGCACAGTTTTCAAATGCAGGTGGGGTCAGGATCTGCTGTGGATGTGATTTAAAAGTTGTCATATCTGGATTCTGATGTCTTTGGAACAATCTTCGATTTTCAAAGTGCTGGCACGGTGGAGGGAATGGTGAATCCATTCGCCTCCAATTGACAGGACATTAAGCTTATTTAGGAGCTTGTTAACAGGCTGGGGAGGTCAGCACTGCAATTTTTAATTGTGATTTTGGCCCACTTGAAAAGTCTGGTGCACACTGTCAACTTTACTATAGGGTGATGGAAAATTTTTTATTGTTTAAAACTGCTGGACCCTTGGGCATCCTTCGCCATATTGTGCACAGTAACTGTTTTGTCCAGTCGCCCTCTGTTTCATTGCTTTATGCTGCTGGCCCTCTGAGGAACCACCTGCTCTTCGGCAGGGCAGTGGCAGCCCCCAATATGGCTGGTGTTTACCTTTGTCATGGGTGATAGGCAGGCAGTTCCTCTTTCCTGGCTGCATTTGGCGCCATTAATTGGGCTCTGAGCGCACATCCTGTCCAATTTAGGGCACTTACATTTAAATATAGTGTCCTATGAGCAACACAGTTTAGGTATAAGGTTGGGACTTGGAATTCATCTGGGTGACGGAGTTTAGACCCCACTTTGAAAATTCAGCCCTTGATCTATAATGTAATGAGCCCAATTTCTGGTGTATTTTGGTGCAATTTCCTCCAACAAGCCAACTCTACCCCATTAACTCTGTGGGCAGAATCTTGTGGAAGTGACAGACTGCTTGCCCTCCGGGCGGAGAGCTGGTGAGGCTCCTGCATTGCCTCTTTTCAGCAAGGCCCGCTGTATCTTATGCAATCGGGCCTGCTGCTAGTGACCAGCCTTTCCGCGGGATCAAGAACCCTGGGGGTGGAAGTCCTGCCAATCAGCAACCAGCAGCTTTTCTGTATTTGAATGCAGTGGCTGCTATTGGTACTACACTCACTCAAGGCTTCAGCTCAAAGAGGGACCCAGGTACAGCTGAGTGATGGCGGGAAGGGGGTTGCAGGGTTGGGGTTGGGGGGAAGGGGTGGAGAGAGGTCACCATCAAAGACAGGTGGTGGGTCTCAGTGAACCCATACTTCCTGATGCCCACTTTCCCCCCCACACCCGCAGAAGTCCACACAAGCAAACATGCTAGGGTTTACTTGTTCTTCTCCCTGCATGGTGAGCACACCTCTCACTCCCGCACCGCACCCCCCCCACCCCCCCCCCCCCCCCCCCCCCCCCACCCCATTGCTGCAGTAGTGGCCCTTAAGTGGGCATTAATTGGCCACTTCAGGCCGTCAGTTGGTAACGTGTTGGGAAGGCAGTCCGCAGGCCCACAGCAGCAACAACAACTTGCATTTATATGGCATCATTAACATAATGAAATCTCATGGCGCTTTGCAGCACCTTGAGCCACATAAGGAGATATTTAATCAGATGATCAAAAGTTTGTCAAAGAAGTAGACAGTAAGCAGTGTCTCAAAGGAGCAAATTGAGGTAGCGAGGCAGAGAGGTGCAGGGAGGGAATCTAGAGCCTGGGACCTAGGCAACTGAAAGCATGGCCACCAATGGTGGAGCAATTATAATTGGGGACACAAGAGGCCGGAATTGAAGCAGCACAGATATCTCAGAGGGTTGTAGGACTGGAGGAGATTACAGAGATAGGAGGTGAAAAGCAATGGAGGTGAAAACAAGGATGAGAATTTTAAAATCAAGCCGTTGCTTGACCGGGAACCAATGTAGGTCAGCAGGCACAGGGTTGATAGGGCAATGAGACTTTCAGCAATGAAAAGTAAGTTCATATAAAATATATACATTTTACTTTATTTCCTTCAACTTTTATTGTTTACAACAAATACATTCAACAGAAACTTTATAGAAGTTTTAATTAATAATGCTGTTAAAAAGAAATAAATATTTCCTTACACAGCTAATGAAAATAAATCTGCAGTTCCTCACTTTGTTCTTGGAGACTTAAAGGTGCATTCACAGCAGGGCTTGCAGTGTTGTCATTGTTTTACGGCTTCATGCTTGCCCACTTTTAATTTATGACTCACTGTCCTCACAAACACGAGATTAGCATTGAATAGCCATTTGCACAATCTCCTCCCTGAAATTGTAAAGACTCCAACAGGTGCCTAATCGTTCCACAGAGCAGAGCAAATCATCAATACTTGCTAGTAAAAAACAGTGAAAAGGGGAGGGAAAAATCTCCCCCATCTAGAGTTGGTGGCACATGGTAGATGCAATGGCACTTTTTTTTGGCCATCCAGCAATAAGTTCTCAAGATTTCTGTACAAGAATTATACGGAATAATCTCTCTATTTGATAACAGCGTGAGATCTATTTCACTGATAATCAAAAATGGAGATAGTAGATTGTGGTCAGCACTTCTAGATTGTGATCAATGGACAGAAATTTCACAATGTTGTTGAAAGAATTCTATGCCAAATGCTTGCCTTTTACCAACAATTTAAAATGTATTACGAAAACATTAAAGGTAACCTGGCATATTGGGCTGAATTTTCATCCTCAGGGCGGATAGTGAGAGTCAGGAAAATTCCCGGTCCAGCCTGCCCGCTCCAGGAGAAAGTGCCAAGAAACAAGAGATTTTTATTGTGGGCATTGGAGGTGGGTGCGGGCTGCAGTAGGCCAGCTGACTCTGGAATAAGTTCAGATCCAGCCACAAGGGCTGCCAGGTGCCCTGTTGGGCTGTTTAAAAGGCCCACCTCAGTGCCATGGGACTTTGTACCAGTTATAATGAAAAAAGTAAGGCCCTTTAGCCCTCACCCCTCACACCCCTTCAACCTCCACTCTTGCCATGTCCCATCCATGCCACTTCATGCCTCCTCACCCACCTCCTATGGCCCCTCATGCCTCATCATGCCAAGCTATGGTACCTCTATGCCCATTCACCCACTGTACAATGTATTGAACCAATGAACCACAAAGTGACAAAAGTTCAGAATCTTTTGAACTTACCTTTCAAAAGGCTTCCTCATGTAGTCCATGGTTAATAACCCCTCTGAGGGCCCACGAACCTTGACTCTTTGAAAAACTGGCCCAACTCTTAGAAGATTGTGACGGACTAGGATATGCCTATTTCCACAAGGGAGCCAGCCAAGTCAGGAGTGCAGGGTGTGGGCTTACGACTGGAATCAGCCTTCATCCTTAAATGGCATTCCTGAAAATTGGAAACCCCGAGAATGGGGTCAGGAAACCTGGAATTGGGCCCTGGCTGCTATTTTCACCCCTCCATGGAGTCTCCCAGACTCCATGAAAATCCAGCCCATTGTATTAAATGTACACACACTTCTTTTCCTAATATTTAAAATACTATGGCACCAATAGCAGAGACATTTCCTCCTTTGAAAGAAATTAGGAGGGATAGCTTTTCTCGACCCAACAGATACGATCCCGGGGAAGGCTCGTTGTTGGCTAGTCAAATGCCTGAGTGGAACAGTGCATGGTGGGCCTGTTTGAAGAGAAGTGACGTGGGATATTGCTGGCTCTCCAGCCAGCGGCCAAGAACCCCCATCACCTCCACAAGATCCTGCCCAAGGAGATAGCAAACAAGTGACAGAAATCTTGGTCAAATTGATAGCTTTTAAGGGCTGGTTTCATGGAAGAAAGAGAGGTTGAGAGGCAGAGAGATTTAGGAGGGAATTTCACCTTGGCAGCTGAAAGCAAGGCCAGCAATGGTGGAGCAATTGAGATCAGGAATGGTAAAGGGACCAGCAATGGAGAAGTGCAGATATTTCGGTGGGTTGTTTTGGGTTTGAAGGATATTGCAGAGATAAGGAGGGTAGAAAATTGTCTATAATGCAGCACAAATTGGCAGTAGATGGGTGTTAAAGGTTTTTTCCTCATCTGGGAGGATAACCTCTTTGTTACCAATACAGCATTCACCTGCTCAGTCATTTATTCTTTACTGCAGTTTGTTGAAAAGGACACACCTCCTTGCCAATACCTCCTCCAGTATAATCTCCAGGGTTTAGAGTCAGTCTGCTTTGCAACTTCAGCATCATGTTTGACCCTGAGTGGAGCTTCCTGCTATCATTCAGTTCCATTACAAAGACTGTTTATTTTTACCACTGTAATATCACATGCTTCTGCCTCTACCTCATTCCTATCTGTTAATGAAACTTTCTTGTCATCTCCAGACTTGACTATTCCAATGTTCCCCTTGTCAGGCTCCTACATGCCATTCTCCATTATATTCAGCCCATTGATGACTCTGGTGTCCATATCCTTTTCCACACCAAGTGCTGTTCATTCATGGACCCTCTCTTTACTGACCTGCATTGGCTCCCTGTCCCCCAAAGCCTCAAGTATAAAATTCTTATCCTTAGATTTATGTACCTCTGTGGTTTTGCTGCTCTATCTCGCTGTAACTGCCTTCAAACACCCTAAACACCTCTTTCCTCTAATTCCGGCCTCTTGAATCCTTTCACCTCATCTCTGTTGGTCATACTTCAGCCTTCAGGTGCCCCCATTCTAGAATTACCTCCCTAAACCATCCTGCCTCTCCATTTTTCCCTCTTCCTTAAAACCCAGCCCTTTTTGACCATCCTCCTTATATTTGTGTATTTATGCTAAGCATTGATTATTTTGGTTACGCCTCTATAAAATGCCTGTGCTTTTGATTCTGTTCAATATAAATGAATGTTTTTGCACCTGAACTTCTTGTGGTCAGCAAACTGTTTAAGTCTGTTAATTCCCGGTGTGGGCGAGGATTGAGTGGAGAGAAGATAACGTCCTTTCCAGAGAAAGTTCTGGAGATTATACTGGAGAAGATGTTGGCAAGGAGGTGCATCCTTTTCAGCAAACTGCAGTAAAGGATAAACAGCTGAGCAGGTGAATGCTGTATCTGCAACAAAGAGGTTATCCTCCCAGATGAGGAAGAAACCTTGAACACCTCAAAGACATTTGCCAAGGTAAATAGCTGCTGTACTTGTCTCTTTATGGTGTACTGCAGTGGCATGCTTCCAATACACAAACGCATACACACCTACACAGACTTCCCCCTCAGCCAGCTGCATATTCACATGAGATGTTTCATTATCTTTAAACATCAAGCTGTTCATTTTAATACCATTCAGACATGACACTTTTCATCTTCCCTGTAAGCTTCCTGATGGAAGTTGCGACTGTGGCACACTTCCTCCATATACACCTGGATGCTGCATATTCTCGCCCTCTTGCTTAGAGAAGCAAGGTTGCAATTGCATAGCCAATTGAAATCTCAATCAGCATTTCACCAATCTCTATATAATGATAGGATATCTACACACTGTCTACACAATTATGTGCTGGGCAGAGGATTCATCCATATCCCACATCACTCACTCAACCTGCTGAAAACATCAGTCTCATTTTTGGCCCTTTTAATAGGTTTCACTGCACAATTGTTATTTTGTTTTGAATGAATTTTTATCTTCTTCCATTTTTCTTGGTTTGAATTGAACTTCCGCATCCTTATCATTCAAGACATTATGATCTTGGACAGTAGCACAAATTAAGCAAACTGAAAGCCACTGGCTTACCAAGTACTGCTCCTATTCTGCCATCTGCTCTTACCCCTTCTTATTCATGCTCTGTTTTTCCTAGTGCTCCGTGTTCTAAGTTCTAACTCAACATCCTCTCTTGGAATGCTAAATGTTACAGGTAAGATGGGGCAGCTTTAAAACTACAGTACGTCCACTGACTGTGTAATTACAGGAGGCGGCTGTGACCTGACTTATGTAGGCACAGCAGAGGAGTTTTTCAAAATTATGAAGATCTTGGACAGAGAGACAAACCATTTCTTTTTGCAGAAGGATCACAAAACAGTGAATACCAACTTAATGTGATAAGCAAAAAAAGCAATGGCAACATGAAGAAAATCTTCTTTACATAGCTTGCGGCTGGGATCTGAATGCATTATCTGAGAGTGTGGTGGAGGCAAGTTCAATTGAGGCCTTCAAAAGAGAATTGGATAATTATCTGAAGAGAAAAAAAACTGCAGTTCTATGGGGAAAAAACAGGGAGTGGGACAAGGTGAGTTGCTCTTGCAGAGAACTGCCATGGCGGGCTGAATGGCCTCCTTCTGTCCTGCAATTGACTTGTGATTTCTATTACGATGACATCATCCCAATGATGTGAGCTGTCAGAATATTTTGGGGCACACTCAAAATACGTAAAGCTGATGGCCTTTATGAGGTTTAAAATACAGAGCATCACTAGCTTTCTTCATCCCCTTATGCTGACCCATCAAAAACCCCAAATTAAGTGCAAATCAGGTATACCGTCTCTAACTCTGTTTTCCCAACTTGACCTGCACCCAGCTTGTGGCTGTGTCACTAGCACACAAGGGCAGAATTTAATTCCCATTGTAGGTCAGAGTGAAGAGAAGCTTGCAGTGAGTTTGTGCTACAACTTACTTTGAGAATATTTGACTAGATGAGGAGAAATGTCCCTTTCCTTAGCACCAACATTACTTGTTTTGATGTGCACAAAAAATTCATTGAAAGAGAAGTTAATAAGGTCTGTTTACTGAAGTTTCGTAAGTCTGTCTTGAATCATTAAAATATGAGTTTAAAGATACAAATAATATGCCCAGACCAATATTAACCTGAATGGACGTGCTTTTATTATATAGTTCACCATAAGTTTTCTGAATTGTCTAATAAATTATAATTTCCTTCTCGTCACTAGCTTATTGATGATTACATTTTAACAGTGATTGCAATCCATTTTATAGCAAGCTGATTGGTCAGCAGTGAATAGACAATGTGCTGCTATAAAGACAGGTGGAATACACATGAAGCTGGTAAATTTCCACTTCAATCAGTTGAAAGTTCCCTGAACTTTATGTGGAGACTGAGGGCAAACAGTTTGGCAGCAGTGCAGCAAATCTCAGCAAACAGAAGTGTTGGCAGCAAACATGAGAGCCTAGAAATTACATTGTCCAGCTTTCCTCTAACCTCCATTTCAATCTGGGCACTAACCCATTTACTTTAACATCTTTGTTAAAAAAGTGGCTAAACAAATGCCATTTGGGCCTGCTAAGTTTTAGGTTCTTGTGTCCTTATTGTTCCTTCGATCATGGGCATCATTGTATATTCAATCTGAATGTTTTGAGACAGACAGCAACATAGTCAGTAATACAAAAGATTAAGTATATGAGGAAAGCCATTTAGTGCATTGTATTTCAACTTAGTCATTCATCTAGTTTTATTATGAATTATATTATTATGAATGAAAAATCCCAACAATTACCTGATAAATTCTTCACTAAAAGTATTATTTTCTAAGATGTTTTACATTTACCTTTCATTAATTCCTATGAATATTTTGTATTCCATTGGTCAACTAACAAGTAATATTCCAAAATCACATTATCAATGCCATTTAATATCACAAATACTGGAATAAAGTGATTCCTTAACCTTCTTCTTTCCAGACTTTGAAGCATAAGCTTCTTTAAGCTTTCCTTATAGATCAACCCCATTACATTTGGGATATTTTTTGTTGCTGTTTTCTGCACCTATTACAATTTGCACATGTTCTTTTTAAAATATGGTGACTGAAACTGCATTTACTATTTAAGTGTGGTCTGAGTAGTACATTTTGAAACCTTCGTATAAACTTTGTAGGCTTTTTACCCCACTGTTCTAACTGAGTATCCCAATTTTTTTTTCTTGCTTCTCCTTATTTTATTGATATTGAAAATATGTATGTGTAGTCGTGATCTGCCTAAGGGCAGATTCTCTGTTTATTTCTCCGTGCCTTACGGTCTTGCCCTTTCCTCATCAGTTGCTCATTAGAGCCTCCCATTTTCAATTTCAATGAGCAATGTGACTAGGGAAAAGAATACATGAGGTAGTTTCCCATTGCCTTCCTCGTGTGTTCACTAAGGAAACATGAGTCCTCTTCCCGAAGGGTCATCTGCCTGTAAGCAGCTGTTGTCCCTTGAGATTCTAACTCCTCCACCATCACCACCTATTGTTAGTTCTGCAATTGGCCATGTTTACAACCCTGAGCATGTGACCCTTCCCTGGGCCTTGGGCGACTCACAAAATGGCAAGGATCACAAATGGCCTTGCTACCCTGTATTGAAAATGGAGGTTTATAAATTTGAGTTAAAAACAGAAAGTGCTGGAAAAATTTCGAACACGAAGAAGAGTCATATTGGACTTGAAATAAAAGCAAAAAACTGCAGATGCTGGAAATCCAAAACAAAAACAGAATTACCTGAAAAAACTCAGCAGGTCTGGCAGCATCGGCGGAGAAGAAAAGAGTTGACGTTTCGAGTCCTCATGAACATATTCAGTTCTGTTGAAGGGTCATGAGGACTCGAAACATCAACTCTTTTCTTCTCTGCCGATGCTGCCAGACCTGCTGAGTTTTTCCAGGTAATTCTGTTTTTGTTTTGGACTTGAAACGTTAATTCTGTTTTTTTCTCCACAGTTACTGCAGACTTGCTGAGTTTCTCCAGCATTTTCTCTTTTTATTTCAGATTTCCAGCAACTGCGGTATTTTGCTTTTATCCTTGAAATTTGAGCACAGCCAATTTTGGGCACCTGAGACACGCATGCTACAGTCCTTGTGCCTGAATGGTAAGTTGTGAGGCACCCCTGATATTGGGCCTCAGGTCAAGCCTTGGTCCCATTAAGTTGGTGAGCTGTTGGTGAAGATTAATTGAAGCTAGCAGATGCTCTCAGATAAGTGAGGTAGATAGACAATCAGATTTGAAAAGGGGGGTGATTGGGTCCGGAACTTCTCATTCAGGTGTATCGATTTTTAAAATGTACTTTTATGGTAATGATGTAATGGCTGATTCTTTTAAGAACCGCCGATTAGAGATGGTTTATATGATTGAAAGGCGGAGCAGGCTCGAGGGGTTGAATGCTCTACTCCTGTCCCTAATTCTTATGTTCTTATGAGACAGCAGTCAGCATTGGCACTAGCTACCTCAGGGCAAAACAATATTCCAAGTGGGAGTCTTAAATAAAAATAAAAATACCTGGAAAAACTCAGCAGGTCTGGCAGCATTTGCGGAGAGGAACACAGTTAACGTTTCGAGTCCGTATGACTCTTCAACAGAACTAAGTAAAAATAGAAGAGAGGTGAAATATAAGCTGGTTTAAGGGGGGTGGTGGGACAAATAGAGCTGGATAAATGGCGAGTGATAGATGGAGATAGCCAAAGATGTCATAGACAAAGGGACAAAGAGGTGTTGAAGGTGTTGATATTATTGAAGGAATGTGCTAATTAAGGGTA
Source organism: Carcharodon carcharias (assembly GCF_017639515.1). Taxonomy (NCBI): domain Eukaryota; kingdom Metazoa; phylum Chordata; class Chondrichthyes; order Lamniformes; family Lamnidae; genus Carcharodon; species Carcharodon carcharias. Next base: position 102,372,309 of record NC_054472.1, read on the forward strand.
GAAAGCAGGACAAGCAAGGTACAGATAGCCCTAGTGGGGGTGGGGTGAAGGAATCGAAAAAGGCTAAAAGGTAGAAATAAAACAATGGATGGAAATATATTTAAAAATAATGGAAATAGGTGGGAAAAGAAAAATCTATATAAATTATTGGAAAAAAAGGGTGGGGGGGGGAATCGGAGAGGGGGTGGGGATGGAGGAGAGAGTTCATGATCTAAAATTGTTGAACTCAATATTCAGTCCGGAAGGCTGTAAAGTGCCTAGTCGGAAGATGAGGTGCTGTTCCTTCAGTTTGCATTGAGCTTCACTGCAGCAATGCAGCAGGCCAAGGACAGACCTGTGGGCATGAGAGCAGGGTGGAGTGTTGAAACGGCAAGCGACAGGGAGATCTGGGTCATGCTTGCGGACAGACCGAAGGTGTTCTGGGAGTCTTAAATAGTTGTGCTACTCCTTATTTGTACATGCAAGGAGCCTAAAACTGTTTCACAACACCTGCCAACCTGCCAATTTTTAGTCTTCACCTACATCTTGTAATGAGTTTTTGCTTCTTGTCAACCATATTAAAGGCCTGAAAAATGAGTGCAATGTAAGTGAATTTCAGGGGCTACATTCAAGTATTTTTACAGTTGCTGCGTGTTAATTTCTTTGCATATGTTATTCGCTCTTTCTTTCAAAGTGTATCTTTTACTGTTATATTTTATTTGCTATTTATATGCTTGATTGTATAACACATTAAAATCCTCTGAAAATAACTGCCCAACTGAGTGCTATCTCCAAATTTAAAATAGGTTTCTTTATCCAGGTAAAATAGGTCACAAAGGCATGTCTGAGAAGTTTGTTCAAACTTCCTCCTTTCACTGAGTTCTGTAAATAACATTTGTATCTATTTGATAGATCATCAAATGCGATTAACCATTTCAAAACAACAGAGACAATTACTCTGCCAAAGCAACATGACAATACAGTCAGAAACACCCGGTCAAGAATCAGGCAGGCACAGAGGCCAAAGAAGCAGGCAGTGAACCATCTGGGCTTCCTGGATGAGGCAGCCCTGAAGATCTTAACAATCGGGCCTCATTATTGTCTCTTTTGGCCAATCCCCTGGTACAACTCTCAGTACTGCTTCCTTAAGCCCAAGGGCTGCAGACTTGAACATCTATAGCAGACAATTGATTTAGCCATTTACTAACTAAACTGGTTGGACCACTTGAAGCACTATTTGGTCCTAGTCTCATCTGTGCAAACTGCTCACAATTCCAGGGTCATGCTGGAATAGAAAGGATATGCCAGCTTCTTTTCTGTACTGCAAACCATCTTTGTAAGCCCCTCTCCCTGTCTCCTTCACCCTCACCTCCAATAACAAGTGCAAGGAGTTCAGACTTCTGTGTTACTAAGATTGAGACCATCCAATCAGCTGCCTCTGCTGCTTCCCTCCTTATCCTAGCTCACTGGGCCAAGGTTCTCTTCTGCTGTGGCCTTGAATTTATATCATTTCTTTTTTCTCTCTTATCTCTCCTCATGCCCCCTCTGAGCTCATCTTCTCTGTGAGATGCAGCTCCTGGTTTCTCAACCTTATTCCTACTAAACTATGGACTACTCAACCCTTCCTGGCTCCCATGTTAGCTTTCAGCGTTAATGATTCTCTCTCCTTAGTGACTGTCCGTCTCTCATTGAAATCTGCTGTTGTTACCCTGCTCCTCAAAAAGATAAAACTTGTGTGACATTTGATCCCGCCATGCTTGCAAACTACCATCACAATTCCAACCTCACTTTCCTCTCCAAAGTCCTTGAACATGTGTCGCCACCCAAACACTAACCGTCTTTCTATGTTTTAATCCCTCCAATCAAATTTCACTTCCAGCCACAGCACCAAAAAGATCTTATCAATGTCACAAATGACATTCTATGTGATTGTGACAAAGGTAAACTTGCTCTCCTCATCCTTCTCAACCTGTTTGCAGCTTTTGACATGGTTGCCCACACCATTACCTGCAACACCTCTCCACTGTTTTCCAACTGGGTGGGACTGCACTTGCCTGGTTTCATTCTTATCTATCTAATCATAACCAAAGAATCACATGCAATGGTTTCTCTTCTGTTCCCACAGTTACCTCTGATGGCCCTCAGTGATCTATTCTTGGCCCTCTCCTATTCCTCAAATATATGCTCCCCCTTGGCAACATCATTTGAAAACACAACATTAGTTTCCACATGTGTGTTGACAACATTCTACCTCACCAACACATCTTTCGACGCATCCACTGTCTCGAAATTGACAGCTGGCTGTTTGTCCACCTTGCAGTACTGGATCAGCAGAAATTTCCTTTAATAAAATAGTACGAAGACCAAAGCCCTTCTCTTCAGTCATTTCCACAAACTTCGCACCCTAGCCATTGACTCCAACCCTCTCTTTGGGAAGTGCCTGATGCCAATCCAGACTGTTTGCAATGTTAGGGCCGAATTCTTGCTCCAGAGTCAGGTGTGCAGAGTCAGGAAAATTTCCAACTCTGCAAAGCAGACATGGGGGAAGACATGAGTTGTTGGAATTTTGCTTTGGCTGTGGGGGTGGGGGGGCGCGGTGCGGTGTGTGTGGTGGGGTGGAGGGGGGTGGGTTGGTGGGGGTGGGGGTGGTGGGGATGCAGGGAGTGGGGGGGTTGGTGGGGGGGTTGGTTGGGGGGTGGGGTAGAGGGTGGGGTGCAGGAGCTAACTGGAGCTTGCTGAACCCAGAAGTAGTGGAGATGCAGGGTTGGGCCCAGCATGGGTTATGTGACTCAGGTGGGGTTTAAAAGGCGGCACGCTAAGGAGTTCCAGCTGTGAGGCAGGAAGTGGATGCAAGTGTTGTTTAGAGGAGATGTCAATCAGCAGTCAGGTGAGTACTAACAGTAATAGTTGCCAAATAGTTGCTGACACTGGAACAGATGGCCCATCATGGGCTTTGCATAGCAAAACATAGCCATTGATGCTGCCTCTTCCCATGAAGGATCTCACTCTACCAAGTGAAGGCTGGAAAAGCCTCACAAGGCACAGCCATGGAGATGGCAGTACCTTGGCACCATCAGCTGCTCACGATATTCTGTATTGACTCAGGTTAGTATAATGCCTCAGGAGGTGACTGCACACAACACATTTGCCACAACCCTCTGCCCTTCCACCTACACTCTTTTCACCCATCTCTACGATTGAGCCTTGATCACGTCCCTCCCAGCTGCACACTGTTATGGCACAACAGTTACTCAGAGGGAACAGGCCAGCAGGGTAGTTTGTATTCAAGAGCACAGCATGCCATCTGGGAATGACAGGAATAAAAGTCAGGCCACCCTGCATTCATCCAGCCCCATTTCATCCGCCACCCCCCAACATTAGACATTGAAAAGATGGAGAACACGGTTAGTCTATGTAAGCAGACATATGTGTACGAGACCATTCAAAACTGGAAGCCTTATTTGCCTTTTCTTTCTCCATTTCTCATACCAGAATGCCTCACAGAAGGGAAAGTGGGGAAAGAGCTGGATGGGCTGTGCCCTCCTTCAGCGACCAGGACCTTTAGATCCTGGTGGAGGAAACCCAAGAGATGGTGGTTCTTATTATATCCTAGTGGCCAGTGGAACCACCCACAGCCATCAAGCAGGCATGGCTGGAGATAGCCTCTACTGTGTGCGCAGCAGGGAGCCATGGTTGATCATGGATTCAATATAGGAAGAGTTTCTGTGACCTGCTGCATTCTGGCATGGTGAATTGTTTGGCACAAGCACCTGCAGTGGGAGACCTGGCACATATCCCTTTTATAGTATGAAGGTTTGTACGTACAAGCCACCCCTTTAGGTGCACACAGTAGAGATGTGAATGTACACTGTGATGCATTGCCAGATTCAAGAGATTTGTCACTGGCAACACTATATATAAGGCTAACATATATCAGCAGGAGGGGTTCCCATTATGCCAGGGAGATCGTCCAGACTCAGGGTGGGGCCCCAAGGCTATGGGTGATCAGGAATGTGGAGACAACAGCCATGTAGGTAGCCAGATGGTTGTCAGGGGTAGAGAACCATCCATAGCAAGTGCTAAAGACAGTGGTAGAGGCACTTTGGAACATGGTAGTAATAGTGGAGGTGATCATGTTTGTTCACTGAGCAGAAGGGAGTGTTGGTATGAAAGGGAGTGCAAAGGTTGGGATGCTTGAAAAGGGCAGTGTGATCACGGGTGAAGCAATGGCGTGTATCACAGTGTGCTCTCACAATGTAAAGAGCTAAATCTCATTAACTCCTTTTGTGCCTCATACAGGTCCCAGTGCCGCTTACTCAACCCCGCCAATTAAACAATGCCTTGATTTAAAATTCTCATCAACACAAAACAGAATTACCTGGAAAAACTCAGCAGGTCTGGCAGCATCGGTGGAGAAGAAAAGAGTTGACGTTTCGAGTCCTCATGACCCTTCAGCAAAACCGTTTTTTATCTTTAAAATTCTCATGCTTGTTTTCAAATTCCTTCCTATCTTTGTAATCTCCTCTGGCCTCATAACCCTACAAGATGTTGGTGCTCCTCTAATCCTGGTCTCTTGAGTACCACTGATTTTAATTGATCCACTATTGTTGGCCTTGCTTTCAGCTGCCTGAGCCTTAAGCTCTGGAATATCCTTCCACATCTCTCCACCTCTGAACTTTGCTTTCCTTCTTTAAGACAATCCTTAAAACCTACCTTTTTGACCAAGCTTTTAGTCATAGGTCCTGACATCTCCTTTCTATCTCAGTGTCATATTTTGTTTTATAATGCCCCTGTGAAGCTTTGGGACAATTTGTTGAATTAAGATGCTACATAAATATAAGTTGTTGTTGTATTTACACATCCCAAAACTGACTCCCACCCAAAGCCAGTGGAGTGACATTCACTGCCAATAGGCAGGGGTCAAAATTTGTGGTTAGTCCGGCAGCCACCATATGTCCACGAAAATGGATCCTGCCAGGGCAGATAAGATGGTGAAATGGGCAGATAAGTGGCAGATGGAATTTAACCCTGAAAAGTGTGAGCTGATACACTTCAGAAGGAGTAATTTGACAAGGAAGTATTCAATGAACGGCATGACACTAGTAAATTCTGAGGAACAAAGCGACCTTGGCGTGTGTGTCCATAGATCTCTGAAGGCGAAAGGGCATGTTAGTGGGGTGGTGAAAAAGGCATATGGAACACTTGCCTTTATCAATCGAGGCATAGATTACAAAAGTAGGGAGGTCATGTTGGTGTTGTATAGAACCTTGGTGCGGCCACAGCTGGAGTACTGCATGCAGTTCTGGTTGCCACATTATAGGAAGGATGTGATTGCAGTGGAGGGGGTGCAGAGGAGATCCAACAGGATGTTGCCTGGGATGAAACATTTAGGTTATGAAGAGAGCTTGGATAGACTTGGGTTGTTTGCGTTGGAGCAGAGAAGACTGAGTGGCGACTTGATCGAGGTGTACAAGATTATGAGGGGCATGGACAGGGTGGATAGGGAACAGCTGTTCCCCTTAGTTGAAGGGTCAGTCACAAAGGGGCATAAGTTCAAGGTAAGGGGCAGGAGGTTTAGGGGGGATGTGAGGAAAAAATTTTTTACCCAGAGGGTGGTGACGGTCTGGAATGCACTGCCTGGGCGGGTGGTGGAGGCGGGTTGCCTCACATCCTTTAAAAAGTACCTGGATGAGCACTTGGCACGTCATAACATTCAAGGCTATGGTCCAAGTGCTGGTAAATGGGATTAGGTAGGTAGGTATGTCAAGTGTTTTTCATGTGTCAGTGCAGACTCGATGGGCCGAAGGGCCTCTTCTGCTCTGTGATTCTGTGAAGTAATAGGGAGGGAATCAGCAAGGAGGGGGATCTCAGGGCAGGGGAGGCCCAAGGTAATCTTGGGGGACTAGAAGAAGCATTCCTGGTCCTCCTGGACCACAAGGGACCCATAAAAATTTAAAATTAAAGCTGAATTCGTAGGGTCTCCTGTAGCCAGAGTCTTAGTTGCCACCAGCTGTCATTGGTGGGTTTGACATCGCTGGAGCTTTAGTCAGTCCCCTGATTAAAATAGCATGATGTCACTGGGACATGACTCTGCCATTAAAGGTAGACTCTCACTACACTGAAGGACTTCCCACGCCTGAATTCAGGAAAGTGAAAATGGTGGTGGGGGTTGGGGGGAGGTCGCAGGCAGGAGCATGTCGCAAAAACTTATAAACTCCTTCACTACTTTTGGAAGCTTAAGTTGTTAAGAATATAAACTTATTTAATACTTAACTAAAATATATAGTAAGAAAGAAAGTACAGGAAGGGACATTGATGTTAGGTTCCTGCAGGATGAGGGAGTTTCCAGTAGCAGGTGCTAATTTGGACAAACACATCTGCAGGAAATGTTTCCAACTGAAATTACTTGAGTTTAAGATCTCAGAACTTGAGGCAGTGCTGGAGATGATCAATTATGTATAACAAATTAGATCGGATAGGTGTGGTAGAAATGGGTGAAAGCATTTAGAATAGTGATCATAATATTATAAGGCTTCAGATCCAAATAGAAATAGAAAAGGTTAGTACAAAAAACAGTGGCAGGAAATAAGGCAGATTTTTTGAAAATGAGGTGGCAGAAATCTCTCTGCATCCAGGTGAGAATGATGTTGTCCAGCAGGCCACAATCTAAATTTGTAGCTACTCAAGCAGTCATTGGGGATTCAGGCCAAGTTGTGTAAGGAATGGAGGGAAAAGTCCACAATTAGTGAAGGGAAAAGCCTAGCAGAGAAGCCAAAGATATCCTTGCTGGGCTGTAAATAGCATTCCTGCTCTTTCTGGCCCTCAAGGTGCCATTAAATTTATTTTTTAAAAGAAATATAATTCAGCCTCTTGTGACCAGATCCTTGTTGCTACTAGATTTTGCATGAGACAATGACAGGAACCTCCTGCACTTTTAAAATTTTGGGGGGGTGGGATCATTTCTGGGTTCTGACCTCGAACGGGTCAGTGGTGCACCGGCAGGAGAGATCTTCCTGAAGATGGCTAATTAGCAGGCTGCCTCCACATTCCTTATCAAGTGAGGATGGAGGGCAAAACAGGAGTGTGGGAGGGCCAATGTGAGGGCACACAGGAATGTTCAGCTGGCAGCCCTATCAGGAGAGATGAGAACTGCTGAAGAAGATAGAGACCTAGGGGCACCACAAAAGAGAGGGGCTTAAGAAAGGCTGCAAAGTCAGTTTATAAAAAAAGGCCCAGACCTGTGAGAGGCCTTGATTGGAGTGGATGCCCCTCCACAAGAATGCCAGCAGCTGCGCTTATACGTCTTTAAGCCTTGTGGCTCCCTTCCACTGGCATTTCATTTGGCTACTGATGGCCTTCAAAACTCCTGCTAAGAGGCCACCACTGAAGCATTTCCAGGCTCAATGATGCACAGGGGAGCCTGTGTGATGTTAGAGAGTTTCCATTAATGTCAGAAAACGGGTCCTTGATTGAGGCCTCAATTATGTTGGTTGTCTGACTACTTCCATTGAGCAGGCTGTCAATTCCAGACTTCCCCAGCCTGAGATGTGGTAACACATTGGGGAGCCACCCTAATGGAATCTCTGCTACTTCCCCAGCCCCACACCTCCCTCCATGGGCCAGAAAGGTTCTTCCTATGTGACATTTGGTTAGCCTAAAATAGCAAACATGTGCTGATTCGCTGACTTCACCATTTAAGTTAAGACCCTGCTCCTCTTGGTAGGTGATATTCCCATTCCAAATTTCAGGTTATTTAAAATGATGGGATTGTGAGAATTCAGACCAAACCCTCCCCACCCCTAATCTTATCCATCCTGCCTGAACTATTCCCTTCAAAAGGGGCTTGGAGGGAGGGTTTAAAATTCTCCCTTCAAGGTTAAGGTCAGTACTTCAGAGTGGTTGGAAATGGGTAGTGGTATCCCACAGTGTTCCATTCTGAGCCCAATTTTCTTCACTGTGCATTAATGATTTGGATATGGAGCTTGGGGAAGTGGTGTTCAAATTTGCAAATTATACTAAAATAAGATGCATCGTAAATAATTTCCAAACCAATGGGAGCTGCACAAAAAAGGAAAAGTGATTGGCAAAAAATGGCAGCCTTAATGTCAATGAAAATAGGATGGTACATTTTGGGTGAAGAAAAATTAATTATTGTACTTTGAATGGTGGTCAGTCAGGTTGTGTGGAAGAAGAATTTAGGGGTTCAAGTTTGCACGTTATTAAAATTAGTAATCAATAAGAAAAAGGAGAAGGAGTAGGCCAGTCAGCCTGCTTCACCATTCAATAAGGTGATGGCTGATCTGATTGTGGCCTTAACCCCACTTTCTTGCCAGCCCCCTTTAACCCTCAACTGCCCTGTCAATCAAAAGTCTGTCTAATTCAGCCTTGAATATATTCAATGACCCAGCCTCCACTGCTCGCTGAGGAGAATTTCAAACGTTAACAACTCTCGAAGAGCAGAAATTTCCCCTCGTCTCTGTCTTAAATGGGAGACCTTTTACTTTGAAACTGTGACCCCCCACCCAGTTCCAGATTTCCCCCAGAGAGGAAACATTCTCTCAGCATCTATCTGGTCAAGCCCCCTCAGAAACTTATATGTTTCAATGAAATCACTTCTCATTCTTCTAAATTCCAATGGTTATAGGCCCAACATGCTCAACTTTCACTCCTAAAACAAACCCCTCATTCCAGGAGTCAGCTTAGTGAACCTTCTCTGAACTGCTTCCAATGAAAGTATGTCCCTCCACATAGGTAAGGTGACCACAACTGTGCACAGTACCCTGGGTGTGGTCTCACCAATGCCCTGTACCATTGTAATCCCCCAATAAAAACCTACACTCCATTTGCCTTCCTAGTTACTTGCTGTACCTGCATGTTTACCTTTTGTGATTTAGGTACAAGGACACCCTGATCTTTCTGAACAGCAATATTCTGTAGTCTCTCCCCACTTAAATAATATTCTGCTTTTCTATTCTTCCTGCCAAAGTGAACAACCTCACAGTTTCCCATATTATACTCCATTCACTTAACCTATCTATATTCCTTTGCAGACAACTTGCTTTCCTACCTATTTACATATCAGCAGCAAATTTGGCTACAAAGTAGTCCCTTCATCCAAGTCATTCATATAGATTGTAAATAGTTGAGATCCTTGTGGCACTAGCTATAGATTGTCATCCTGAAAATGACCCATTCACCCCGACTCTCCGTTTCCTGTTAGTTAGCCAGTGATTAGACCATAAAATGAAACTAATGGGAAAGTAGGATACACGGCACCAAATGTTATCCATGGCCAAGACTTTCTGCTTCAAAGGCAATCGATGATCTAGGGGCAAAATCCACTCAAAGTTGCGATAGTTTTGAAAAGTGAATTTTTTGCTCAAGTTTGTGCTCATTCATTTGCATACCATCAGACATAAAATCTGCCATGAACCAGCACAATCAGGTATTGCTCTAGAAAGCTTTAAATGTGGGTTTTTGAAGGATAGGAGAATAAAGGAACATGGGAACAGGGTAGACACATGGGATTAGGACTACAGTTTGTGTGGAGAATAAACACTGAATGGACTGCTTTGGTTGATTAGCATGTTCCCATGCTGCAATTTCTAAGTAATCCCATGCACTGGCCATGGCAAAATCTCTAATCTGTCATTTTAATTTCCTACAGCCTAAAAGATGCACAGTATTGAATATTTTTCAGTTCGGGCATTAAAGTGAGGACTGGAGTATGGGTGTTCTTTGCAAACATTTTACCCAGTTGTTGACTACAGGATTTCTGATTTTGGCTGATTTAACCTGTTAGTTTATACAGCAAGAGCAATAGTTATGAACACACAAACATAAGAAAATAATGGGCTGGGAAAGACACACTGCTCCATCCAGCCTGTACCACACAGTTGTGATGCCTCATGCATCACAGTGCATTCGCTCCCATCTGCCATCTAATCTCCTGACAGAGGCTGAAACCCTGGTCAATGAGGGAAAAACAAAGGAAAATTCCCTTCTGACCATTATAGATGATCAAAACTAGAAACTAGTCCAGTGCAACCCATAATAAATCTAGAGCTGCAGGCTTGCTGAGGGAAGGCTGGGACTGTTCCAGAAAGCAACTCGACCAACCAGAAATTTCCACTTTTTGTATGAGATGGAAACCTAGCTGACCAACCCCCCAAACCCACCCCCCCACCCGCCGCCCCCCCCCCCCCCCCCCCCCGCCCCCCCGCCAACAGGTACACCACCAAGCCCATCGGGAGATCTTCACCATCTCTTCCTTAGCCCAGGGATTTCAAGTGCCAAGAGTTCAGAAAAAGTATGAATACCTTGAAATATTCTTGGAGCTGCTCCTGCTTCATCACTACAACTTTGCCGAAAGTGTGGTAGAAATCTCATTTATGCATTTTCCTGGCTTAATCAAGATTTGTGGATTGCAAGTCATTGATGCCAACCTATGTAATAACTTGATGGAGCAGCAGGTTTGGTGAAGAAAAGGCTATCCAGGAGACATGTAGAGGTGCTTGCATGCTAGACACGATCTCTCAGTCGGAAGCTCCGCCCACAGGATTACCCATGCAATAATCTCATTGGCCGACGACCCCATAATCACATCATGTGATGAGTGATTGACAGGAGGGAGAGACAATACATCTTGTTGCTACACTTGCTCCCCCTTTAAGTTTCTTACATTTACAATAAAAAAATGTCACAAAAACCAGCAAATATTTGTACAGTCTCTGGTGATTACAAATCAAGTCTCTGAGGAGCTGAAACAGGTAGCTGCTGGTGTTGCTGGAAAAGGGAACAGTGTTTAACCAGCCTTCCCCCAGCAAGCCTGCAGCTCTAGATTTATTATGGGTTGCACTGGACTAGTTTCTGGTTTCGATCATCTATAATGGTCAGAAGGAATTTTCCTTTGTTTTTCCCTCATTGACCAGGGTTTCAGCCTCTGTCAGGAGATTAGATGGCAGATGGGAGCGAATGCACTGTGATGCATGAGGCATCACAACTGTGTGGTACAGGCTGGATGGAGCAGTTTGTCTTTCCCAGCCCATTATTTTCTTATGTTTGTGTGTTCATAACTATTGCTCTTGCTGTATAAACTAACAGGTTAAAACAGCCAACATCAGAAATCCTGTAGTCGACAACTGGGTAAAATGTTTGCATAGAACACCCATACTCCAGTCCTCACTTTAATGCCCGAACTGAAAAATATTCAATACGGTGCATCATTTAGGCCGTAGGAAATTAAAATGACAGATTAGAGATTTTGCCATGGCCAGTGCATGGGATTACTTAGAAATTGCAGCATGGAAACATGCTAATCAACTAAATCAGTCCATTCAGTGTTTATTCTCCACACAAACTGTAGTCCTAATCCCATGTGCCTTGATGTCACTATCTATTCCTGGCCACCAGACATAGCTATGTGCCAGCATCTTCACCTTCGATATGCCTGGGTGTGCACTGTGGAGCCCTGCCAAGACTGACTCTCTACTCTCTGATGGGACAACGACCTTTGAACCCCACAGCAAAATTCCATCTTGACAACTCAGTTCAGTGTTTTTGGAATAACATGGCCGTAAGTCGTCAGACACAAGTATTCTTGGCCTTCCTTGTAAAACAAAGTCTTTGATTTTTGACCGTACTGGCTTTCTGTTTGTCCAATTCATGATCTGTTTGGCACATACAGGTGGTGAATCCAAGAAATTTAATAATAACATTAATTCTTGTGGAACGGGTGTATTGACAAGATGACCTGGTAACAGAAGACTAAGTGCATCTGTTTTGGCTATATGTGAGCCAGGACAATATATGAATGAGTAATCATGAGCAGATAGCATCAAAGCCCAACATTGGACTCTGGATGAAGCTATAGGCAGAATAGCTTTGTGTTTGCTGAGCAAACATGTCAGCAACTTATGGTCAGACACAATTGTAAAAGGCCGTCCGTGTAGGTATTGGTGAAACTTGACATCAAGTACAACCGATAATCCTTCTTTTTCCAACTGAAATTAGCCCATTGCAGCTTGGGAAAGTGTTCTTGAAATGTAGCCAGTAGGCCTTTCTGATCCATCCTCCATTTGATGTGATACAACGGCTCCTACACCATAAGGAGAAGCATCACACATCAACGCTAGCTCTTTAGATGTGTCATAATGTACCAACAAGCATGATGAATGAAGCAATTTCTTCACTGTTACAAAGGTGTCGTCTTGCTGTGAACCCCATGACCAGCGGTTGTTCTTCCTCAGCAACAAATGTATTGGTGCCAGTACAGCGGATAGATTAGGTAAGAACTGGCTATAGTAGTTAATCATCCTGAGGAAAGATTTAAGCTCTGTCACATTAGAGGGTGATGGTGCATCTTTAATTGCTTGAACCTTGTCTTCAACAGGATGCAACCCCACAGCGTCCATTCTGTGGCCCAGGTAGGTTACCTCTGATGCTTGAAATGTGTATTTTTCTCGCTTCCATTACACATCTGCTTCCATAGATCTCCTCAGCACTTCCTCAAGGTTGGTTAAGTGTTCAGCTTCGGTCAGTCCAGTGATGAGAATGTTATCTAAGTACACGACCACACATGGAAGTCTCTGCAGGAGACTCTCCACGGTTCACTGAAAAATAGCACATGCTGATGAAACCCCAAAAGTTAATTGGATGCACTGGTCGAGACCTTTATGGGCATTAATTGTCACGTATTCTTTTGACATGCTATCCAATCCAATTGTTGATTGGCATGACTCATGTCTAGTTTTGTATATGACTTGCCTCCTGCTAACTTGGCAAACAAGTTATTGATTCTAGGAATGGGGTATTTGTCTAACTTTGCTGCTTTGTTGACTGTCAGTTTGTAGTCACTGTATATGCATACAGTCTGGTCTGTTTGACAACTGGGACTATGGGTGCGGCCCACTCAGAAAAACTGGACGGGCTGAATTATTCCCAGGTTTTCCAAACTGCACAACTCTTGTTTCCACTTTTTCTTTTAGTGAGTAAAGCACTGGTCTGACCTTGAAGAATTGTGGTGTTGCCTGGAGATGGACATGCATTTTAGCTTCAATGTCCTTTGGTTTTCCCAATCCATCTTTAAAAAGTGTCATATTTCTTCAAGAGCATTGGACTTCAATGTTTTATTTTCTGCAGCCAATCATGGCCCAAAAGACTGGGCCCCTCCCTCTTTATGCATATCATGGGCGGTTGGGCTGTCTGTTGTTTGTAGCAACTGGACAGCAGCAATGCCTTTGACCTGAATGGATTCTCCAGTGTAAGTTCACAGCTTGGCGGACGTCAGCTCCAAAACCAATGGCTGACTCCATTCACTGAGGCACTTGAACGTGTGCTCCCAACAACAGTAGTTGAAGCACTGGTATCCACCCACATCTGCAGTTGCTCGCCATTCACTTGCACTGTCACTGTAATGGGCTCAGATTTAGCAGCAGTCACATGATACAGAGAGTATACATCAGGAGTAGCAGCCTCAGGCTTTGCTGTATCAATTAGCTCAATTAGATTCCTTTGTTGCTTTGCTGTTTGCCTATCCTTTGCTCTGCACTGCCTAACAAGGTATCCTTTCTTGTGGTAATAATTCCATTCTGCCTCTTTGCATCGACAAATGTCTGCTCTATGATTTCCTCCAAATTTGTAGCAAATGCGTATCTCATTAGCTGACATGTTACCATTAGGCTTCCTCAGTCTTAGTGTAGAGTAGTTGCATTTAAAATCCGCTGTTCTGTTTTTCATGCCATGCTCAGCAACAGGTTCCCACACAACATGGAGTACTGTTCCATTACCCACATGCTGCAAAGCTTGCGAGTCTTTCACAGCACTTTCCATAGCAAGAGAAAGTTCCAGGGCACGCTTGAAATCGATGTCGGATTCGGCTAGCAAGTGGTGCTGTATGGCTTCGTCCTTGACTCCACATACAAGACTGTCCTGCTGCATATCATTCAAGACATCCCCAAACTCACAGTATTTAGTTAACTGTTTCAGATTCGCCACAAAGGCAGCAATGGACTCCCCCAGGGCATGAACTCTCGAATTAAACTTGAAGCGCTCCACGATCACAGATGGTTTGGGCTGAAAGTGTGATTTGACGAGTTTCACTAATTCACTGTATGACTTAGAACTGGACGCGTTCGGGGCAGTCATGTTTCGAATCAGATTATATGTTTTGCTTTGACATGCACTCAGCAGGATAGCTTCATGTTTTTCTTCAGCAATTAATCTTGCTCACAACAAAATAGAACTCAAGTCGTTCGACAAACTGACTCCGATCTTCAATGTTAGCATCGTATGAATCGACTCTTCCATGGCATGACAGGTAAGTATTGTTCAACTTTGTTTTACTCACATCAACAGGGGCAAAGTATGCAGCAGATATTGGTTTTATCCTCGTCACCAAATGTAATAACTTGATGGAGCAGGAGTTTTGGTGAAGAGAAGGCTAAATTTTATTTAGGAGACATATAGGGGTGCTTGCACACTGAACGCAATCTCTCTATCGGAAGCCCTGCCCACAGGATTACCTGCACAATAATCTTATTTATCGAAGGCCCTGTAGTCGTATCACATGATGAATGATTGACAGGAGGGAGGGCCAATACATCTTGTAAGGAACATAGCTTTTTATTTCTGTTGGACTGATGTAAAGAGCACATCTTTTTATTTTCTGTTGGACTGGAGGTTAAAATTACAATGGCTGCAGGTTGATAGACCTGTCCACTGGAACAGGATGAGAAATATGTACAATGTTGCAGTCCTGGAACAGAGTGTGCCATGAAAGAGTATGGTGCCAGATAGGATTCCTGGACCAAGGTAGCTGCCAGGCAATAATGTTTTAATTGGCTTCTGACCAGGTGACCAGGTTTGTGTGAGAGCAATGCAGCAGAATAGCTCCTAGCCTGAAAGGAACAAGACCTAAAACCTCTTTTTCCTGTGTGTGGAAGATTCTGGTAATTCCACAATAATAGCTAGCTGGCTTTTTCTCCTCTGCTCTTTCTCTGAAAGCCAAGAGGCAAAGGAGAAAATCACTGTTGGAGACATTGAAAGGCAAGTGTTCAACTATGAACTAAATACTGAAAGTGCTGGAAGACCACCTCATGTCGTCAACAAGAACTTAAAGGAATTTGGAAGACATTGATCAAAATCAATCCATAGAATCCCGTGCTCCGGAATTTGTGCCATTAATCTGTTTTATCCCACCTTAAAATCCATGTTATTGTGTGTCATATGTGTCTTGTATGTGTGTGTATAGGGATTTAAGAAGGGGTAGAGTTTAAGTTATAGTGTTAGAAATTAGCAGTTCATATTTCTTTCTTTTATCACTGGTTAACGACAGTTTGTTCAGTAAACAGTTATTTACTTATTAAGTTCTGGTGCCTGTATTCTGTTAACTTAAATTAAACAGTTAGATAGAATTGGGACAATCTGGTGGTTTGATCAAACTTTTCACATTTGTCGTGGCTCAGGGAACAGTGGGACTTGATATTACAGCGCACTATCCCCAGTGAGTCGTGACAATTTAGTTACTACAACCTAGATGTCTTTAACAAGTGACACAGCCTGACACTGACCCTCACTACTTGACCTGCTCTGTGATTGTGGAATTGCTAAAACAAAGTCAGCAAAGTTAGTTTTTCCTGCTACCCATCTTTAAAAGGGAAAAAAGCAAATATTCAGAGCCATACTCAATGAAGGAAGCTTCCTACTATCACAAAACTGTAAAGGTACAAAATGAAGTTGTGAACTGGGGTCAAAATGTCACCAAGGGTCTACAGAAGCCTATCTTATCAGTGTTTAGTTAAAGAGTAAACATATACCTTTAGCATTAGCATAGCACACTTGAAAGGAAGATGAAGATAGAAGATCTTTGAAACACTGGTGGGAATGTAAAATATAGTTGAGCTCATGTTGTGATTGAAAACATTGCTGTGTTTGGTGAACGCCGTATGTATGGAAATGCTTCACCCTCTGTGAGTGAGTTAAACTGGAATCGCTACATCTTTTTTCTTAATGACGACCTTCCTCTGTTATACAATAACTCCAACAGAGAACTGGTTGGTGAACATTATTGATTTGTTTCTGCTTTTCCCTTAATACCTCCTATAGCAAGAGGACATTGTGAATAATAAAAGCAAAATGCTGCGGATGCTGGAAATCTGAGATAAAACAAAATGCTGGGAAAACTCAGCGGGTCAAACATTGTAAATGAGATGGCATCATGCATACATGTTTAATTAAGTGCCCCCTAAAACCAGTGTCAGTATAATACACGGAATATAGCAGGTACATTTTCAATGGGGAGCAGGTGGTCCCCACTGTCCAATTTTCCAGTTTGCCTTTCCCAGAGTTCTACCAAGAGAAGCAGCTGCTGGGTGGAAGTCCTCTGCAAGTGTATTGTCTCAGAATGGTAATATTAAAAGGTCAGGGTTCCTGTGGTAACTGCATGTATTGACCCTCCCTCATGTCAATCGTGGGTCATGTGATGTACTACGGGGGTTTCGACAAGTGAGCTCTTAGCAGGGGCAATCCAGGGGGCAGAGTCTTTTGGACTAGTGTTCTGGTCTAGGCGCAGGCACTCCTAGATGTCTGTGTAATGAAGTTTTATTGTTTCTTTATGAAACCTGTCTTCTCCTTTGAGTCATCACAGCTCCTAAGAAAAGTGAAGGACAAGAAATCTTCCCGATCTCTCCCAAAGCTATACGGAGCTTTCTGTGAATTGGCTTATGTGATAGAACAGCTTTTCTTTCTGATTTCCTTCCTGGTCCACTGGTCCTCTCCAAAGCCGCACCACTAAGTTTGGGAATTTTGTGGTTTTAAGCACGAAACCTGGTGCTCCTTCACTGTCTTGACACCATTAATGTGCTTCAATATGTGGCACCATCAAGTGTATGTTTAACCAGAGTGCTGGAAATCTAAGGGTAAAAATTGGTCTGCACCAGTTTTGGGGCGCAGGAGCTCTTGGTTCATGACCTGGCTGTGCCCGTTTCCGTTGAAGCATGTACCAAGCAAATTTCATACTGTGTCCTCATTTCCATGATTCCTGAATGCAGCCCAGTGCAGCCTGTGCTGCTGAATGGCCACACACACAACAAGGAGCCTAATAGAGTGCAAGGATAGCGTGTGTTGCAGCCTGCATCTGGATCTTAAAAGCGGTCTGTTCCTCTTAAAGCAAAGCTGCAATGAATCACAGGAGGCTTCAGCTAAATGCTAATACTATAATGCTACACAAGGTAAAAGGAACACCGGAGCAGAGAAGGGGTTTACCAATGTGGCATTGGAGCCTTAGTCATAGAGGTGGACAGAAGGGGAGAATTCAGGTTACCATGGGGGCCCAGGAGGTCCTCAAGGCAAAGTGTCTGAAGGGAATGGGAGTAGCGGCAAGGAAAGTCAACTCCCAGGTTCTGGCCCCAAGGAACTATCAGCAATGCTCCAAGAAGATTAACGATCAAGAAGTTTAATGTGTAGTCAAGGTTAGTGAATGGTTCTTCATATGAAATCTCTTGTCCGCCAAGCCACTAACCTCCCACACTGTCCAATGCACCCCATCCCATCACTCACCCAGCAGCAGTCCGTAGCACTCAGGACTCATGCCTAACATTCACATACTCCGCCTTACCCTTAGACACTTTCCAGTGTTTCCAACCTCACACCCACCTCTCACAGCCTCCACATTCCTCCAGCTATAGCAGGCGCATCACCCGAACGCCACATAACACATTTTTCCTTTCTCTTACAAGGACAAGGTGGCCCACAACAGGTGGGAGCAGTGAGGATGCAAGCATAGCTTCACTAATTGTACCTGACAGAGGAGATGGCGCTCAGCATTATGGAGCTGGCTGCAATAGAGCCCGTGACATTGCCAAGACCAACCAGAATGACAGTATGTTCCTGCCCTATGTACCTTCTGAAATCCCACTTCACCCACATCCGGACATGAAATGCAAGCTTCAGATGGTATGATCATGGACCTCTAGTTTTCCTCCCCAACACCCCCAGCCTCATCTCAACCTCCTTATTCTGCCTTTCTGCTTTTAGACATCCAAGAACTGCTGCATGACCAGGCACAGTACACCCAAGAGGAAGAGGGAGATCAATACCACTCCAGTGATGAGAGAGCACTGTCACCTGATCTGACGTTGGCAGTCGCCAGTTCAGATACTGGCAAAGTGTGAACTTTAGAGGTAACACAGAGTCAGGATCTGCACGTAGTGAGTCACCTGGACAAGCTGGCTGTAGCCAAGCTAGGAGGATAGGACAATTCACTGCAGATGAGATCTCTTACAGGGGACTCAGATGAGGACTTTGATGGTGGGGTGGGGGCAGCATATGGGAGAACGCTGATGGGCAGCACATTGAGACACTTGGTGCATTGGCAGGCCTGCTAGACATACTCCTGAAACAGAGGGACTCTGACTCAATGTGGATGTCATGCAGAACTTGGAGTCCATTCTTTCCACAATGGAACTGGTGACCAAGTCCATTACTACATTAGTGGACCCAACTCAGCCTGTACTTGAATGTTGCTGAAACTAAACTCATATATGAGCCCACATCTGGTCAGCCAAATATTCCACCTCCCATATATGTTGAATGAGAGACTCTAGAATATGTTGAGCACTTACTGTACCTTGGCAGCCACCTCCCTCTTAGGGCTACCATTGATTAGGAGATCCAACACCAAATCAGCTGTACCAGCTCAGCCTTCTACAAGCCATAGCAATGAATGTTTGACAGCAACGTATTCCGCAAGTCAACAGAAGTCGTAATTGTTGTAAGATGCCTTTGAGGGATTGCAGCATGACATGACTAGAAAGGAAGTGTGTCATACGATCCAATTTTAGTTTTGCTTTTGCTTTCAGCAGAACACGTGCACACACAGCTCTGCAGCTCTGATGTCTTTCAAGCTTTATATCCATGCATATCTGTTCAAATCTCCAGTGTCAATAAATGAACCCACAACATGTTTACCCAATCCTTTGAGTGCTTGGTGTCTTTATATCATTATAAAAGCATGACACCATTCCCCTGTACTGCAGTGAGATCTGGATTGTGCATCAGTGACACACAAGAGTGGCAGAGAAAATCCATCAGCAAAGCCTCTGTCACATCCTTCGGATTCAATGGGAGGACCATCAAACAAACTGGGGTCAGGCTCAAGGTCGCCTGAGGGTGATGTGTCAAATGTGCCTCAGCGAGAAAGTGGAGATTAGTAGTGTTGAGCAGCCGCATTGAACATTGAACCCAGTGCAGAGACAGCTCAGATGAGGACCCTGAAGACATCATCATTGTAGACCTTTCACGGTGCTCACCCACACCTTCCACCAGCACAGCAACACATACCTCAGTGTGACCTAGAGTGGCCATGGGATCACAATCTAGTGAGCACAGCACACAATCTTTCCCAACCTCATGAGCGCCTCCGTCAGTGACTATGCCATGGCCACCTTTCACAAAGGGATTGTACAACTTGCCCAGTTGGCCAATTGTTCTGCTGCCCTCTAAAACACACATTAATTTTCGGTCTGAGCTCAAAGAACGGAAAATTCTAGAGCATTCGGTGGCACTTTCATGCTTTTGCATTGCTTGAGTGGGCAGAAAAGCTTCAGAGGGCAGGATCATTCCAGATTTGCACTAAGTGTGGTAGCAGGCAGAGCAGGGCGGTTTTTCATGTCATAAGGTCCCAAACCCACCGCATTAATTATGCATTCCCAGGAAACACGCTGTTTCCATGGCGAGCAGGCTCACATTCGCCCACCCTGCCATCACCTCGCCGCTTTATCACGTCAGGAGCCATATTTAAAGCACAGCCACGTGCACACTTCTCAGCATTTCCAGCACATGACTGCTGCAAAGAAGACATGGCCCTGAAAGGCAAAAAAGACTGCAGCCCCCAGGATTAATGATGCATCCATAGAGCGCCTTTTGGACACAGTGGAGGCTCACCATGATTTCCTCCACCCTCACTCTGGCCGCAGGATGGGTAGCAAACTCACTAATCAAGCTTGGGAGGTAAAGGCTGCGGTGGTGAGCACTAATGCCCTGCAAAAGAGGACAGCATCCAGTACCACTACAGGATGAATGGTCTCATCCGTTCCACCAAGCTAATTCACTCTTCTCGCCATTCTCATCTCACACACTCACAAACCCATTACACATCCACAGGGATCTCACACCTCAAGGGACAACACCACTCACTCTCACACACTCCCTCACATCTCCATCAGGGCCCTATCCCCTCAAGCTCACATCCTCATCCTGTCCATGGCTCCGCTCACCACACAAATATCGCACGCAGTGCCATGTGTCCTGCCCACACTCTCTCCATCTGTTTTCATGCAGGAGAAGCCTGCTCACATCAGCTGGGAGAGGTCCCAGACCGGGGGTGAGTGTGCCACATTAGGCCCCTCACTCACTTTGAGGAGTGTGTCATTGCACTGACTGGTGAGGACATGGACCGTGTCTGTGGTGACAATGAGTTCGGCAGCGAACAGCCTTGTGAGGATCCTGCACCACATCACCTCTCTCTCAACGCAATTGTGAGTGCTCACTCTCCTGCTTTTGACTCAGCTGTCATGCATTATTTATTTCTACTTCAGTTCACAGGGAGCTCTGCCAAGTGACCGAAACTATCAGCCAGCCAGTCCCTCAGCTCCATCCGTGTCTTCACCTCCAACCAAGAGGACACCTCCTCCATTGAAGAGCTGGAAATAAGCAGCCTGGAAGACCCGTCACAGCGCTTACCCACACCCTCCACCAGTGCAGAGACACACACCTCGGTGGAACCTAGGCCTAGAGCAAGCTCGGGTTCACAACCTGGTGGTCTATAGCAGCAGGAGGCAGCGTCATGCAAGCTCCCTGGCACTCAGAGGACTGCTGGGGATCAGGCATCTGTGAGGTCTGAGTCAGGTGAAGAGCCTTTAGATTTGGCCTTCCAACTCATCCTGGAGAGTCAGCAGAAGGCAGGAGGACATCACACAGAGCTGTTGGAAGCCCTGCAGAGTGGCACGTGAGTTGGAGGAGTACGTTTGCCTGTTCTCTGATGAAGTGGTGCCCACATGCGCAGTCACCACCTTTGGTGGGGAAGATTGCTGGACGTAAAAGTGGCAGAAAGAAGCAGGGAAAACAAAATACCCAGGCAGATCGCTGGATCTCCTTTAACGTTTTAATGTCAGTAAAGTGCTGACAGGATAGTTGGTTCTGTTCCAAACTAAAAATGTAATGAGCATTTGTTTTCATGGGATAATGCAATAAAATGGGGCTGCTGGCTTGTGCTGCTGTCAAAATTGAACCAGTACAAGAGTGCCAAATAACCACACCAACTATATTAAAATTTGTGAGGGGTCCCAAGAGTCCAGTAACATTGCACCAACAGATGGGGTTGCATGCATAGCTTTACATGACCAATTGATTGTTATGGTTGGGCCGCCAGGGATTGGTGTGGGCAGGGCGCGGTCTCCCAATATTACTTGATGGTTAGCAAACAGAAAGGAATAGCTTTTTTCCTGGACTCGAACTCAAGTTCTGTCGAAGGGTCATGAGGACTCGAAACGTCAACTCTTTTCTTCTCCGCCGATGCTGCCAGACCTGCTGAGTTTTTCCAGGTAATTCTGTTTTTGTTTTGAGAAAGGAATAGCTGCCTGAACTTTTAAGGTAAAGATTTCCAAATAAGGAAACTTTCAGTTCCCAATTTGATAGTGGGCACTGAAAAATATTTTCATGCTTAAAATCCCATTACACCAACCCCCCACCACACCATGACTACTCCCATCCCCTAGGTAAAATGAATGCAATTTTGACCTTTTACCCCTCCCCCACTCCAAAAAAAAAATTTTGCCTCACAACCTTTTCCTCTGACTCAGCATGATGTCATCCCGTCCTTACTAAGCACAGGTTTGTTGCCCAACCACCTTGTCAAACTTCAACCCCTTTATCTCCGTTGATATAAATTCCATTTTTCAGCACTCCCTCTACCATTTCTTTCACTTCTTCCCACTCTCCCATCTCCCTTCATCCCCCTCCCTTTCATTTTCTCTCTTCTATCCATCTCTTTCTCTTCCCTGGTTTGCTTTTCCCTCCCATTGTCTTTCCCTACTTCCATTACCTCTCCCCTCCCTTCACCTCCTGTCTCTTGTCCTTTCCCAGACCCGTGTCCCCTTCTCTTCTCTTTCTACTCCCCTTCCTCCTCCTATTTCCCACTACTTCCCTCTTCCCTGCTCCTGGATTTTTAACAATGGATCAATTATTCCAGTGCACCTTCTAATGCTGCTTGCATTTTAAAAATTCAAATTGCTCTTTACCAACGCTCTAAAAAACGGGCTTGGTTAGAAATTTTACTTCTTAATTTTCTTTCCGGTGCAACTTCAAATCTCTACTCACATCTGGTCCTAGGCTTGGTTCCGATGGGGAATTACCTGGTCCCATACCATGTCCGGAATTTTATGTGCTCACCAGGGGCGGGTTGGCAGGCAGGGAGGTGGGTAGGATGGGGGCGCAGGTTAAAATTGGGCACCATGGCAGCAACATCTTCCCTACCGTATTGTGGCCAAGCTAGAGGGGTCTCTCCTGGTTGGGCACCCTGTGTCCATCAGAGCTCCCCACCCCAAAATATTTCAACCCCATGGGTTTTCCTCCCTCCCACCTTACCCAATCTATTCTGGCACCCATCCCCATTGTTGGGGCCTGCCTGTCTGACCCCAGCATGACCCGAGACTTACCTCTCACTCTGGGCTCTTGGCTTTCCGCCTGCCAGACCGGAAATTCCCACCTCTGCTCATGCGCGCCCCCTCAGGTGTTTTACCCATTGCCAGGAGAAGCTTTGGGCATCCAGCTTGTCCATGGACCAATTGATGCTGTTAAATGATTAAGGGCAAGATGGCAGTGTAGTGATGATGTCACTAGACTAGTAATCCAGAAGCCCAGACTAATGCTCTGGGGGCGTGGCTTCAAATCCCACCATGGCAGCTGGTGCAATTTAAATTCTATTAATAAACTCTGGAATCTCAGTAATAATGACCATGAAGCTATCATCAATTGTTGTAAAAACCTATCTAGTTCACTAATGTTCTTTAGGGAAAGAAACCTGCTGTTCCTGACCAGTCTAGTCTACATGTTATTCCTGACTCACAGCTGTGGTTGACTCTAAACAGCCCCCTGAAATGGTCTGTCCAGCACTGTTCAACAGCAATTCTGGATGAGCAACGCAATGCCAGTATTTCAAAATTAAGGGTCTCCTCCTGCCACCACTGACCCTTTACTCAAGGAGAGTAGGCCGGTGCTAATGTCCAGGTGGCAAGAGGAAACCTGTTGGCATTGTGGCCAGGCTAGAAAGATGTCTCCTAATTGGGCAACCTGTGTCCTACAGAGGTCCCCACCCCAAAGTATTTTAACCCCACATGTTTTCTCCCCCTCTCCCTGTCTACCCTGGCACCTACCTCCGTCACTGGGACATGCCGCTGGCCCTGGCAGGACCTGAGACTCATTGCTCAGTCTGGGCTCCTGGCTTTCTGCCCACTGTGGGACTGGAAATTCACACCCAAATGAATGGATCTGTGGCTGGTCCATCAAATTTTCCATCCCACCCGGGATGATTACTGCCGCGGACGGGACTGAAAAATCCCAGCTTTGGTTTTGTGGACTGGCTACAGTCCCAGCGATGGCCACCAGTCTTGGTGGTCCTGCTGGAGCAACGGAGCTGCTGGCCATTGGATTTACTAGCAACTCTTGGAGCAGGGCTTCCTCTCCAATGGGGGTGGAAGGCCTGCCTTAAGCCAGTTGAAGGCTCAACGACTGTTAAATGCTGCAGGGCAAACTGGTGTAGCACAGGTGTGCTTACACCTGACTTTTAGACCCTCACTGTAAAATTTAGCCATGCTGAGATTTACTCGAAGGTGTGGGGATTATGGTAATCATGCTATATCCTAGTTTTTCACAGCTAAGTGTATTGCAGCTTAAATATGCAGCAGCACCCTCTAAAAATCAAGCTATAACTGAGAATTATGACCTGTTTTAACATTCTTTTCTTTGTTTTCCTGATCAGTTCTGACTGTCAGGGAAGTTTTGTACAGTTCCCTCAACATGACTGATACTGATGGAGCGAAGTGAGATAAAAAGTATGCTGGCAGGTCAGGACTTATACGAGGAGGAGTGGGAGCTGAGCAAGAGGGATGAGGGATAAAATGCACAGCCTGGGGCTGGAAGGAGCACAGGCAAGAATGTCAGAGGTCAGAGTCAGTGCAGACAAGAAGAAGCAACAGAACCTGAGGGAGCTAAGATCAGTACAGAGAGTAAGTAGTAAGGTAATAATTTAAGATCTAAGAGAAGGAATGAGAATATTTACATCAGGTTTTAAGTCTTACATTTGTTTTTAAAGTCTTAAGTTTTGTTTCTGATCAAATTAGTCAGTAGTACAGGAAATGGAAGCATAGTAGGGCACCTCATTTCTGTTAGATGCACATCTTGTGACATGTCAACGTGAAATGACATGTAAAAGTCATAGGCCAGGATTTTCCATGCCTGCTGGCATCAGGCGTGTTTGGTGGTGTGAGCGGACAATATGGTGCGATTGGTTTCATGACGGCGTGACACCAGTTTGTGATCGTCCGCTCAACCAGTTGATCGTGGGCCGTGTTCTCTGCCATCGGACATCAGGAGCGTCATTGTACTACGTCAGCACACCATTATTAAGCCTGCCCGCCGGAATTTCTTCCCCCCCCACCCCCCGCCCAAACCCGCCCACCCCACCCCCTCTACTGGATCGCCCGTCCACGTTGGTGGGAAAACATGCCGGTATAGAACACAACTTGACAAGTGCAATGTGCAGAAGTCGGGACTTACCTGCCAGGAATTTGCTCACATTGTGGGCATCTGAGGAGCAGAAGGTGCTGGAGCCCAACAGCAACAGCACACTGGAGGAACATGCATCACATGCTGGGTGGATTCTCATGGACATGGCTCCACTGCAAAGTAGCTCATGGAAGTTGGAAAGTCACCATTGATGCTCACAACGAGTGATGGTTGGCGGGGTCAGAGTGGAAAATCTAGGATCAACTGGGAGAGGAAGAAGTGTCTGGGGCTGAGGTTGGCAGTGGGGGGAATGATGGTGTTGGGGGGGTGAGGTTGGGAGGGGGGAATGAAAGCGGGATGTTGGGGGGAGGGAGAATGGAGGAAGGGGGATAACGGGGGAGAAGACGGCAACTAGGGAGGTAGGGATAAGGGGGGTGGAAGGTGTAAAGGAAGGAGTGCGGTAAGAGGAAGAAGTGCAGAGTTGGGAGGGTATCTAGGGGGAGAAAGGGGTGCAGAGAGTGGAGGGAGTAAGTGTGGAGGAAGAAGTAAGATTGGAGGAAGGAGTTGGGAGGGGGGAGGGACTAAGCGGCCAGAGTAGGGGTATAGGACATCACGGCAGGCCTCCACGGCTTCCAAATGGCATTCCAGTGATGTGTCATTGAACACAGGTGCTGCAGTATTTTTACCTTTTGTGGACATCTTCCCTGCAGTAATTGTGGGCTGGAAGCACTGAGATATGCGCGCAGCTGGACTTCCAATATGGCGCCCGGTGTGATGAAGCGGCGAGATGGCGTGACAGGCAAATAAGAGCCCACCCACCAAGGAAATGGCATGCTTCCTGGGAATGCATAACTAATCAGCAGGTTTGGGATGATACGCCGTGAAAACTCGCCATCGCGGCTGGCAGGTAAAACGTCAATTTTCCCATCCTCTACCGCACTTAGTATAAAGCTGGGACGATTCCGCCCACAGTAAAAAAGGAGGTACTTGAGATTCTGACTGGGCTAAACATTGAGAAAGGGAAGGTATTAGAAATAAAAACAGAATTACCTAGAAAAACTCAGCAGGTCTGGCAGCATTGGCGGAGAAGAAAAGAGTTGACGTTTTGAGTCCTCATGACCCTTCAACAGAACTTCTTAGTTCTGTTGAAGGGTCATGTGGACTCGAAACGTCAACTCTTTTCTTCTCCACTGATGCTGCCAGACCTGCTGAGTTTTTCCAGGTAATTCTGTTTTTGTTTTGGATTTCCAGCATCCGCAGTTTTTTGTTTTTAATCAAGGTATTAGAGAGGCTGGCTCTATTTTAAAGTTGATAATTCACCCGAAACAAATGGGATGTATCCAAGGATGCTGTGGGAAGTAAGGGTGGAAACTGCGAGGGTACTGGCCATGATCTTGAAATCCTCCTTGGATACAGGGGTGGTGCCAAAGGACTGGAGAATTGCAGATGTTGCACTCTTATTCAAAAAACAATGTAAGAGTAACTACAGGCCAGTGAGTTTAACTGTGGTGGTGGGAAAGCCTTTCGAAACAATAATTCGATCAAAATTAACAGTCACTTTGACAAGCATGGATTAATTAAGGAAAGCCATAATGGATTTGCTAAAGACAAATCGTGGTTAACCAAATTGATCAAGTTTTGCGATGGGCTAATGCAGAGTATTAATGCGGTGTACATGGACTTCCAAAAGGTGTTGATAAAACGCCACATAATAGTCCTGTCAGCAAATTTGAATAGAATAAAAGGGACAGTGGCAGCATGGATACAAAGTTGGCTGAGTGACAGGAAACAAAGGGTAGTGGTGAACGCTTGTTTTTCAGACTGGAGGAAAATATATCGTGGAATTCCTTGGGTATTCCCTAGGTCCCTTCCACTGGCAGGATCTTTTGGTCCCGGCGAAATCAATGGACTTCTGAACGCTCGCCACAATGGGGCTTAAAATTCCGTCCACTGATTTCCTTGCTATACTTTAATGATCTAGGCTTGGGTGTACAGGGCACAATTTCAACATTTGCAGATGACACAAAACTTGGTAGCATTATGAGCTGAGAGGATAGTGATAGACATAAACACGCTAGTAAAATGGGTGGACACGTGACAGATTAAATTTATTGCAGAGAAGTTTGAAGTGATTCATTTTGGTAGCAAGAATGAGGAGAGGCAATATAAAATTAAGAGTACAATTCTAAAGGGGTACAGGAACAGGGAGACTTGGGTGTATAAGTGCACAAATTGCTCAAGGTATCAGGGCAGATGAGAAAGTGGTTAAAAAGGAATTTGGTCTCCTGAGCTTTATAAATAGAAACATCGGCCTAAATTTTCCAGATGAGTCAGTGGGGAATACATCTCCTTCGACTCCTGCAACACCGATGTCATATTACGCTCTAAAGAGCATTGATTGGCATAGGCAGGACTTCTGCCCCTCACTCAGGAGGAAGTCCTGACTTGGAGAGCTACCGGCAATTAGATTGGCCGGCAGCTCCCCAGTCCCTCCAGGTACAGAGTTGCAGTGACCAGAAGAGGCACTGCATAGAGCAGCCTGGCACTAAGTCCTGGGAACTGGAGGACAGGCAAGTGGCAGGGAGGGTAGGGAAGGCCTGGGGGCGATTGGGGTCTCGGGGGATAGGCTGGGTTGGGGGGGTTAGGGGTAAGGAGGTCTGGAGGTTACCAGTCCTTAAGTAGGGGGGCAATCAGAAGGGGGCTTCTGATGGAGGCACCCCCTCCCCACCCGAGATTGAACAATCTGGCCATTAAGATGCAATTAAGGCCTTAAATGGGGCAAGGGGGTGCTTCCCGTCTGAGGCCCTGCCTGCCCCAGTGTAAAATCGCTACCAGGTCAGGGCAGATGGGAAGGCAGAGGGAATTCCTCCATGCAATTTCACACCTCCCCCCCAACCACCACCACCTCAGAACCCACTGTGGTTGCGGAGCAGGGAGGGAGTGTGAAATTCTGGCCATAAAGTACAAAAGCAAAGAGGTTATGGTGAACCTTTAAGAAACACTGGTTTGGCCTCAACTGGAGCATTCTGATCAATTCTGGGCACTACACTTTAGGAAGGCTGTGAAGTCTTTAGAGAAACTGCAGAAAAGATTTACAGGAATAGTTTCAAGGATGAGGCACTTCAGTTATGAAGATAGATTGGAGAACCTGGGACTATTCTTAGAAAGGAGAAGGTTGAGCTGAGATTTGATAGAGATATTTAAAATCATGAGGGTTCTGGACAGAGTACATCTGGAGAAACTGTTCTTATTGAAGGAAAGGTTGAGAATCAAATGTCACCAATTTTTGGAGAAAGAACCAATGGCGACATGAGGAAATCATTTGTATGCAGTGTCTGGTTAGGACATTGAATGCATTGCTTGAGAGTGTGGTGGAGTCAGATTCAATCATTGCTTTCAAAACAGCATTAGATAATCACCGGAAGAGATAAAAATGGCAGGCGAAAGAGTAGGAGAGTGGAACTAGCTGAGTTGAGCTTGCATAGAGCTAGTACGGACATGACTGGCCAAAGGCCCTCCTTTTGTGCTGTAACCATTCAATGATTCCATGATTCTATGATCACTGTTGATTATTTTTGTTGAAGCATGTGGTACAAATAGGGTCATCAGGAAGTGGTTATATGTGAGAGATCTGAATTCATACTTGCAGAAGCATAATTATTAACCTGAACTGACTTATTGATCATGTCATTGATGGAATAGAATCAATGCACAGGTTAAGTTCACCTTTTTATACTATCAAGCTAGCTCCTTACTTTTGTCATCAATACTCACTATTTAAAAAAAAAATGTTTTTGACAAAATTAACTGAAATAGAAAACAATTCAAACCAATTATGATTCTTTAGATGTAACATTTTGTGATGACATTCATTCTTTAAATCACTTTTAATCACTTAATGATTTAATGAGATATGCGCACCTTTCAAATTACTGTTTGGGCCTGCTCTTAACAGGAAGGTAACACCATACACAGGGGATTGCAAAACATCAGTATGAGATATGCTGAATGAGACTGTTCATCTGAAAAGTTTATGGGTAAGAGTTTCCAGTCAGTGATATTGGCTTATGGTCAATGGAAGATATTATACTGGTGCCTGTCATAAATCACTTAAACCTGTAACTTCCCAAATAGAAAACAGATAATTTGATGACCTTTTAGGGTCGCTGAGCATTTATGCAGAACTTCACAAGTGCAGTGATGTATTCATTGGGAAGATCTTTATAAACTGTATCAGGAAGCAGCAAGCTGGATCAGGCAAGTGATCATTTCTGATATCATGAGGGTGAAATGATAATGAATAGGTAGTCCCTTTCAATAGAAAAGAACAGCAGATGTGTTGTAAAATGGGATGGTGTACCAGTTCACTATCAGCCCATTTCATACTATTGGTACAGACTAATTTCAACCCAGGTGGTCCTACGTCATAAGTAACATTGGGGGTCATTTTCAACTGCAGCAGAGATGAAAAACTGTCAGTGTCAAATAAATATAGGCTTTCCTTAATTTTCATTCAATTGACTTCCCCATTGAAGTCCAACTGTCAAAAACTGGTTGCAGGGTAGCTCTCAGTCTGGTACTGCTGATAATGCAGGTGTTCTGCAATGGCATTAAATGCATATATTTGGGCTTCTAGCTCTTAATGTTATTTCTGTCCGTATTTGTTGAAATTTTTTAGCCTTTTGAATGTTGTGGGCAGGTTTATTCACATTGTACTTATGCCTCAACAAGGCCTAGCTAAAGCATCAGTGTAATGTGAATAAACATATTGACAGCATTCAAAATATGTCATTCAAATTAGAGTTATCATTGACTAAAAACTCACCTTTTTAATGGAACTTGAGCCAAAAGACACGTTATTTTTTAAAAAATGGTTCTTTTTCTAGTTCTGGTGGAGGGGTAGAGACATGAGAAGAAATGTTAGCTAACTCTTTTAAACTTTAAAAAGATGAAGGATAAAGATTAGAGTAAAGTTTGATTAGTTATGAATCTGAAAATAAAAAAGAACTGACAGCATGAGATTAGGATAGAATAGCACAGAACCTTGAAGGAAACTAAACAACTGGGTGAGTACTGGTAAAGAGTTTAATTTTAGTTTTTTTAAATTTAATATTATATTTTTAGTATTTATTACAGCAGCTTAGAGTTAATTATCTCGCAATAAGGACATTTCAATAACTTTAGTTTTTTGCCATTCCCGTTTATTCCAGCAATACAGTGACTAAACCTGTCATCCAGTTTCTGTTGAATTTTGATGAAATTCATAAAATTTCACCATTGCCCAAAAATAAATGTATCTGCACAAATGAAAATCGAGATTACTATCACCACAAGTTTATGTATCTCAATCCATAGCATATTTTTTGTTAGTGAAAAGATTGCTGGGGATTGATTATAACTTCAATCAGGTGAATTGTTGTAGTCTGAGACTCAAGAAAGGAGGCAACATGTGTTGGATAACATAGTTTGCGGAGCCAGTGACACCCCCAGTAGGTCAAATTGTAGGATTAAACACAAAAGTTTCAGGAACTTATTAGCATTATCTCAACCCTGACATGTGTTCCTGCTTTGGAGTACATGCCAGAACCTGCTATTCTATGCAATGTGGTTCATAGGAATGCAATAATTTCTTACAGTTTTACATTCACTATTTTGACTTTTGATTTTTCTGTCATTAAAGGTTACTTAGTGAATGATGGGCATGATGGCATGTGGAAAAAACACAATTCAATGGCCAGCTGATATTTCCCTTTCTGAATGTTTGTTTGATAACAGCAGTGGTAACCATTGCTGCAGTTGAAACATCTGGCTCCACAAGCAATGATATCATAACAGTGACTACGCACAATACCATACCAAATAACTTCAGAATTTTAACTTTGACTGCTTGTTAAACACTCCACAGTGACAGCCAAAATGGAATGGGGCTCACCCACCCTTTCTCTTCCCTAATCTGACTAAGTGCAATTTTAATTTGCAAGTACCAAGTGCATCTGCCCAAGCTGGTAGAGTCCTCTTTAAATATGCAGTTCGATTACATAATCAAGGCCTGATCTGTTACTTGAACCTGAAGCCTGAGCAGTGGGAGCAATTGGACCTTCCCAGCCAGCAAAACCTGATGGGAACAGCAACCAGAGCCAGAAGGGACCCAGTTTTCTGAGCCCCATAAGGAAACCTTGGACCTCCCCAATTCCTTGTGTGGGATTTTCTTACAGTGGTCCTCCTGAACATTTGAGCATGCCCTCAATGTTGAATGATTCCAATGGCTTGGCAATTACCTCCCACCAGCTTCAGGGCCTCTTTGTTTGGGAAGTGCTTGTCATTGTAATTAGCTGAGTCTCGTTGCTGCCCTTCTGGGATGTGTTGCCACCAGGAATAAAAATTGATAAAGTCTACTTGTACACAATTATTGGCTGCATTGGCTGATCCAGGGGATGCAGATAACAACTAGATAAAGGAATACATTTTTCAATCTCAAACCCCCAGTGTAGTCTCACTTGACTGGAAGGAAGATTGGGTCATGGCATCTGGCTTGTGGCTTAGCCCAACTGTGTTAATGGCCCTACCTCTGGTATTTTCAAGTTATTAACTTATTTGCAGGGATTCTCTGCAATCAACTCCTCCCAGTGGCTGACGAGTTCCTTTCACAGTCGCAGTGTGGTTTTTGCCCATCTAGAGGCACCAGACCTGATCTTCACTGTGCGGCAAACCAAGAAAAATGGAAGGAACAGCACCAACCATTGTACATGGGCTTTCTTAACCTTACGAAAGCCTTTGACTCTGTCAACCATGAAGGCTTGTGGAGTATTCCCCTCAGAAATTTGTCCCTATCCTCTGCCTACTCCACGATGACATGTAAGCTGTGATCCTCACCAATGGATCCACTCAATGAAGACTGGGGCCAATCAAGGCTATATCATCATACCAACTGTCTTCTCCATGTTCCTCACTGCAATACTGCACCTCATCACTGGAAAATGACCCACAAACATGGAGATAATTTATAGAACAGAAAGGAAACTGTTCTACATATACTGTCTTCAATCCAAAACCAAAATCACTCCAATTTCAATCATTGAGCTCCAGTTGACTCCTTTTCTGAAGCATACCAGAAAATGGATACTTCTTCTCTTCTCCTATATTACAGCTCCGCTCTCTGTAGGGGGAAGTGTAAATAAAGTTAGTTCAATAATGGCCGCTTGCAGTGAGTTCACAGGTTGAGTCTTCTCTCTGTAAAGTGCACAACAGAGAGATAGCAATGACGCTAGGATGGAATTTTTTTCGCATTTTGTTTGAGGAATTAAGGAGTGAAGAATATTGTGATGTACTTTTTGGAATGTTCCTGTTGAGAAGTTTTCGCAGTTTGGATGATTGCACAGTATGTAATGGGATGAAAAAGTGGCACTGAAGGCATACTTGGGGACAATGGGAGAATTCACCCCCAACAAAGAGGACTGGTATAACTAGAAACAAAATTTACATATTTGGCAGAAAGCAAATAACATAGGAATGAGGATAAAGTAAATATTTTCCTCATCATGATGGGGCCAGATGCTTCTGATGTAGTGTTGCCCATGAGACCCCAATACTATGGAATATGCTGAAATCAATGAAATTCCAGGGTCATATTATGGAATGACTAAGAAGGTAATTTCACTGAGTTGCATTCTGTCAAAGGAAGCAGTTGCCATGAGAGACTTTTGCAGTTTACATTCTTGAGCTAAAGCAACTGTCTTTCCACTGTGGGTATGGTGCAAGCTTCAAAATTAACCTTAGAGACACTTGTGTAGGAGGCCTACAGAAGAACAAAATCCAGGCCAAGCTTTTGAGTAAAGGCTATAGCTGATGTGGAAAGAGGTCTGGCTTAAGGTCGCAGAAATGGAAATGGCAGAAAGAGATAGTTGCAATGAAATTGCAAGGGAGTTCTTTTCCTGAGCCGGCAGGGGGGGCGTCCACCAGATTTCAATGGGATCCAGGCCATGGCAGCCAAGTTCACAGTCTCAGAACCATCAACCATCTGAATTCCTGCATTTCCAATCAAAGTAATATGCCTATGGGAATGTCATTCATACCCAGAGAATGAGCACAGGAAACAGTAATGGTTCAGATCACAGTCAAGCTCCAGGTTGTGGACAAGCACCAGGCCACAGCCATGCATCAAGTCAATGTCATGGTAGCTCTAAAGCTGGTTCAAGGGCCTGGATGTCCTGGAATGTACCTATGGTAGCTATGCAAACAAAAGTTGATGAGCAAGAAGATCAAGAGCTGTACTCAGTCAGACAGCAAGAAAAACAGCACATGGAAGATGAGAGTAATAGGGTTGGAGATGTAATTCAAGCACCTGCATTAGAAATGAAAGTTCAGTCATTGTGTTTCAGTATGCAGATAATGCTAGTCTGTGCGCTCACTCAGAAACTGAGCTCCGGGTCATTGTCAACTTCTCCAAAGCAAATGAGAAAACAGTCCTTTCACTGAAGACCCAGAAAACTAAGGTCCTTTTCCAATTAGTTCCCACAGCGCCACACTTCTCCCCATCAATTAAGATCAATGGCGAGACCCTGGAAAATGTGAACAATTTTCCATATCTTAGGAGCCTCCTCTTAATAAAGGCAGACATAGACAATGCTGTATTTTATGCCTCGGAGGTAGGCAGAGATGACACAGCAGGTTCCATATATTCAGGAGCTTTATTTACAGTGCTTTTAAAATGTCAGATTCTCATATTTACAGCTTCTTGCTTTCAGTTTAGTTCTGATTCTCTAATTAGATCCGCAGACTTGACTAATGGCACACAGAACAGTTAATAAACACATAAAATCAAACACCGAGCAGTTGCACTTTGAATGCTACAGACAACAAAATTCATTATTGCCACCAATGTTCCAGCTCAGCCTTCGGCCGACTAAGGAAAAGAGTATTTGGGGACCAGGACCAACAGCAGTGTCTTCTCCCAAACCAACATGCCCAGCATCGATCATTCAAATCCAGCTCTGTTGGGCAGGACATGTCAATGGTATGCCTGACACCAAACTCTCGAAGCAACTACTCTGCTTGGAACTTGGTCATGGCAGGGGACTCCCAGGAAGACAGTGAAAACATTTTAGGAATGTCCTCAAATAATACCTGAATAGGTCAAACATCGCTGCCAACTCATGGGAGTTCCTGGCTTGTGACAGACCAAATGGAGAAGGTTCATTCAGGAAGGCACTGAGGACATTGAGAGACTTCATGAGGAATACGCAGAGGTGAATTTGATGCATCGAGAGAGTACTTAAACCTCCCAACAACTCATTTACCTGACCTTTCAAGCACAACCTGCTCTACACATAGCAGAGCCTGCAGATCGCACATTGGACTTATCAGCCATCTCAGAATCCATTGAACTGGAACGAAAGCAGGATCAGCTTCAATCCCATGGGCCTGCCTAAGATGAGGAGAGGGATTTTCAAGTTACTAATCTTGTTACCAAAAATTGGGAGAGCTGTGAATCAAATGTACTGATCTCCAAATCTGTTTGTCTGATTTGCTTTCCTGCATGAAGCAGCACATGGTGAGTCTAAACATGTAATAGTTACTTCAAAAATACCTTAGAATTACCGTGAAGTGGCAACTCAACATTTGGAAAGTGAGCAAGAACAAAACGCAAAGTTTATTCATTCTGGAGTAAAATTGACATGGACTTGAACATGACCAATTTGTAGTGTTACAGTGAAAAAGCTCGGGTGCATGGAACAAATTGGACAGATCTTTCAAAGAGCAGGCACAGCGGGCTGAAACAGACGTCATCTCTGCTGTAACATTGATAATTCTATGCATAACAAAAGAAGAGGGGACCGAGTGCACAAGATCCCATGGACAGCACAATATCCTTACTCGGATTACTGTGCACAGGTTAAACGACAGGTTTCAGCTATTTTTTGTTAATGTTTGCTGTCTTGTATCAGTTGGAGTACGAGATGGAGCGTGATCAAGGCCAGAGCAGATATCAGCAGAATGTCATAAGCAAACAGTGGAGATAGCTGAATGTACACCATGATGTAACTGTAAGCCAATCACAATGCAGCACACCACCAATTTAGCAGTGTGCTCAGGTTATGTGGTTTCTCCCTCTGATATCAATCAGCTACTGCTTCAGCCCCCAGCTGATTAGCTAAAATGATCAACAAAATACTCTTGCAGTGACCAGATTCTCACTTTGAATTGTCCACTTGTTTTTTATTCTGCCAGTTTTTCAAAATTATTTTTAATGGTATAAATAAAAGAGACCACAAAATCAGTTAGATCAATATTGCACTGTAAAGTAATTGGAGGCAAAATTATTGTCAGATCATTGATTATATGCTAGTCATTTTACTTTAGGTACTTCACTGCATACATGCAAATGCCATGTGACTGAACCATGAAGACCTCATGGGTTGATTGGGAAATTGCAGGCCCACAGCCCTGTTTTTCAATATATTAACTGGATGCGAAAGCATAGGGCAGAATTTTACGACTTCCCGCCAGCGGGATTTTCCGGTCCTGCCGAAGTCAAAGGACTTTTAGACTGCTTGTCGCGTTTTACGGCCCCATCCCCGCCACAACAGGGCTGTAAAATTCTACCAAGGTTTAGAGGATTTCCCAAATGATACCTTGCAAGTACTGCACCTTACTTCACTAATAGTGCTCATTGAGGAATCAGGCCAGCTCTAGGAATTGGCAATTTATTTTTAAACTTGGGCCTTAACACAAGAAACCAAAAGCACAACAGCTCAATAATTGTCTGGAACAAAAAAATTCATTAATATATTGTGTGCAATGCTTCATTAGAATTGGCA
Organism: Carcharodon carcharias; assembly: GCF_017639515.1. Taxonomy (NCBI): domain Eukaryota; kingdom Metazoa; phylum Chordata; class Chondrichthyes; order Lamniformes; family Lamnidae; genus Carcharodon; species Carcharodon carcharias. The sequence goes on from NC_054472.1 coordinate 102,407,885, forward strand.
TGGCAGGAGAAGCACCTTCTATAGGACTGCAGCGACATGTCAGAACATGCCCAAGATCTAAGCAAAGAGGTGAGAGATGGTTCAAATCTATTTTCAGAGAGAGGCAGTTAGGCAAGTTGATAATCAAGAACCTAAAAATGCCAGCCAGAGGGGCATGATGTAGTGACAGTTTGTGGCAAGATTGATGGTACCCCATGGCCAGAATTTTACGTACCGCAGGCGGGCACGCACCCAACCTGAATGGATATGAAATAGCACAAGATGATGTTGGGCAATCGTCCCGATGTCATTGTGTGATATTTCACTCGGCAGGTGCACGTGGCAGCCAGAAGCGTGCTCGCCAACAATTAAATGGGCAATTAAGCCCATTAATCGCAATCAACAGCGATTTTATGTGGCCCGTCCACGTTTACAGTTGGCGGACAGTTGCTGCTCCCAGGCAGCATTCACATTTTTGCCCAAACCGCGATCCAGGGCAGGATGAAATCTCTATGGGGAAATAAAATAAAAAGTGATACCTGGGTACTGGTTTTTTGAGGTATGCTTTCAGGTGCTTGATTGTGCTGCATGGACATATTTTGCAGCATTTTTGTCATGTCCTTTTAGTCTGTGAAAGTCTGCAGCTCCCTGGGACAGCTGTCCGCCTTCAGGGAGCTCTCTCAAAGTGCTCACCCAACACTCTCAGTTACATCGAAGCCCACCCTCTTCCCATCCCCACCTTGACAGTGCTGAGCATTTCAGCACGTGTTTCACACTGGTTGGTCATTAATTGGCCAGCCAGCATGAAATCGCTGTCGGGGGCTGATTCCAGTCTATGACCCACTTCCCGTCCATTCCCAGACCCGCCGATCGGGTGCGCCTGATGGCCGAAAAATTCAGGACCATGTATGCAGCTTCAGATGGGAAGATAGAATAAAAAGGCAGCCAGAGCGAAGGAAAGAGTTGGGCCAAATTTACCAGATTTCAAAGGCTGTAACTTTTAGTCCCAACTTCTATCATCTGTGGCTTCAGCACTGTGTGGAAAAAATAAAAATGAATGCATTAGAGCAACAAGAACAAAAGCAATAACAGCAAGTTTTATTTATATAGCTCTTTTAACATAGTAAAACATACTGAAATTTTTTGGATAGGTGTCCACACATTATTATAAACCCTTTGTAAACTGTAAGTGAGGTTTCGGTATGCAAGTCATTAAAATCATATTTATGAGATAAAAACTCTTAAGTCACTGGCCCCAGTAATAACTCCAAAGTCCAATCAAGGTGAGAGGTGTAATATCATTTGGGAAAGCCAGGGGAAGTTACAGTGCATCTAGCTGCAGTACTTTGACACAGTTTAATCATTGTAGTGTTACTTTTGGGTTTTTGGTTGAATGTACAACAGAGGTGCAGACCTTCGTGACATGATCTTAACTGGACTATTTAAAGGGCCAACCCAAAGATGGAATTTGGAGTTAGAAGTTTGAAAAAAGGAGAGGAAGAGATTTTATCATGAATTCAAGAGGTCAACAGTTGCACCTTGATTTAATGATGCACTGCCTGATGTACTGCTGGATGAAGTGGGAAATCAGACAGAGATACTCTTCTCCAGCAACAGGAAGAAGAAATAAAAAGGTGCGGCTGGAGGTGTCTGGGGAAGTTAGCAGCAACAGCAGAGCGCTGGGTTCCTGGACTCACTGCAGAAAGTGCTTTAATGGCCCAACCATGTCAGGAAATGTGAATTAGTTGCACATTCACCAACATCCCTGCAGTGTGCATCGCAACCACCCACCTACCTCTGGCTTGTCAAGCCTACTCCATCACATCAATCATTGCTTACCTTGCAAGCGCACTATCTGTTTCAATGCTCTTCCTCATGTTTTCATTTATCTATCCAGCACCGCTACTCATCCTCATTCTCATGAAATTTGATGACTCACATTGATAATCAATTGCTAAATGTATTGCCTCCATTAGTTTAACACATGCCATTATAGTCACTTTAGATCTGCTCTTTCCCCTATTGCAGGAAAAGAGGGCACAGAACACTGGTGAAGGAGAGAGCCCAAGGTGGTCCTTGACAGCACTGCAGAGGAGGAAGAACTGGAGAGCAGTAACATCTTGATGCTCCTGGACCTCAGCAATGAGGAAATGGAGATCTCCCAGCTACCTGGTGACTGAATTAAATATTATCAACCTACAAACTGACAGGCAGAATTTCCTGGAGACAGGTAGCCACTTCCTGTGAGAGCTCAAAGTGGACTGATGGCATTTTCATGAGGCTGAAAGTTAAAATCACCCAGGCCAGAATTCTGCTGTGAGTTTCAAAGTCAGTTTTAGAAAGTAGTCATTATTGAACAATGAAAACACCACTTAATGTATCTGCAATCCACTTAGTCAAAACCCACCTGCACTTACAATCAGGACCCAAATTAATTTAAATACTATTGTCCAAACAGACATAGGTTAAGTGGGATAGTTAAGTGGGGAGGCCATGAAGTAGTGGTATTGTCGCTAGATTAGTAATCCAGAGACCCAGGGTAATGCTCTGCAGATCCGGATTGGAATCCCGCCACAGCAGATGATAGAATTTGAATTCAATAAAAAACTGGAATTAAAAGTCTAATGATGACCATAAAACTATTGTCGATTGTTGTAAAAAGCCATCTGGTTCACTGATGTCCTTTAGGGAAGGAAATCTGCCATTCTTACCTGGTCTGGCCTACATGTGACTCCAGACCCACGGTAATGTGGTTGACTCTTAAATGCCCTCTGAACAAGGGATGAGCAATAAATTCAGGCCAGTGATGCCCATATCCCATGAACGAATAAAAAAAAAGGTTTTAGTATTGATTAATCTCAAATATTGAATAATTTTGAGTAACGCAAACTGTTCACTGCAGAATAAGAGTGACACAATTTTAGGAAGGATTACATAATCAGAGTCTAATAGTGAAAAAGGGGGCAATTTTAATCCTTCCCATCCTGGGGTGGGGCAGTTAAAATCGCTCAGGTTATTTATCCACCTTTGAGCTGCCTGGATCTGCTGACAATGGTTGTTACTCAGGCTTTTGGATGGACAGCTAAGCCGCCCACCCAAAAGCTGGAGGGATCCTTCTGTAAATATGTAGATCACTGGTTGTTGACATATCTGTGCATCTAATGTAATTTTAGTTCTAGCATGAATGAGGAAATTGCTACAGCTTTCCTTAGTGGCTAAGCAGAATCAGGGAAAGTGAAGATTCCCAAACAAATAAGGTTTGTATTTTCCTTAAGTGAGGTCAGGTGGAGCACTAGCTCTCATTCAGATTCCACAAGGAAAATTCAGGGCTTGAATTTTGCACTCGTCGGGCGCACACCATTGGCGGGCCTGGGAGTGGATGGGAAATGATCCTCTAACCGCGATCGGTCTCTGACCGCAATTTCACACTGGCTGGCCAATTAACAGGCCCTGAGAAAGACAGCACTGCTGGTGGGGGTGGGAAGAGGGCGGGGGCCGACGTCACTGCGGGAGCTGGTGAGTGCTTCCACTTAGCTCCTTGAAGGCAGACAGATGCCTCAGGGAGCTGCAGACCTCCAAATAATAAAAGAAAGCACAGCAATGATGCACAAAATGTCCATGCAGCACAATCAAGCTCCTGAAAGCATACCTCTTAAAAAAACCGTCCCCAGATATATCTTTTTATTTTATATCCAAATGGAGATTTCATCCTGCTCTTGGATGAAGTTTCATCAAAAATGTAAAGCCCACCTGGCCGATTGGCCCACCTGCCAGCCATAAGGTTGGACAGGCCACGAAAAATCGCTTACAAGTGGATGGTTAATAAGCTTAATTGCCCGCTTAATTGTCATCGGGCGCTCTTCTGGCTTTTACGCACACCCACCGAGCAAAATATGACAGTGAGTTCAATTACTGGTTGAATTGATATTGATTAAGGTCTTTAATAGGCCTCTTAATTGCTGGCAGGTGCGTCACTGCCTCTTGTGCGTGATATTTTTCTCAGCAGGTGCGCACGAGAGGCAGCAGCGTGCCCATCGACAATTAAGAGGCCTATTGAGGACCTTAATCAATTAATTCAACCAGTGATTTAAAAAAATAAAAACTTCTAAAACTCATTTTTAACATGTCCCTGTTCATGTGACAGAGTCGCATGAGGGGGCATATTTCTCTTATTTTTCCGTTCTTTATTTTTCATGTGAAACCCTTCAGCTCCCTGAAGTAGCTCTGTGCCTTCAGGGAGCTTTCACTGAGTGCACCCGCGCGCATGCACTAACTTCCGTGCTCGCCCTCCTCTTCCCCCCAACCAGGCAGCGCTGAATGTTTCAGTGCACTATCCACTCTGGTTGGCCATTAATTGGCCAACAAGTGCGAAATCGTGGTCAGGGCCCGATCGTGACCGGCGGACTGTTGAGCAGCTGCTCCCGGGCCCACCTGACCAACAAGGGAAAAATCCTCCCCCTAGCGTGCAACATATGCTCACATGCCACATCGGACAGGTAAGTGTTAAAACACTATGGTAGAAGCAAACTTCTAAGTTTATTCACAAAAGGAAGTGTTTTCCTTATTTATTTGAAGAAAAATTCACAGCGGTTGATTGCAACCCCACCTGCTTGCTGGAAACTAGATAGGTTGGCAGTCAAATACATATAAGTTACCGACCCATTGGAAAATTTTACACCAGTTCCCATTTTGACCTGCGTGTTTCTGCAGGTGATGAGGAACCTGCCTAAGTGGTTGGGGATTTGGTGTATTTAAGTCAACTGGGATCTTATTGCATTATTTTCACGGCATCCTGAGTAGGGAAGCTGCTGGTCTGCAGACAGAGGCAATCCAAGATAAGTGAAAAGCTTTCCTTTGTGGGCCCAAGAGGAGCAGGAGTGAAGTATAAAATAGATTGGGCTGTAAATGGGCATTTGACCTGAACTGGCCCTGTTTCCACCAGGCAGATGAGGATACAGTTAGGGCTCAGGGTGTGTAATTGAGCAACAATGAACAATTTGCTTTTGGTGGCAACAGAACTTGATAGCCTTTTTGACTATTTCTAATAGGGTTAGAAATCTATTTATTATTTGATGTTTTCTAGTACCAAGTAACCAAGAAATATTATTGAATTTTTAATTTTATTTTGAATGAACTGATTTGATTTTGAATGTTCAAGTTGAGGAAGTGGTGCTTGCATTGTAATTCAGGTCTAACACGGTTCGAACTGAGCATTGGGATACCTGCGCTTCCTTCATAGCTTAAAATCAGTAATTGAAGAACTATGACACGGTAGATTAGTTCATTTGGAGAAATATATGAATATGTGAGAGGAATAATTTTGGTTCCAAACAATTAGGTATCACTTCCTCACTCCTTTTCTCCAAAGTTTTATTAACTTCTTAAGAGCTGATGATGTAAGATTAAGGACACAAACATCTCTGAGATTAATGGAATTATGTCAGAAACAAACGCCACAAATAGAAACTGTTTTGATGATGGGGGTGGGGGAAAAGAGGCAGTGACGTGGATGCAATGGTGATGTCACCAGATTGCCAATCCAAAGGCCCAGGCTAATGCTCTGTGGTCAGGGGTTCAAATCCCACCAGGGCAGCTGGTGGAATTTAAATTCAATTAATAAACCTCGAATGAAAAGCTTGGCCAAAATTTTCTGGCTGACGTACGGATGGTGTAGCCCACACATCAGCACATAAAATAACACGTGCCGATGTCAGCGCGTGCCATCGTAATATTTCGGTGGGCGGGCGTGATCAGTTCACCTGCCATTAATTGAAGGGCTTGTTAAGCCCCTTAACTTGCCAATTGTGTACGATTTTGAGGGGTCTGTCCGAACTTCGGATCAGCGCATGGGCCCAACGGGAAGGCGGGTAGGAGATTATTTAAGAAAACTTTTGCAATGTCGGGATATGTGGACTCAGGGGGGTTGTTCATGTTTTTCCACAAAGTTATAATTGATAAAAGTGTTTAAAACATACCTGCGTGATTATTAGTAGTTCTCATCAAAGTCCAAGAGGTTTTTGTGTAATTTGAAACCAGTCTGCGGACAGCTTTCTTTTTCGGCCTTGCAGCTTTCCAGAGGCCTCCATTTAGCTTGGGAATATGAGTTCTGACTTCTCCAGTGGAGGCAGCTCCCCTGAGGAGGAAGGGAGGGATAGAATCAGGAGGAGGCCAGGACTGGACAATCAGCCTCCAAAGGAGGCAACTTTGGGTGTCCAGGCACAGGCACAAGGGGCGCAGGGCCAAGAGATTGTCCGAGGTGCAAGGGGCTGCAGATGACGCCTCTATCCTGCTGCCAGGGTATACAGGTGGCAAAGCAGCTACCTCAATATGACTGAGGTGCAGTGCCGAAGGAGGTTCCGACTCTCAAGTGAGACAGTCAACTATATCTGTCAGATGATTGGCCCTGAGATCTTCCCTAACTGTGTTGGAGGACACCCCATGCCAGCGGCTCTGAAACTCAGTTCCCTCCACTTCTATGCCTCTGACTCCTTCCAGGGCTCGGTGGGTGATCTTTGTGGTGTATCCCAATTAACTGTCCACACTTGCGTCAAGCGGGTTACAGACGCTCTGTTCAGATGGGTGTCCACCTTTATCCACTTCCGCTGTGACCAGGCAAGCCAGACACAGTGAGCCAGAGGCTTCGCAGCCATTGCTGGATTCCCCTGCGTCCAGGGTGCTATAGACTGCACACATGTGGCCATCAAGGCGCCAGCAGGTGAGCCCGGTGCCTTCGTCACAAGGAAGGGCTTCCACTCCATGAACGTGCAGATAGTGTGTGATCACAGGATGCAGATTTTACAAGTCTGTGCAAGGCACCCAGGCAGCTCCCACGACAACTACATCCTCAGACACTCTTAGGTGCCGGTCTCTTTAGTGCTTCGGCTCGGCTGGATGGTTGGCTGCTGGGTGACAAGGCCTATCCCCTTCGCAGGTGGATCATGACACCAGTACATCGTCCAAGAACAGAAGCTGAGCAGCGGTACAATAGGAGCCAGGGCACCACAAGGGCTGTGGTGGAGAGAGCCATCGGTCTTCTCAAGATGCGCTTCTGTTGCCTGGACTGCTCAGGGGGTGCACTCCTGTACCCCCCAGATCACGTCTCTCTGAGCGTGGTAGTCTGCTGTGCCTTGCACAATCTTGCGCTGGAAAGGGGGGATGGAATTGATGATGAAGACCTTGACACCCTGGATGAAGTTGCACATGATGAATCCAGCAGTGCCTCAGAGGATGAGGAAGCACAGGGCGATGATGAGGGCCATAATGACGACCCGCGTTTACACCAAGGAGGCAGAGACACCCGGGACAATTTAATCCAAAGAACCTTCAGCTAGCTCCACACACGTGGATCAGCAGGAGCAGCATTGCCTGGAACTTCCACACGTGGCACTTACGTGCTACATCTTCCCCCTGATCAGCTGCAAATAAGGCCTTAGTGCAGAAACATCAATCTCCACTCTAACACTCTTAATCATTATGTGAAAATGAAAAAAGCACCACAATGAAAAGACGCTCAGCCATGGTAACAAAGGTGGACTTTATTCTGTCCACAATTAAAGCCCACATGGTTATTCAACAATGTTACAAAAAGGGGTCCCTATTCTAAGACAAACACAAAATCACCAGTGACATACCTGGGGAGTGCCTAAGGTGCCTTATGCTTACGGTTCCGGATGCTACGTCTAGGTGCTGCCCCATCGCTCAGAGTGGCCTGTGAGCCAGCCTGCTGACTCTGCTGTCCTATTGGTCTCGATGACCTTGGCGGGCGTCCTCTGGCCCGTGGAGCCTGTGATGGCTCCACCTGGGATGGAGTGGCCAGTTCCTGAACTGGTACCTCCCCAGTTGTCACAGCCTCAACGGAAGCAACGTTGACTGGCAGAGGGGCGGAGGAGCTGCTGCCCTCATCCGGCACACCATGAGAGGAGCTCACAGCGACGACAGGCAGCTGCTGAGCCAACGTGAGTTCCAAATCTACCTCCCTGCTCACTGCAGATGCATGGGCACCGAGTGCCGGCGCTTGGTGTCCACAACATCTCCCATAATGGAAAACACCACCTGTGGCCAGAATCGCTGTGAGGGCTTGCAGGTCAGAACGTAACCCAATCATATTTTGATCCATTCGGTTAAAGCCCCTCTCTATGAGAGTCGCCAATCTCTCATTGAAGGACTCCTGATGCTCTGCCTTGAGGGCAGATTCTTCACGTGCACTCTGCCTAGACTCCTCCGTCGCAGAGAGCGACTGAACCATTCCCTCATGCAACCCTGCCAGATGCAAACGCACTTCCTGCCACCTTTCCTGCAGCTGCTGCAATGGGGACAACTCCAGTGGCACGTCATAAGTGCTGGACTCAGCATGTGCCTCGTCCCCAGTAGCCCTCCGGCTGCTGGAGCCATCGGCACTGTCTGCCCCTACCATCTCCTCCAGCACTGTCTGCCCCTACCATCTCCTCCAGCACTGTCTGCCCCTACCATCTCCTCCAGCCATCGTGATGTGCCCTCTCCACTGTGACCCAGGACACTAGCCGATGGTAAAGTCCCCACCGAGGTGTGTGAGTGTGCGCTGGTGCCTGGCTGGCTGAAATGATGTGCCGCAAGTTGCACACGTTGCCCCTCAGGTGTGGAGGGGGTGCTGCGGTGCGGACATGTGGGTCGCTCTGGTGGTGATGGTGAAATTAACAAGGACAGTGCATCAGTTAGCGTGTATTCAGTTCAACCTTTCATCCCTTTCCCCCCCAGCCTCATAAGTAGCTCCCCCTTAAAAGAATATTGGTGAGGTCCAAATGAGTCAAGATGGGCCCCAAGCATTAAACGCACATGCAGACAGGCTGGTTAGATGGCCTCATGAATGGCACATGGCTTGTAAAGCACCATAGGCATGGGGAGAAAGCAGAGGCACCTGATGCGGATACATTGTTCGCTGGATAGCTGCGTGGCTGAGGAAACATTTTAAACAGTTGTGTCATTTTCCACCAAACTCAGGAGATTGAGAGGTCACATTATTGCTCTTCATTCTGTAAGGAGGGGCATAGACCGGGTGGCCAGAAGGCAACATTTCCCCTTGGCGCAGGGATGAGTAATGTGGTGGCATTCATCTAAGTTGAGTGCCATGATGTTCACAGTTGAGGTGCTGAGGACCTTCTGGACGGAGTAATGTGGGACACACTGGCTGAAAGGGTGCAGGAGGTCCCAAACCCCCCAAAATGGAATAAGTCTTTGGGTGTGCAGCGGCGATCCAATGGCATGTGAGACCATGGTGATAGTGGTCACAAATGGAATAAGGTGACTTTGGAAGGTGGTGGAGAGTTTATTCCTTAAGGAGACGAGGGTCCCTCCGGTATGACCCAGACGTCAGAATGTCTCAGTCTGTGAATGAGCATTGTTACAGCATTAATGATTGCAGCACCCATCAGTGGCTTGGATGGTGGGCACGCAGAGTGGATGGGACTGTGGACCTCAAATACCTGCATGCTGGACCCCAGCTTTGCCGCCCTGGCCTCCTGCCTCCTGCCCAGCTCCATGGCCTGCTCCTTGAATGGGGTGAGACACTGGTGGAGAGCGCGCCCACCACCAGTCCTCAGGCGGTCCCGGGCATTGTGGTTACTTTTTGCCTGCTAACCACATAAGAGGATTTATTGAGGCAGGTCGCTCATGTACTCAGCACATGCACGCCGCATCCCAGCCACAGTGGGCCATCTGAGGCCTCCAGCGGCTCCTGTCCACACTACTGGTGATGAATCCCCAGAAGATAGTACAGCTGGTCCCAAACCCTCCCCCAATGGTTCTCTTGGACATATTCAGTGTCCATCACTTTGAATAGCACACGGGTCCTAGCGCCCATGGCAAAGAGGAGCAAATAGGTACTGCGCCAATGCCAGCAGATGGGACTTGCCCAAAAGACCTTGAGGCACCCCTTGGACCATGTCATTACCATCAATATGACATGTATTGGAGTTCTGAGCATGTGTCTACCGGCCCCCCTGCAGCTTGCCCCCAGACTACTCAAATGCCACAGAAACCAACATATGCTGCACAGAAAGCCTTTCTTCTCCTCAACCACTAAGGCTGATGTAAGCATTGTCAGTACCCATTTACCCACCCAGCGTGCAACAGATGCCCTATGCAGTGACGGCAGCAAGACATGGTGGGGCAGGGTGGGCAAAGGCTAAGGCTGCCTTCTGCCTCAACTAGAGCAGACAGACATGGTACTCACCTGTCTGGAGCACAGCAAATCATTGAAGCATTTTCGGCATTGTGTGCCAGTGTGTCTGACATCATCATGGGTACTTTCAGCCTCACCCACCTCCTCCCATGCCTCGCTGGTAATATGGGGGGCCCTCTCCCTCCCATCCTCAGGATACAGAACATCACGTCGCTGGCCCACCTCTTACAGGAGGACAGCAAGGCATGCATCCGAGAATCTGGGTACACAGTGGCCCCCTGCTGGCCTCCCCTGCAGCTTGCCCCCATCCTCCTCCTCTGCCCTCCTTGGAGCATTTTTACCTCTCTGAGTGGCCAAAGTGCACTGCTTCAAGCAGGCTGCCTGGCCACTCTTTAAACAGGCTGCCGGCTCCCCATTGGAACCGGCAGTCTGAGGCCACCCACCCCCGTGACTATTTTGCCGTTCTCCACTGGAATCGCAAAGCTGCGGTGCGGGCCTTAATTGGCCCACCCGTGGAAAATGGCTGCACGGCCCATTTCGCCAGCTGCAATCGCCTGCCCGCCCACAGCCAAGTCGGTCAGGCCCACCCGACCAACAAATGTAAAATTCTGCCCCTAGTCTGAATAATGGCGACCATGAAACCATTGTTGTTAAAATCCATCTGGTCCACTTCCCTTTCGAGAAGGAAATCTTCTGTCCTTCGCTGGTCTGGCCTACATGTAACTCCAGACCTTCAGCAATACCCTCTGAAATAGCCTAGCAAACTACTCAGTTGTATCAAACTGCTACATAAAAGTCAATAAGGAAGAAAACTGGATGGATCACCAGGCATCATCCTAGGCACTGGAAACGACAACAGCGCACCCAGCCTTACTGTCCCTGCAAAGTTCTTACTAACATCTGGGACCTTGTGCCAAAATTGGGAGACCTGTCCCACAGACTAGTCAAGCAACTATCCTATAAGGTTCTGACACATCAAAGGTTAATGTGGGACTGAGTACATTACTGTCCATACAGTCATGTAAGGGAGCACATGATCTGCGCCCAGGGCCAATATGGTGTTGGAGGGAGTGATGTGCTCCTACCTTGTATCCTTTTCTGTATATTTGTAAATATTCTAGTAGTTAATAAAAACTTACAGTCAACCTGTTTAAGATTATGAAGATCTCATCAAACCTACCAAGAAGTAACCAACACCCCACAACAACAACAGTCTGACATAATCATATTCACTGAATCATATATTACAAACAATGTCCCAGACACCACATTAACCATCCCTGGGTGTGTCCTGTCCCACCAGCAGGACACACCCACCATAGGTGGCAGTGGCACGGTGGTCAGGAGGGAATTACACTGGGATTCCTCAACACTGAAGCTGGACCCCAAGAAGTCTCATGGTATCAGGTCAAAACTTCCTGCTGAATACCACCTACCCCAACCACACGCCCGCCAACTTCGCCCCCCCTCCCCCCAACACCCCCCACCGCCCCCCCCCTCCCCCCCCCAACCACCACCTCAGCTGATGAATCAGTACTCCTCCATGTTGAACACCAATTGAAAGCACTGACGGTGACAGGGGCACAGAATGTGCACTGGGTGGGGTACTTCAATATCTGTCATCAATGGTGGGGCTTGGTAGCACCACTAATGACTGAGCTGACCAAGCCCTGAAATACATTGCTGCTAGACTATATCTGCAGTGAGGGAACCAACAAGAGTGAAAATCCTACTTGACCTCGCCCTTACTAATTTACCTCTCGCAGATGCATCTGTCCATGTCAGTATTGGTTGGAATGACCACAGTACTTTTGGAGACTAAGTCCTGTCTTCATGCTGTGGATACGCTCATTCATGTTGTGTGGCATTACCACCATGCTAAATGGGATAGATTTCAAACAGATCTACCAACTCAAAACTGGGCATCCATAAGGCGCTGTAGGCCATCAGCCTCAGCAGAATTGTACTCAACCACCATCTGTAACCTCATGGCCGGCATATCCCCTACTCAACCAGTAACATCAAGCCAGCAGATCAACCCTGGTTCAATGAAGGGTGCAGGAGAGCATGCCAGAAGCAGCACCAGGCATACCTAAAAATGAGGAATCAACCTAGTGAAGCTACACACAGGACTGCTTGCATGCCAAACAGCGATAACAGCATGCGATAGACAGAGCTAAGCGATTCCACAACCAATGGATCAGATCTAAGCTCTGCAGTTGTGAATGGCAGTGGACAATTAAACAGCCAACAGGAGCAGGAAGCTCCATAAATATCCCAATCTTCAATGATGGGAGAGCCCAGCACATCAGTGCAACAGAGAAGACTTGGAACCATCCTCAGCCAGAAGTGACCTCCACCTGAGGTCCCCAACATCTTCAGTCTTCAGCCAATTCCATTCACTCTTCATGATATGAAGAAATGGCTGAAGGCACTGGATACTGCAAAGGCTATGGGCCGTGACAACATTCCAGCAATAATACTGAAGGCCTGTGCTCCAGAAGTAGCCACGCCCCTAGCCAAGGAATCCAAGCTGTTCCAGTACAGCTATAACACTGGCATCTTAACGGTAATGTGGAAAATTGCCTAGGTATGTTCTGTACACAAAATACAGGGCGAATCCAGCCAGGTCAATAATGCCCCATCTGGCTACTCTCAATTATCAGCAAAGTCATGGAAGGTGTCGTCATGCGGCACTTGCTACCAAGTGACACTTGCTTAGCAAGAACCTGCTCATTGATGCTTAGGGCAGAATTCTTAGGTCGGCATGCACAAAATCACGTGATATTTCAGTTGCGCGAGTGTCGGAAGCGCGCCTGTCGACAATTAAGAAGACAATTAAAGTTGTTAAGTTTTCAATTGTCCCCGATTTTTTGTGGTCTGTCCAATCTCACAGTTGGTGGACGGGCAAAGCTGCCATTTGGAGTTTGCATTTTTGATGAAATCTCATCCAAGGGCGGGATGAGGTTTCAGTTATTAAATTTTAAAAATGCGTGGGCAGAATTTTCATAGGGCAGAATTTTACAACCCATGGGCGGGCGCGATCAGGCATAAAATAGCATGCGATGACATTGGGTGAGCATACCGACATCATCGCACATTCGCGCAATATTTCGGTCGGCAGGTGCGAGCAAGTGTCAAAGCCACACCCACCATAAATTAAGAAACCACTTAAGGCCGTTAAAAAGCCAATTGATGCCGATTTTTTTTTGCCCATGCGATTTCGCACTCGTCGCACGGGCAAAACATGCGGGTGGCCAGCCGACATTTTCAAAAACCTCATCCACAGGCGGGATTAAAGGTGTGAGCGGTATCGTCAGTGTTAGTTGTGGGAGTTTGGTACATAGTTTGCTGCTGGTGACTTATCAGTACTTGGCAGTTTCATCTCTGTTCGTTCTTCATTCTTAGCATTTCCAGGCTTCATTTCAGGACTCATTGGTGTCTCCAAGGCCCCCAGAGGATTCAGACAGTGTGGACCCTTCCAGGTATCAGACAGACTTCCCTTACCCTGGTAATGGGGATTGTGCTCTCCGCTGATGGCATCTCCTCTGAGGAGGAAGTGAGGGGCAGTAGGGAGAGGAGGCCAGGTGTCCTAATGCAGTTTCCAGGGGAACCACCTGTGGGAAGAAAGACACAGGCACAGGGGGAGCAGAGCCAGCAGTAAGTTGAACGCAGAAGGGATCGCAGAAGACACCACTATCCTGCTGCTGGATTTACAGGCAGTGATGCAGCTACCTCAGTATGTCAAGGCAGAATGCTGAAAGAGGTTCTGCCTCTCAAGGGAGACAGTCACCTCCATTGGTCAGATGATTGGGCCTGAGATCATTTCTGACTATGTGAGTAGACACCCCATGCCAGTGGCTCTGAATATCACAGCTTAACTCCTATGCCTCCTCTTTCCAGGGGTCACTGGGAGATCCGTGTGGAGTTTCCCGATCAGTTGTCCACAGTTGCGTCAAGCTGGTCACAGAAGTTCTGTTCAGGCAGGTACTGACCTTTATTCTTTACCGTATGGGCAAGAGCAAGCCAGAGGCTTTACAGCAGTTGCTGGCTTCCCCTGCGTCCAGGGTGCAATAGACTGCACACATGTGGCCATCAAGGCGCCAACAGGTGAGCCTGGTGCCTTTGTCAACAGGAAGGGCTTCCACTCCATCAACATGCAGATAGTGTGTGATCACAGGATGCAGATTCCACAAGTCTGTGCAAAGTACCCAGGCAGCTCCCATGATGCTTACATCCTCAAACACTCCCAGGTGCCGGGGATCTTCAGTGCTCCAGCCCGGCTTGACGAATGGTGACAAGGGCTATCCTTTGAAGAGGTGGCTCAGGATGCCTCCCCACCATCCAAGAACAGAGGCAGAGTAGCATTATAATAGGAATCATGCCTCCACAAGGGCGGTGTAGAGAGGACCATAGGTCTTCTCAAGATGTGCTTCCAAAGCTTGGAATGTTCATGGGGTGCACTATAATACCCCCCCAGAGCAGCTGTCACTGATCATTGCTGCATGCTGCACTCTCCATAATCTGGCCCTGGCAAGGGGGTGCCCACTGGGGAAAGAGGATCTTGATGCAGCTGCAGAGGCCACAGATGATGAGTCCAGTAGTGAGTCAGAAGAGGAGCACGGTGAGGAGAATGCTGGGGGCGTGGAGGCAGACCTCACTAATCTCCGGAGAGGGAGGGGCACCAGGGACACCTTGATCCAGCGCTTCTTCAGCTAGGCCACCAAAGATCAGCTTCAACCATATGCCAGGACTGCTGCCTCCACCCCGGATGTCTGAAATGATCCTTTCATTTGAACCAAAAGTCCACTCAATGCCTGTGCAATTAAGTTTACAGCCACTCATGTCTAGCTTTACAAACTGTCGGACCCTGCACCAAAAAACTAAAAGGTGAAGCATACACAGGCCATTATGACAAAAACAAAATTTATCTCATTTTGACAAACCAAAAGAATTTACATAACCTTCTGTGGTCTTCATTCCCAGGCCAGTAAAGATAAATGAACAGAAAATCACTCGTGAACTGTCCCTCTTGTGCTCATGATGCCTTTAGCCTAGTTTTTTTTTACTCATTCACGAGTTGTGGGCTTCACTGGCTGGGCCAGCATTTATTGCCCGTCCCTAGTTGCCCTGGAGAAGGTGGTGGTGAGATGCCTTCTTGAACCGCTGCAGTCCATGTGGTGTAGGTACACCCACAGTGCAGGTGGGAAGGAAATTTCAGGATTTTGACCCAGCGACAGTGAAGGAACGGCGATATATTTCCAAGTCAGGATGGTGAGTGACTTGGAGGACAACTACCATGTGGTGGTGTTCCTGTCTATCTGCTGCCCTTGTCAACGGCCTATTGAGGCCATTTAAAAACTAATTCAAGTAATTAACGGACCTGCCCATCCAGCCTTAAGGTTGGTGGGCAGGCTGGGAGCCCTGGTGGGCTTCAGAGAAAGCATGAAACCTCATCCATGGGTGGGATGAGGTTTCTTGTAGGTTTTTAAAAATTTGATAAACGTTTACTTAAAAGTAATGGACATGTCCCAACTCATGTGACAGGGTCACATGAGGGGACATGTCAGGGAA
This sequence comes from Carcharodon carcharias, assembly GCF_017639515.1. Taxonomy (NCBI): domain Eukaryota; kingdom Metazoa; phylum Chordata; class Chondrichthyes; order Lamniformes; family Lamnidae; genus Carcharodon; species Carcharodon carcharias. The sequence continues at coordinate 102,423,594 of NC_054472.1, forward strand.
ACTTTATTTCTCTACATGTACCATTTTTAAATTTGGCGCCGATCTCCCTGAGGCAGCTCTTAGCCTCAGGGAGATGAGTGTGCGCTTTTGGGCGCATGAGTGCTGAAAGGAACTCGGCTGAAGGAATCCCCCCCTGCCCGCACAGGGAGTGCATAGCACATTGGCCCACACACGTAAAATGGCAATGCGTCCCCGATTGGGGGCGCCGATGGGAGGTGCGCCCGCACACACCCGCTCCTGAACATCTCCCCCAATGGGGGTGGGGGAAATTCTGCCTCATGGTATGATTTTACCTATTGCATTTCAGGATGCAATATGGAATTACATTCAGATTAGACAGTTCTCATTCATCTTTAATGGGTGTTTTGTCATAAGCCTATTATGATTTTGTAACAGATGAAGATCTTTCATTTTAGTATAAACAGGGCTGATTGAGGGCAAGGAAAATTTGATGGTGACAATGCCTGGGAAGAAGATAATAATGTCATGAGAAAGAGTTCTAGACAATGAATACAACAAAAAAATTGTTAGTCATGCAACCATTTATGTTGGGAGAAGGTGACATACTGGTGTAAACCCCTCATAATTTACTATTGGAATAAGCATGGATTTCAATTTGATCTGGCATTCAAATCTTTGGCCTAGATTTTCGCACCTAGGTTGGGAATGTAGAGTCAGGAAAATACCCAACTCCGCAAAACCCAATTCCGGAAAAAAAGGCACAGAATCTTCAGGTTTTTGGTGCGCCAGTGGGGTGACTGGGAATGACAGGAGTCAGGTCCACTAATCCAGGAAGTACTGGTGAAGTGGAGGCATGCTCAAGATGGGTTAAGAGACCTGGCTCATTTAAAAGGCGGACCACTAAGGAGCTCCTGCTGTGAAGCAGGCGGTGTATGGAGATATGGAGATGTTATTCATCAGTAAGGTGAGTTCAAACTGTATTAGTTGTGCAAATGGTTGCTACAACTGGAACAGATGGCCTGTCATGAGATTTCCTTAGGAAAATACAGGCCCGCATTTTCTGTTTGGCGTGTGGGGGTGGGCCCTGCACACTGACACGTAAAACAACACGCAGTGACACCAGGTGTGAGTCCAGACGTCACCGCACGTCATTCCAATCTTTTGTTCGGCGGGTGCGCACCGGAGTCAGATGTGCACCCGCCGAACTGTCAAAGGCCTGTTAAGGCCATTAACAAACCAATTAAACAATTTGACAGGGCTGCCCGTCCAACCTTAAGGTTGGCGGGCAGGCGAAGAGCCCAGGCGGCCTTCACATTTTTCATGAAACCTCATCCGCGGGCAGGATGAGGTTTCATGAATGGTTTATTAAATTGATAAATATTTATTAAACATTCGATAAACATCTCCCAGCTCATGTGACACTGTTAAACTTTTTTTATTCTGAAGTTTCAAATTCAATTTTATATCCCTGAGGTAGCTCCATGCCTCAGGGGGATTTCTGTGCTCGTGTGAAAGAGCGCAGACCCTGACTCTCCCTCCTCCACCCACCCGCACAGGTAGCGCTGAGCACTACTGAGCACATATCACGCTGGGCAGGCCTTAATTGGCCCGCCCACGTAAAACATTGCAGGCGACAATCGGCTCCGTGCTCGCCCCTGCCCGCTCTGAACTGGCCCTCACAACAGGGAGAAAATTCTGCCCATAGTCATTGCTGCTGCCTGTTCATATTGTAATGAAGGAGCACATTCTTCCAAGTTAAGAATGGAAAAGTTTCACAAGGCACAGCCATGGAGATGGCAGTATTTTGGCACCATCACAATATTCTGCATTGACTCAGGTTAGTGTAATGTCTCAGGAGGTGACAGATACACACCACGTTTGCCACAATCCTCTGCCCTTCCACTTACTCTCTTTCCCATCTCACAGGGTGCAGCCATGCAATTGAGCCTTGACCAGGACCCTCACAGCTGCACACTGTTATGGCACAACAGTGTGACTCAGAGGGAACAGGCCAGCAGGGTAGTTTGTACTTGAGAGCACAAAGTGCCATCTGGGAATGACAGGAACAAAAGCCAGGCTACTCCCTGCATTCATCCAGCCCCATTTCATCTGCCACCGTCCCCCAGCATTAGACATTGAAGAGATAAGGCAGAATCTTGCCCTTGTCGGGCAGGCTCAAGGGGGGCGGGTGGGGGCAGTCGGGAAGCCACCTGCCGCCTGTGATCGAAGCTGGAAGGTGATTTCACGCTGGCAAGCCAATTAAGGTCTGCCCAGCGTGGAACGCGAGTGGTAGCACTCAGCGCTGCCTGTGTGGGCGGTGGGTAGAGGGCGGGCAGGGCGAGCACAGAGTTCACACATGCGCACAAATGCATGCTTCAGAACTTCTGAATCTCCCTGAGGCACAGAGCTGCCTCAAGGAGATGAAAAGTTTTTTAAAAATAAAGAAATTAAAAATGTTATAAAACATGTCCCCTCGTGTGACTCTATCACTTGAGCAGGGACATATTATTAATTAAATTACTAAATTTTTATTACATTTTTATTTGCTTTAGGAAACCTCATCCTGCCCTTGGATGAGGTTTCCTAAAAAGTGCAAAGGCCGTAAGGTTGGGCGGGCAGTGAAAAATGTCAGTCAATTGATACTTTAATGGACTTAATAGGCCTCTTGTTGGTGGATGTGCTGCTGATTCACACGTGTGCCACCCGAAATACTGCACGACTGTGCATTGATATGGAGACGCTCGCCCAATGTCAATGAGCGTCATTTTACACTCTAGTGGGTCGGGCATGCGCCCACCCGCCAAGTTAAAAATTTTGCCCCTAGAGAACATGATTCGTGGATGAAAGCAGACACATGTGTGTGAGACCATTCAAAACTGGAGCCCTTACACGCCATTTCTTTTCACATTTCTCATGCCAGAAAGTCTCAGAAGAGACAAAATGTGGAAGGGGGAGGGACCATGCCCAGATTTAATGATCAAGACCTGCAGATCCTGGTGGAGGAATGCAGAGAAGGCACTGCATTTTATATCCCATTGACTGTTGCAACCTGCCCAATGTGACCAAGAGGGTATGGCAGGCACACTGCCATGAACGCAGACCAACTTTTCTTAGATACAGTGCAGGAAGAGGTTCCATGACCTGCTTTGCTCCAGCAAGGTGAGATGTTCAGCACAAGCAGTTTGAGGACCAAATGATGATTCACATCTGAATGCTGCGCCTATGGTGGGAGACCTGGCACATACATCTCTTATAGCATGGAGGCTTATATCCAGGGCACTCCATGGGTGCATACAGGAGAGATGTTAATGTCCACTGTGATGCATTGCTAGAAGCAAGATATTTGTCCCTGGTGGCATTCTATACGTTAACTCTCTTTTTGTTGCATTTGCAGGACAAGAGGGCACATAATGCCAGGGAGATGGTACAGCCTGGGGTTGGGACTGCAAGGCTACAGACAGACAGTAATGTGGAGGAGACCGCAGTGGAGATTGCCAGGTGGCTGGTTGTCGGGGATGGAGAATCACCCGTGGCAGGTGCTGAAGGCAGTGGTAATGCAAATAGTCATTTGATAGTACAGAACTTGAGTATTGCTGAAAAGAGAAATGTTGTCAAAGTTTTTCATCTTGCACTCATCAGAACTATCACAAGAATACCGATGTCAGGGGAAGCAACAATTTTATACTTTATGAGAAGAGAGTGCTGATTGGCACTTGTCAACCAATCAACACTCTCTTCTCATACAATATAAAATTGTTGCTTCCCCTGACATTGATATTCTTGTGATAGTCCTGATGAGTGCAAGATGAAAAGCTTTGACAAAATGTCTTTTTTCAGCAATACTCAGTGGTAATGGTGGAGGTGATTTTGCTATTTCACTGAACACAAGGGAATGTTGTAATAAGAGGGGGTGCAAAGATTGGGTTGCATGATAAGGACACTTCAATTATGATTAAAGCAATAGCATGTATCTGAGCATGCTCTCACAATGTAAAGTGCTATGTCTCATTAACCCCTTTTGTGTCTCACGCAGGTCCTAGTGACACTCTCTCACCATCCCCTGTGCACCAGGCCACCTTTGCCCTCAGGCATCAGGAAAAGAAACAGATGTCCAAGGAGGCAGTGTCATATCTTACTTGCTCACACTCCGTGAGCACAGATAGTAACATATTGGAGGGATAACAATGTATATTCGCTGCAGTAGTTTAAGCACGTACAATTTGTAGGTCTTGGGAGTAAAGTCTGCTTCCTACTGACATTCTCAGCATAGTAGGCATGGTTTAAGTTGGCACAGGGTGGCATCTTGGCCACCTCATTAGCAGCTACTAACAGATATGTGCATGGTCCAGGTTTTGAAGGGCTTCTCAAGGTGTACTTGTGCACTATGTTGAGCTCAATGGTTATGATGGTCACGGTTTTGTCCATGATTATGGCACTGACTCTCAGTATGTGCTGTCAGATTTCTCTATTTTTGGCACAGGGCATATAGCTAAGGATGTGAGGCTTCCATGTGAAAGGGTTATTATGTGGAAGCTGCTCACAGGGCCTGGCTGATGTGAATTGTGAGCCATCAGGAGCCTAGGCGAATCTATTCTGGATTAGCAAACTTCTGGCAATGACTCCTTCCTGCAAAGAATCAGCCATGGCTACATGGAGTTGCCTCTCAACTGGTCTGCAATTGCCACCCTCTTCCTCCTCCTCCATGTCAAACCCAGGCCTGTTCAGGAGTCTCCTCCTCCTGTTCCTCATCTTCCTCATCACCGTCCTCCTCCTTAGATGATGTTTCTATTGGCCCAGCTTTTGTCCCTTTTAGTAGTAGGCCCCTCCTCAATGCCAAACTGTGCAACATAAAGCATACCAGTACTATTTGGGGGATCCTTGCAGGGCAATACTGTAGAGTTCCACTGAAACGGTCAAGGCACCTGAAGTGCATTTTTAGAATACCAATAGCATGCCCTATGGTGCTGTGGGTCACCACATGGCTGTTGTTATAGTGCAATTTTGGCTCCATTTGTGGTCACCTATAGGGGGACATCAGCTACCCCCTTAAGGGTTACCACTTGTTCCTCAGATGCCAACCACGGACCTGTGTGAGCATTTGAAAAAGCTGAGGCAGTTGGGAATTCTTCAGGATAAATGAGTCGTGGCAGCTTCCAGGGTACAGTGCACAGACATTGAGAAAAGCCTTGGTGTGTTCACAAACCACCTGCACATTCAGGGAATTGAAGGTTTTTTTGGTTCACGAAGATGTCAGATTGATGAGTTGGTGTGCTTATGGCAACATCGGGTGCATTTGATAACCCCTGGCATCTAAGGGAAGCCCATTAATTCTGCAAATCCTCTGGCCCTCTATGTCTGAGATGCCACATCCATTGGGAAGTTAATGTGTTCCCCAACTGAGGAAAGAGGGCATAGTGACTGCCTTGATATATCTGTGTTCAGTTGACTGTGAGATTCTTCAGATGTCCCCTGCTGAGCCCTAGAAATAACCAGCTGCATAAAAATTCAGAGTCACTGTGACCTTGACAGCCACTGGCAGAGCATGAGCATTGACTGATTATGGTTTGAGTTCTTGTTGGACCATGGCACATAGGTGACCAATTTCCTGCTTAACCTTAGACACCTTCGGCATTGGTTCTCAGTAATATCAAGATATGACCTCTGCAATTGGTAGACCCTTACCTTGGAGTAAAACCTGGTTGTCCTCTCCCTCTTCCCTGATGCACACTGCACTGTCTCTAACCCCTGGCTTTGTCCCCTTCCTCTGGCCTCAGGTTAGACACGGATATATCCTTCTATGGCATGAATGTGTGAGGTGCCTACTCCTCTTTACCATGATGTGCACTCTTGCCTTCTCTGGAACACTCTTCCTCCTGCCACCTGCATGCCAGAGTCATGAGGGGCAAAAATATCTGTTCTTCCAAGGCTACTGATCCCACCCTTAGGTGTCAGCCACAAACCTGTGATATAATTTGTTGAAGTTCAGTGGAACTGGTAGATATTTTTTAAGATTTCCAAAAGGGTACTTGACCTCTCCAAAGAACTCCACTAAATTCAGACCTCCTCATCGAATGTCTAAAGCCCATGAGTTGTGTTTCAGAAATGTGAATGACAAAAATCGCATGTAATTGAAGGCAGCTGCAGTTTTAACTGTGCAGCTGCCTCTACGGACTGTGGATGTGCAAGTTATGACCCGCCCTCATTTCTCCGCCCCACCCCCGATGAAAATGGTGGGATCTGGGTTCGGGGGTAGGACTTCCAGAATCTGGGATCTAGCACCATTTTGGCTAAAGAGTGGGTCCCTTCTGCCGTGGCAAAAATTCAGGCCTTTGTCTAGCTTTTTATCATATTTCCTATCTTGACACAAAGCTTATAACCTTGAACTTGCCATTGAATCAGGAATCTGCCCTTGAAGTTTTCTAATTCTCAAGTTGAATTTGCCTGTGCTGCACCATGCAGCAATCTATTCCATAACTTAATCGTTCCAAATATGATGCTAATGTTTTCTAAGCCTGTGAGCACGATGGTTCTGGTTCAATTCGTAGAGCTTCTCCATATTCCTTACATGATCTGAAAAAACTTGATTGACATTGTGTTAGTTGTGTTTATATCATAAAGAACAGAATCAAATTCCTTAACTTTTCTTTTAAACCCTTTTTAAATATCTCTCCATGTTGCAAGTGTGGTGCCTAAATCTGGAGATAGTACTCTCAAGTGGAAGCTGACCATTGCCCAGTCAATATTACGACTTTTAACCTACATGGACAACCTAACAATCTTCTTACTCTGGCACATAACGGCAGCTTTTACTTTAAACTATCTGGAACAAATACTGCCCATTGCCAAAGAGCTGTTATTTAAGAATGAACTATTTGCAGCATAAAGGTCTTTTCCAAATATATTTTAAAATTGTATTTAGTAAATTTGGGAAAGCGTTGGCAGTTAGTGAAAGCACTTTTCTTTACCTCTCTTAGGACATTTTTGAACAGGAATGGAGCTTGGTGATAATTTGCTTGTTTATCAAGGAATGAAATAAGAATCAATAAATTCCAATGCCAAGTGGCATTTTGAGAACTCTGTATTTAAAGTGAGGGCAGAATTTAACACTGGAAATAATTTCAACCCCAGGAGAGGTGCATTGCGTCAAGTTTCAGATTAAGAAAGAGTTTCCTAACATTAGTGGTGGTAGAATCCCAGATTGAGAGACTAAAACTTAAATGTTTTAGGTTCTCAACTTGGCTGCTGGATGTTTTATGTAAGGTCAGGCAGTTATTGGAGAGAAGAAAACTGAATGTGCCATCCACTTAAAGGATAAAGGGTGACACAAGGTACCAGTGAGGTACACAAAATAGAAAAGTTTTATTTGGAATTATGATATATCATACCCATGAGTTATGAGACCACTTTAATAAAAGTGACAGGCACATATCCACTGTGAGTGAGTTATGATGGCTTTTGCACGAGAGAATGAACTTTTATAATGGTTTGATATTCTATTCATTTATTTATTGTTTTAGCTTTTAAACACATTCAGGGACATTAAGTGTGGAATGTACTGCTAAATAATTCACTGTGATGAATTAGCATTTTAATTTACTACAGCATGCTCCTGAGATGTGACGATAAAATTAACACCCTTGAAATAAATCTAAATGAAAAAAAAGGCAAAAAAAAAATCTCATGCTTCCACATTCCGCTACAAACATCACTGTACCTCCTGAGAAGAATCAGATAGGTGAAGCTGGCTGACTCATTGATCTAAAACATAAATTGTATATAATCTATCTAAGACTACATTGTCTGCCATGGTGCAGAACTAAAAGACACTGAGCATTATAAATAAAATCATAATGTTGGATCGCACATTGTGATCAAAAACATAATTATTACATAAGAAGAGATTACTACACCGCTCATACCTCATTTGCTGCTTGCTCATGATTGGCCTGTCAGCTTCTCTGGGCATATTTATTTTGAAAAGTCATCTTCTCTTTGGCTATTTTTCTTCTCTCCTGAATGCAATAACTCTCTCAGGAGTATGGGCCCACAGAAATAAGTAACCCCATGGGACCGTACACTGTTCAAGTGTTGATTCTTCAAGCATCTGCCTTGACTGTGAATGGCAGGAAAAAGTTCGTTCATGGAGACCGGGTCTAATCTTAGAAAGATCTTGCATTTCTATATCACTTTCACAACTTCAGAATGATCCAAAGCTATTTATAGCCAATTAAGCACTTATGAAATGTAGTCACTGTTGTAATGTAGAAAATGTAGATAATCTGTTTTCACAATTGTTGAGGAATAAGTATTGAGCAATACAGTGACAAATACCCATGTTCCTTTCTGAACTAATGCATGAGATATTTTATGTCCACCTGAGAGGGTAGACAGAGTCTTGGTTTAACTTCTCATCCAAAAGACAGTACATAAGACGGTGTAAAACTCCCTCAGCACTGCACTGAAGTGATAACCTAGATTATGTGCTCAAATCTAAAGACTAGAACTTGAACATACAACCTTCTGACTCAGAAATGAAACTTCGACCAAGAACAAAGGCTAAGGCTAACATCAACACCTGTAGGTTTTCCAGCAAGAGTCGTTGGAAGGCAATCATGAGCAGGACCCCGGATAATCTTTCTCCTCCCTAACCTGGGAGTACTGTGGCCAATCTTAGAACCTCAGTGGTGCCCATGTCCTACTTAGCATTGTTCAAAATTCAATCAGGGTCTCCTGAATTTCTATGAGGATTGTCCTGATATTTCACTATAACATCAGTGGGAGATTTTAAAATCACTGGAGAAATAGTGTAAATGTCATTTTTCACTTGTAACTGTTGTTTCTCTGAAGGTTCATCCAATCTCTCATCGTAGTTACAGCACGGAAATGAAGTGCTCGGATCTTCTGGTTTGTATAATTTGGTAATTCACCAGTGATATCTTTAACCCCAGTCCATAAGGAAGGTTGATACTTTTTAAATGCTTAGTGGCGCTCCTCAAATTGAGGAATTAGAGGCAGTTTAAAAGCAAAATCAGTGAAACACAATGCCATTCATTCTTAGTTGCTGACGTGCCTGAGTTGATATTCTAGTAGTTAAAGTAAATGTTCAAAAAAGTGGAAGTGGAAATGTAATTTCTGTAGCTACAATTCAATAAAAAGCATGTACTTAGTCAAAATTCAAAAGGAGGGTTTTTTATTGGATTTGTTTTATTTTTTGAAAAACAGACCATAAATAAGCTGCCATAATGATAGTAATTTCATAAATATGTTCATGAAGGTTTCTTCCATTTAATATTTCTAGCAACATAGCAAAATTATTTTAAGACGTGCTTAAAATGCATATAATTGGGCTGACTTTCCTTCCCTCCCCATCACTAGTCACTAGCAGTGCATCTGCAATGTCTTCCTATTGTTCAGACAGGATTGCAGAGTTTCCTGCTCTGACCCATTTAGATTTTGGCTGCCTCCTGGCAGGACTGCACCATCAGAAAGGGGCAGAAATGTAGATAAAATAGCAGTCAGAAGTCCTAATTGGAATCCAGGATCCAAGGTCTGCCCTGAGGGAGCCAAACATATTTGAATTTGGCCCATCTTCATATCATCAACCAGCCACCCAGGGCCACTGCTGAACATCCATTCAGATGATTTCTAGGGCAAGCTACAGCTCCATCTTTTCTGGTCACCCTCCATATTGAGGCATCTAGGAAGTATTACAGTCAGAAAATTAGCTAGGGGAGCGAAAACTCTACTCTCCTAGGAAGACCTAGATATTCAGGGGAAATGTTAAAATGGCAAAGGCTAAGGGCTGAATTTTCATGATGGGGGGTGGAAAACAGGAGTGAGGACTGTTTCTGGGTCCTAAACCTGCACCCAGGATTTGACTTGGGCCGGGTGGGTGGGAACAGTCATTGACCTGGGATTTTCATGGAGGCTCCCTTTAATTGACATGGAGATAGGTTCTTGAAGCTGAAGGGCCAATCAGAGGACTTTCAACTTGAGAGGAGCAGCGCAGCCCGCAATCAGTGGTAAGTAACTGAGAGGATGCTTCAATATGGAGAAGCCCTCTCACCAACCTTTTTAAAAGTTTAAATTAAAAAAACAGATTCGGCAGCCTGGCCGCCATTGTGCGTGTGTGTATGTGCATGTGTGTGTAGGCTGGAGAGGCCAGGGTGGGGGAATCAGTTGAAGGTGATCCCTCTCTACAGGGCGGCCTTTGGTTGCACCTACACTCACACCCAGACAGGCAAGCCTGCCTGGACTGCTGGCCTTCCAGCCTGCAGCTGGGTGCCTGCTTCCAGGCAATAGCTGCCCACCGTTATGAGAATTGGAGGCCAACTGGAAATTCCCAGTCAACCTTCTTTCCGTACTTAATTAACCTAAGTGGTTGTGTGCCTTATGGGGTAAGTAGCCCTGCTAACCTGACCTGAACCCTTTTTCACCAAATTAATTGGTGTCAAGAACAATATTGGAAAACCAGCATGTTGGCTGATGCCAGTATTTTCAGGCCCCGTCCACCTGCGTTCTTGATCTTAGCAGGACCCAAAAAATCAGCCCTGAGTGTTTCCATGGAGCAAGGATCAGAAAGATGAGTTGTAATGAGCGAAAGAATTCCTATAACCGGCAGAGTGTGTGTGGGCATGTACGTGTGTGTGTGTGCTGGAGAGGCGGAGTGGGGGAGCCAGTTCCAGTTATTTTCCACATTGCTGGATAAATGCCAGTGCAAGCTTTTCCAGTACAGCGACAATACTGGCATCTACCCGGCAATGTAGAAACTTGCCCAGGAATGTCCTGCGCACAAAAAGCAGGAAAAATCCAACCCAACCAATTACTGCCCCATCAGTTTACTCTTGATCATCAGTAAAGTGATGGAAGGGATCACCAATAATGCTATCAAGTGGCACTTGATTAGCAGTACCCTGTTCACTTGATGCTCAGTTCAGATTCTGCCATGATTACTCAGCTCCTGGCTTCATTTCAGCCTTGCTTCAAACATCGACAAAACAGCTGAACTCCAGAGGTAAGATGTGAGTGACTGTCCTTGACATCAAGGCAGCATTTGACCAATTGTGGCATTAAGGAGCTCTCGTAAAACTGGAGTCAATGGGAATCAGGGGAAAACTCTCCACTGGTTGGTGTCATACCTAGCACAAAGGAAGATGGTTGTGGTTGTTGGAGGTCAATCATCACAGTTCCTGCAGGAACTCTTCAGGGTAGTGTCCTAGGCCCAACCATCTTTAGCTGCTTCATCAATGACTCTCCTTCCATCATAAGGTTAGAAGTGGGGATGTATGCTAATAATTGCACAATGTTTGACACCATTTGCGAATCCTCAGGTACTGAAGCATTCCATGTCCAAATGCAGAAAGACCTCGACAATATCCAGGTTTAGGCTGACAAGTGGCAAGTAACATTTGCGCCACACAAGTGCGAGTCAATGATCATCTCCAACAAGAGAGAATCTAACCCTTGGCATAAATAGGCATTACCATCGCTGAATCCCCCATTATCAACATCCTGGGGTGTTACCATTGACCAGAAACTAAACTCAATGAGCCAAATCAATACTGTGGCCGCAAGAACAGGTCAGAGGCTAGGAATCCTGTGGCGAGTAACTCACCCCCTGAATCCCCAAAGCCTGTCCACCATCTACAAGGCTAAAGTCAGGAGTGCGATGGAATACTCTCCACTTGCCTGGACGAGCACAGTTCCAACAACGCGCAAGATGCTTGACACCATCCAGATCAAAGCAGCCCACTTGATTGGCATCCCATCCACAAACATTCACTCTCTCCACCACTGACGTACTATAGCAGCAGTGCGTATCATCTACAAGGTGCACTGCAGGAACTCACCAAGGCCCCTCAGACAGCGCCTTCCAAAACCACTACCATCTAGAAGGACAAGGAAAGCAGATGCTTTGGAACACCACCACCTGGAAGTTCCCCTCCAAGTCACTAACCCCCCCATCTTAGAATTATATTGCCGTTCCTTCACTGTCTCTGGGTTAAAATCCTGGAACTCTCTCCCTAACAGCAATAAGGGTATACCTACACCACATAGACTGCAGCTTACCACCACCTTCTCAAGGGCAATTAGGGATGGGCAATAAAAGCTGGCCCAGCCAGCGATGCCCGCATCCCATGGATGGATAAAAATAGAGGTGTAGACAGGGTCTGGTTCACTTATGATGCCCTCCATTGTAGAATAGCTTGACTAGGCTCATACATGAATAATTTTATTTGGAGGACTGGTTGCCTATTGAACTGAATCTCTGTACCAGTCACAGCCTTCAGGAGTGGAGAGAGAGAGAAGTCAAAAAACCTCTACAACACAAAATAGCAAAATGTAACATTTTGATGACTATATAAGATAAAACTTAATTGATGTGATACAGGGTAAAACTTGGAAACCATGAAATGAGACAGCAGCAGACAGACTGCACTTTGAATTGGGTTGGGTAAGAAGATATACATTCAACTTCCTGCAGAGAGGACAATAGACGTGTTTATGTTGGAGTATCTTAATCTGGGCTTCAATAACATGGGTTGAAGATCCTTCCCCAGATACATAAGTTCTGGCAACTGAAAAAAAGAAAAAAAAACTGTACTATTTGCTCAAAGGCAATGTGGCTAAATGGACTAGTTTATATTTTCCCCTGGGAGCTGTGCCATAAACACCTGTAAAAAGGGTGTCTGTGGAGAGAGAAGAGCAAAAGATAATGTCATACATATGTTGTGATAATACATGTCATTGTGATTTTCAATAATGCTTAATACATCTAAAAAAATGAAAAGGGGATTTGCTAAATTTTCATGAAAATGGTTCCCCAGGGATATATACCCAGCCATAAAGTATAGCTTTCTTTGGTAGTGCAGCAACAATTTAACATTTCTCTTCAAAGACAGTCTGAATTAATCCTGAAAACCTTAATTGCCAAGTACTAACATTGAAAAGTTTTATTGTTCCTATTAGTGATGAACAATCCATTTCACAGAAAAACTACTGGGAAAGGAAAACAAGATGGAATCATTGTGACTTTTGTCATTGGTAGCTCAGTTGGTGGCATCCTTGCCTCTGAATTCTGGGCTCAAGTCCCATTCCAAGATTGAGGACAAAAATCAAGTCTGACACTCCAGTGTAGTACTGAGGGAGTGTTGCACTGTCAGGGATGCTGTCTTTCAGGTGAAATGTTCAACTGTGGCAGTGTCTGCCACCTCCATGACACTACTTTGAGCCTGTTCAGCCATTCAATGTGTTCATGGCTGATCTGTAACCAAACTCCATATTGACATCTTTGCCCCATGTCCTTTAATACTTTTGGTTGACAGAAATCTACAAATCTCAGATTTAAAATGAAAAAATTGATCTAGCATCAATTGCCATTTGCAAATGGGAGTTCCAATAGTCTACCACCCTTTGGGTGAAGAGATCTTTCCTAATTTCACTTCTGAAAGGTCTGGCTTTATGTAAAAGCTATGTTTTCTAATCCTGGAATTCCCAAACGGCAGAAATAGTTCCTTTCTATCCACCCTATTGATTCCCTTTAATATCTTGGAAACTTCAGTCAAACCATATCTTGAAGTAAATAGAAATAAAACTGGGGACAGATGTAAAACAGGCAGCCAAGTCACCATCATCCATTTTACAATATTGCACAAATCAAAATGGCATTCAATATTTCCAAATTTCTTTCCTTTCATTTAAATCATATACATAACAAGGGTGAACTTCCATCATAATTCTCCCACTTGTTCACTGTAACTTTGATGGACAAACCATGGAAATCTTGGAAATACGACCTAAAGAGCATTTAGGCCATTTTCCAGTCTTTCTGTGATTCATCCAGTAAAGTTACAGAAGATGACCTGGAGAACCCCCATGAAAATCCAGCCCCTTGTTCTAGCATTGATCAATTTGAATATCAGCTGGTTACCTGTGGCACTACTCATGGATAGTATGAGATCTCTAGCACCGTTCTGACAGTTGGCATCTAAGGTGGTGTTGTGAGGGCTGCAATTCCTAGAGTTCTGCTCTTCCAGCAGAGGTGAAACTCTAGTATGCCCTCACAAAAAGCCATAAACCTTGCCCTGAATTTCAGGGTTAGTCATCATGATGTTATCACCTGTAATGTTGCTTTAGAGACCACACCAGCCCAGAGAAAAACTGGAATAACCATGGCTGAGGGGAGATGTTAGGGCATAGAGGAAAAGCCACATTCCTTTTATTCTGCTCCTAAGGAAGCATTTGGGCATTGTTTTGAAGGTTATCAAACTCCTCTAGAGTCAATCACTTTTCTATGGTATGGTCTTGAGGCCTTCCAAGGGCACCAAAAGAACTCATGCTACTTCCATTACCAGATTGCAATGAATGGATGACCCAGGGTAGCCCAGATCTCCGTCTGACTAGCTCCCTTGAGGTAGGGCTGAATCCACCTATACCCCCACTACCAAAAGTTCCTGGGTAGGTGTCAAGGTGCAGAATCCCAGCCACCCCTCACTGGGTGATGGGTTCACATTTTTCTCTTTCTAACCCTGGAATTTCTGGATCATTGTGTTTAGCTCCTTGAGCTAAAGCTGGCTTACTCTTTTTTTAGCAGAGGGAATTGTGATTGGCAATTGTGATTCACAACCTGCCTGAGCTCGCTCAGATTGAGGTGGGCAGCATGTAAATTTTCTGCATGATTGTATTGTCTGGTTAAGCACATCTTACACTGCTGCCTCCTTAACTCTGCTGGCTGCCTCTACACTCAGTGGTGTTTGGAAATCACTTGGCACAGCCAGTATGGTCTTTTTAAAGATGAGCTATCCCTTTTAAAGGGAAACTGCACCAAAGAATATTTCTGCAATTTAAATTATGTCAAAGTGTACCAGGCAGAGAGAAAGGTCCAGGGTGGCAGATGTAGTATTGGGGGCATTTGTGGCATTAATGGTGGAGGTGGGCTGGAGGAGCATATCATGCATCCATTGTGGGTTGTGGGGGGGTGCCTTAGGGACTACCCTCAGAAAGGATTGGCAGCAGATAGACAAGGAAGGCAACTCCCAGTGTCTGAACGCAAAGATCCAGAAGTAGTACCTCGAGGAGCTGGTTGACTTCAATTAGATGAGTAAGGTCAGTGAATGCATTGTCACATGAAATCACCTACCCACCAGACCCACCAACCTCTCACACTGCTCATACACACAAATTCATTGCCAGGACTACCATTGCCTAAGTTCAGGATCCTGGCATCACATCTGCTGGTAGGGTGTGTGACATCAGGACAATGCTAACTCACATACTTCTAGTTCATGCTGGAGATACCTGTGCAGGTGCTATTTCTGACAGACCTAACTACAGGGCGTGCTTGGAAGCAGCTGATAGTGTTGCACAAAGGAATTTCATGCCGCTTGTTTGCAATCTGGCCTGTAACTTTAAGGCAGCTGCTCGTCTAATCACTGCAGAAAAGTAGACTAAATAGTTACATTCTGAGGTTAATTAGAGGGAAATTGTGATTTTCTAGATTGACAGCTCAGTGTAAATATCTGGTTCCTCACCTTGGGGAGGCTATCAAGGCTCAAATAAATAGAATTAACTAATTTGTTTCTTGGTCTCTTTTCTATATCTTTTAAAATGTGTTTTTTAGCTGTGATTTGCTGTTGTTTTGTGAATATAACATTTGTGTTAATCAAGTACAAGTGTCAGATATACTTTGCATGAATGACAAAATGTAACACTTTGAAATTTGAGACTTTAATGAATGCCACTTTTAAGTTTTGATGGATTCACATGAGATTGAAAACATTTATTCCAAAAGTAAAGATGTTTTTTACAATAATATTTCAATATTTTTACATGTATCAACTTTATTCTTTCTGAGAAGCTCATGACTATTGGCATTGCTGTAAAAGAATCAACTTGGATGTATAATCTAAGTTTGCTAGCTGTTAAATCATTAAACCACCTAGTGAATACACTCCATACTGCTTCACAGGAGGAACAATATGTCCTTTCTTTCAGATCAGAATGAAAGAATAATGATAAGGCTATATCAATAAATTATTTCAAATCTATAATATTCAAAATAAGGGTCATCTTCTAATTGTGCTCCCAACAGGTGAAACTTAGCCGGAAAAGTGTCCACAATATGTATCATTTTCTAAAATATGTTGAGGTTTTCCTGGAATTACTGTCTAATTTGCACCCATTCTGGAACATAATGGGCTGAATTTTCCTTGTCCAACAGGAATGGTTTTGGAGGCCGGACTGGGAGCAAAATTAGGCAATCTCACATTGAAGACAATTTAGTAATCCAATCCCATCTTCAAGTAATCCTGCAGGAGGCGGAGTCTGACTGGCACTTGCTACTCTCCTGGCAGTGGCAGGTAGCTGATCACTTAAGTACCGACTTGGGGAAAAATTGGTGACACTACTGGAACCTTCCCGAGGGTGAATGAGGCTCCCATTGAGGTTGAGACTGAAGCCCAGCCGTTACCTGAAGGAGCCTTCATAGTGGCAGATCAGAGGCCATTAGTGCCTTCTTTAAATCTCCACACTCATGGAGCCATGTGGATCAGTGAACCCCAGCCAGCTGCAGCACATCCTGTAGCGTGGTTCCACACTGATAACCTAGCAGCATTGGCCACACTTATTTTTTTACAATTTTAGGATTCTTCAGAGGGTACTTCCATCGTGAGGTGCCCTCACATTTTCCTATCTATATCAGCAGTGTTGACCTCTCCCACTGGGGCTTCTGGTCCGATATCACTGCGGGCCCTCAGATTGGGCCTCCATGGACCACTCAACAAATTGGACGTGGCTTCCAGTGGCAGCTTCTTAATTAGCTGCCTCTAAGAAAAGCATGGCCATTTCTGAGTTCATAATCCAAAATTCAGCCTAATGTCAGGGTCCTGATCATCTCAGCAAAATCCAGCCCAACAAATTGGAAAATTTGGTACTATCATATCATGCTTGCTTGGTGCCCTAAAAACAGTGCCCCTGTTTATCAAACAACAACAACTGCTTGTATTTATTTAGGAACTTGAACATAATGAAACATCTCAAGGCACTTTACCAAGGTGTTGCAGTCAGACAGGCCTAAGCGAGTGGGCAGGGACCGTGATTGGGAGGGTGGGTCAGGTTTGAATCCTTCCTAGTAATACAGTGAAGATATCACAGAATCACAGCAGTGTTACAGCGCAGAACAAGTCCATTCATCCCATCATATCTGCACTGGCTCTCCGAATAAGCCATTTACCCAGTGCCTGTTCCCTGCCTTCTCCCAATAACCCTGAGCATTCTTCTTTTTCAGGTAACAATCTAATCCCCTTTTGAATGCCCCGATTGAACCAGCTTCCACCACTCTCTAAGGCAGTGCATTCCAGATTCTTACCACTCACTGCGTGAAAAAGTTTTTCCTCATATTGCAATTGCTTCTTTTGCCAATTATCCTTAAACCTGTGGTCTCATGTTCTCAATCCTTTCATGAGTGGGAACAGGTCTTCCATATCTACTCCTGTCTAGACTCCTCATGATTTTTAAAACTTCTACCAAATCTCCTCTCAGCTTTCTCTTCCCCAAGGCAATCTGTCCCAACTTCCCCAATCTATCTTCATAAAAAAAGTTCCTCATCCCTGGAACCCTTCTCATGAATCTTTCCTGCAGTCTCTCCTAGACACAGCTTTCCTAAAGTGCAACACCTAGAGCTGGACACAATACTCCAGCTGAGGTTGAACCAGTGTTTTATAAAAGTTCAACATGACCTCCTTGCTCTTTTTTTAATTCATTCATTGGATGTGGGCATCGCTGGCTGGGCCAGCATTTATTGCCTATCCCTAATTCCCCTTGAGAAGGTTGTGGTGAGTTGCCCTCTTGAACCACAGCAGTCCGTGTGGTGTAGGTACCTCCACAGTGCTGTCAGGGAAGGAGTTCTAGGATTTTGACCCAGCGATATTGAAGGAATGGCAATATGTTTCCAAATCACAATGGTGAGCGGCTTGGAGGGGAACTTGCATGTTGTGGTGTTCCCATGTGTCTGATGGCCTTGTCCTTCTAGATGGTAGTGGTCACGGATTTGGAAGGTGCTGCCTAAGGAAGCTTTGTGAGTTCCTGCAGTGCATCTTGTAGATGGTACACACTGCCACCACTGTGCATCGGTGGTGGTGGGAGTGAATGTGGAAGGGGTGCCAATCAAGTGGGCTGCTTTGTCCTGGATGGTCTCAAGCTTCTTGAGTGTTGTTGGAGCTGCACTCATCCAGGCAAGTGGAGATTATTCCATCACACTCCTGACTTGTGCCTTGAAGATGGTGGACAGGCTTTAGGGATTCAGGTGAATTATGCACACAGGATTCCGCGTCTCTGACCTGCTCCTGTAGCCACAGTATTTTTATGGCTACTTCAGTTCAGTTTCTGGTCAATTGTAACCCCCAAGATGTTGACATTGGGGGAATCACTGATGGTAATGCCATTGATTGCCAAGGGGCAATGATTAAATTCTCTTTTGTTGGAGATGGTCATTGCTGGGCACTTGTGTGGCGCGAAGTTTACTTGCCACTTGTCAGCCCAAGTCTGAATATTGCCAGGTCTTGCTGCATTTGGACATGGACCACTTCAATATCTGAAGTGTCATGAATGGTGCTGAACATCATTCAATCATCAATGAATATTCCCACTTCTGACCTTGTGACGGAAGAAAGGTCATTCACAAAGCAGCTGGAGATGTTCAGACCTAGGACACTACCCTGATGAACTCCTGCAGTGATGTCCTGGAACTGAGATGACTGACCTCCAGCAACCACAATCATCTTCCTTTGTGCTAGGTTTGACTCCAAGCAGCAGAGAGTTTTTTTCCCGATTCCGTAGGCTCCAGTTTTACTAGGGCGCCTTGATGCCATACTTGGTTAAATGCTGCCTTGGTGCCAAGGGCAGACACTCTCACCTCACCTTGGGAGTTCAGTTCTATTGTCCATGTTTGAACCAAGGCTGTAATGAGGCCAGGAGCTGAGTGGCCCTGGAGGAACCCAAATTGAGTGTGAGTGAGCACGTTATTGCTGAGCAAGTACTGCTTGATAGCACTGTTGATGACGCCTTCCATCACTTTACTAATGATTGAGAGTAGACTGATGAGGCGGTAATTGACCGGGTTGGAGTTGTCCTGCTTTTTGTGTATAGGAAATACCTGGGCAATTTTCCACATAGCTGGGTAGATGCCAGGGTTGTGGTGTACTGGAGCAGCTTGGCTAGGGGCATGGCAAGTTCTGGAGCACAAGTCTTCAGTACTATTGCTGGAATATTGTCAGGGCCCATAGCTTTTGCAGTATCCAGTGCGTTCAGCCATTTCTTGATATCACGTGGAGTGAATTGAACTGACTGAAGACTGGCATCTGTGATGCTGGGGACCTCAGGAAGAGGTCAAAATGGATCATTCACTCAGCATTTTTGGCTGAAGATTGTAGCAAATGCTTCAGCCTTATCTTTTGCACTGATAGGCTGGGCTCTCCCATCATTGAAGATGAGGATTTGTGGAACATCCTCCAGTGAGTTGTTTAATTGTTCACCACCATTCACAACTGGATGTGGCAGGACTGCAGAGCTTAGATCTGACCCATTGGTTGTGGAATCACTTAGCTCTGTTTGTCACTTGCTGCTTATGCTGTTTGGCACGCAAGTAGTCCTGTGTTATAGCTTCACCAGGTTGACACCTCATTTTTAGGTATGCATGGTGCTGCTTCTGGCATCCCCTCCTGCACTCTTCAATGAACCAGGGTTGATCCCCTGTTTTGGTGGTAATGGTAGAGTGGGGGATGTGATTGAGTACACTTTTGCTGCTACTGATGGCCCACAGCACCTCATGGTTGCCCAGTCTTGAGTTGCTAGATCTGGTTGAAATCTATCCCACTTAGCACAGTGCTAGTGCCACACAACACGATGGAGGGTGTCCTCAATGAGAAGGTGCGACTTGGTCTCCACAAGGTCTGTGCTTTGTCATTCCTACAGATACTGTCATGGACAGATGCATCTAGAGCAGGCAGATTGGTGAGGTTGAGGTCAACTATGTTTTTCCCTCTTGTTGGTCCCCTCACCACCTGCCGCAGGTCCAGTCTAGCAGCAATGTCCTTTAGGACTCAGTAGTGGTGCTACTGAGCCCACTATTGGACATTGAAGTCCCCCACCCAGAGTACATTCTGCACCCTTACCACCCTCAGTGCTTTCTCCAAGTAGTATTCAACATGAAGGAGTACTGATTCATCAGCTGGGGGGGTGGTGGGGGGGTGGGGGTGCGGCACAGTACATGGTAATCAGCAGGATGTTTCCTTGTCTGTTTTCGACGTCATGCCATGAGACTTCATGGGGTCCGGAGCTGATGTTGAGGACTCCTAGGGCAACTCCCTCCCAATTGTATACCACTGTGCCACCTACCACCTCTACTGGGTTTGTCCTGCCAATGAGACAAGCCATATCCAGGTGGTGTCTGGGAATGATCAAGGTATGATTCTGTGAATATGACTATATCAGGCTGTTGCTTGACTAGTCTGAGACAGCGCTCCCAATTTTGGCACCAGACCCAGAGGAAGACTTTGCAGGGTGGACAGGGCTGAGTTTGCCATTGTCATTTCTGGTGCTTAGGTTGATGCCGGATGGTTCATCTGGTTTAATTCCTTTTAGGCTTTTTAATAGTTTAATATGACTGAGTGGCTTGCTAGGCCATTACAGCATTTAGAAGTCAACCATTTTGCTGAGGGTCTGGAGTTATATGTAGCCAGATCAGGTAAGAACGGCAGATTTCCTTCCCTAAAGGGGATTAGTGAACCAGATGGGTTTTTATGACAATTGATGATAGTTTCATGGTCATCATTAAACTTTAATTCCAGATTTGTATTGAATTCAAATTCCACTGTGGTGGGATTCGAACCAGTATGCTGCTGCATCCCACTTGTACTCTATAACACTATTAATAAAGCCTAGGATATTGTATGCTTTATTAACCACTCTCTTAACCTGTCCTTCAAAGTTCTTCAAAGACTTATGCCTATATACACCAAGGTCTCTCTGCTCCTGCTCCCCCTTTAGAGTTGTAATCTTTGTTATATATTGTCTCTCTGGGTTCTTGCTACCAAAATAAATCACTTCACACTTCTCTGCATTGAACTTCATCTACCACTGGTCTGTCTATTCCACCAACTTGCCCATGCCCTTTTGAACTTCTCCACTCTTCTCACAGTTCAAAATGCTTCCAAGGTCTAGATCATTATTATAAAAACAAAAAAACTGCGGATGCTGGAAATCCAAAACAAAAACAGAATTACCTGGAAAAACTCAGCAGGTCTGGCAGCATCGGCGGAGATGAAAAGAGTTGACATTTCGAGTCCTCATGACCCTTCGACAGAACTTGAGTTCGAGTACAAGAGTTGAAATATAAGCTGGTTTAAGGTGTGTGGTGGGGGCGGAGAGAGAGAGAGAGAGAGAAGTGGAGGGGGGGTGTGGTTGTAGGGACAAACAAGCAGTGATAGAAGCAGATCATCAAAAGATGTCAACAACAATAGAACAAAAGAACACATAGGTGTTAAAGTTGGTGATATTATCTAAACGAATGTGCTAATTAAGAATGGATGGTAGGGCACTCAAGGTATAGCTCTAGTGGGGGTGGGGAGAGCATAAAAGATTTTAAGATATTTAAAAATAATGGAAATAGGTGGGAAAAGAAAAATCTATATAATTTATTGGAAAAAAAAGGAAGGGGGAAACAGAAAGGGGGTGGGGATGGGGGAGGGAGCTCACGACCTAAAGTTGTTGAATTCAATATTCAGTCCGGAAGGCTGTAAAGTGCCTGGTCGGAAGATGAGGTGTTGTTCCTCCAGTTTGCTTTGGGCTTCACTGGAACAATGCAGCAAGCCAAGGACAGACATGTGGGCAAGGGAGCAGGGTGGAGTGTTAAAATGGCAAGCGACAGGGAGGTTTGGGTCATTCTTGCGGACAGACCGCAGGTGTTCTGCAAAGCGGTCGCCCAGTTTACGTTTTACATTGGAGAGACCAAACGTAAACTGGGCAACCGCTTTGCAGAACACCTGCAGTCTGTCCGCAAGAATGACCCAAACCTCCCTGTCGCTTGCCATTTTAACACTCCACCCTGCTCTCTTGCCCACATGTCTGTCCTTGGCTTGCTGCATTGTTCCAGTGAAGCCCAACGCAAACTGGAGGAACAACACCTCATCTTCCGACTAGGCACTTTACAGCCTTCTGGACTGAATATTGAATTCAACAACTTTAGGTCGTGAGCTCCCTCCCCCATCCCCACCCCCTTTCTGTTTCCCCCTTCCTTTTTTTTCCAATAAATTATATAGATTTTTCTTTTCCCACCTATTTCCATTATTTTTAAATATCTTAAAACCTTTTATGCTCTCCCCACCCCCACTAGAGCTATAAATTGAGTGCCCTACCATCCATTCTTAATTAGCACATTCGTTTAGATAATATCACCAACTTTAACACCTATGTGTTCTTTTGTTCTATTGTTGTTGACATCTTTTGATGATCTGCTTCTATCACTGCTTGTTTGTCCCTACAACCACACCCCCCCTCCACTTCTCTCTCTCTCTCTCTCCGCTCCCCCCCACACACCTTAAACCAGCTTATATTTCAACTCTTTCTTGGACTCGAACTCAAGTTCTGTCAAAGTGTCATGAGGACTCGAGACATCAACTCTTTTCTTCTCCGCCGATGCTGCCAGACCTGCTGAGTTTTTCCAGGTAATTCTGTTTTTGTTCTAGATCATTATGTTCCTCTTTGTCTCTCACACTGTCTTTAATATCCAAAGTGAACTTGAATTCAGCAGTTCTAGGTCCCACACAGAACTAGAGTTTAAAACTACAGTACAAAATTGGTTTTAATGTGCCACAAGTAGTTGCTCTCAAAAAAGCTATTAAGTTGCTATTTGAGAAATGCTGGTAAAGAGGAACATTTTTTGTCATTGGTTAAAGTGTGCTGTTAAAACAGCTCTAAGCCCTCATTACTGTTCTATAGCTGAGCTGAACGTGCTTAATACTGTCACACGATACAGAGACGAAACATATTCTATTTCACAGCATTGTTACTTCCTCACTATAATGACAGTAAACATGACAGAAAAATTACAAATTATATTTTAGTCGTGTAAATGGATACACTTGACTGACAATCCAATTTTTCAATATTTTGCTTAGCAACGAGAAAACACAATACCTGGTAGTAATGTACATTACACAAAATGTATATTTTTTATAGCATCAACTTGTCTATTATTTAGCACAATTGTCCTGAAACAGGTCGCATTGTCAGATAATTGTAATTAGAATACACAATGCTTCAGAATTTGATTGATATAATTAGTCTTCATCGAATCCTTGCTGCATCCAGTGTCTTGTGTCCAATAATAGTTGGCTGACCAGAAGCAGTGGCTGAAGTTAGGACCCATCGAATAAATGAAAGGTTCAGAATATCAGGAGTTGTGCTGCTCAGGACAATCAGCCCCGCCTCGACATTCAAAGGAAACACTGAGTTTCCGATATTCGTGTGAGGTACTGAAATGATTGAAACCTACAGAAACATCAACTGATAAGTAGGCCTAAATCAGACTGTTCTATGTTTAACTGTGTTGATTTATGATGACCTCTGAGAGCAATGCATTCAAGGCTTGTTTCACATTTTGAGAAAATTGAATAGTGTTAATGAGTGAACTGTCCAATAAATCTCGCATATTATCTCAGGAAAAGATTGGTGGAGTTTGGTTTTGTGTCTTTTGTCCATCAGTATCTAAGGCCAAGATAGCAAGGTCATGACTACCACAATTTGGTTCATATATCTATTCCAGTGGGTGGAGAGCAAATTTAAAGTGTTCAGCTAAGAGTAATAAAACTGTGATTAAATTTAACACAAGACTGAATATTTCCCTCAGACATTTTATATTTGGACGTACCATGATCTGGCAGGAAATGCTTTAAAGTATACAATTATACTTATAATTAAGTGGTGCTATCCTTATTGAAAACCCATTTGCACTTTCCTTGTGATGAATAGGAGGTCATTAAGTGGAAACCTCTAGGAGATGAATAAACAAATACCTAAAATCTGTATTGCAAACTCTCCATTATGGAACACGCACATAGAGGAAATAATAGGCGAGTATGTACTTTGAGCAATTTGTAAAAGATTCTTCAAGTGTATCAAAACAGTCGATGAAATTAGATCCATTCCTGCATTTCCTGCGAATATCACATAAGGTAACATTGAATATTTTCAAATAAAGTTCAAGTGCAAAATACTTCAAGAAAATAATGCAAGAGCATAGATTAATGCTAGGCTTTTGGAATTGATTCAAATTTAAAATATGGAACCTCCATTTATTGCCTCAAGAAACAACCTTTAAATATAATTTTTCCCTCTGTATGAATAAAGCAGAATAGTGATTTGCCTTTTTTATTTCTGACCTAGTAATAAAATTGCAAGGTTGCATGGTTTAAATGTGTGATTCCTGAGAATGCAATATTCAATCCTGAGAATGAAAGTACTAATCATGCACCAGTAATAATGATCTTTTAACATTTCTCAAATAGCTAAGCAGATATTCAAGTGGTATAAAAGTCACAATGTGCTTCAATGCAGTTGTGTTAAGTGGCTCAGCCAAGATACTGGAAAGATATTGGAAAACTCAAATATTGGTGTTTTTTTTTGTTTCCACTTTCAAATTTCAAATTCATCTTGTCTGGAAAGAAATCTCTTTAACTTAATGGAGTACAGACCAGATTTCCATTTGGGACTTTCATGCCTAATCATCCACCAGATAACTCCAGAGCACCCTGTCAAACTCCACATTCAGCCTGTCCAGCCCCTCGAGAGCTGGTGGAGGGTAACATTCAGCTCATCCAGCTCTGAAGCTTTTCCCAGAATGGGTAGAGGGCAATGGTTAACTATGCCAAGCTTTAGGGCACATTAAACCATTCTCTGAGCTGTTTTTCAGCAGATCCTCCCACAAAAATCTATGGACATCCTTGATGGATAGATCCGGAGACAACAGTGCCCTATAGTAAGTGCGTGCCATGACATTGATTCTCCCCAAATCTCAGACCAGGGATCTGTCATTAGCCAGCAGCCCCAGGAGCTGTCTACCATACCTTTCTCTTTTTAGCAAATGAGTAGAAGATGGAGCCGTGATCTGGGATCTGGAGAAACTAGAACCATGATTTGATGTACCTGACTTGTGACTTGATGAGTTGCAGGTCTTTGAGTGTCCTCCTTCTCTTTGCACCCACCAGAGACCAGCTTCTTGATGATTTGACTGACACAGAAGTCAAATTGTAATCTTGTATGATTCAATGATTTCCAAGGCCTTAAGTTGTGGTACACAGAAGTGTTACTATCTTCTGATGCCCAGCTAAAACTCTATATTTAGAAATACTAGGAAGTGCTTTTATTCATTTATTTTATGGGTTTGGGCATCACTGGCAAGGCCATAGTTTATTGCCATGCCCTTGAGAAGGTGATGGTGAGCTGCCTTCTTCAACTGCTGCAGTCCATGTGGTGAAGCTAGTCCCACAGTGCTGTTGGCTGAAAGCTCCTATGTATCTGCCAGCCTTGTCCTTCTAGGTGTCCTTCTAGAAGATATGAGATTGTCAAAGACGCCTTGGTGAGTTACTGCAGTGCATCCTGTAGATAGTATGCATAGCAGCCATGGTGCGCTGGTGTGGAGGGAGTGAATTGGTAGATGGGCTGTCAGTTGAACGGACTTCGAATGCAACAGCAATGTACTGCAGATATTGGAAATCTGAAATAAAAACAGAAGATGATGGAAATTCTCAGTAGCTCTGGAAGCATCCGTCGAGAGAGAAACAGAGTTAGTGTTTCAGGTGTGTGAACTTGAAAAAGTTAGAAATGGAATAGGTTTTGAGCAAGTGAATGAGGGGGGGATAGGAAGAAGAGCAAAAGGGAAGTTCTGTGATAAGATGGCAGGCAGGAGAGATTGGTGACAAAGGGGTGATGGTCCGAAGCCAAGGGGAGTGATAATGGGACAAGTAAAGAAACAAAAGCTGTGTCTAGAGTAGGTATGAATGGCAGGATCCTAAATAGCAGCAGTTGAAAAGTATAAGAAAAGGAAATGAGAGAGAAACAAGGGAGAAAGAATTAAATCAGCAAATAAAAACAAAACAAAAAAGATTACAACATAAATGGTTGAACTCGGTTTTGAGTCCAGAAAGTTGGAAATTACCGAGTCGAAAGATAAGGTGCTATTTCTCAACCTTGTGTTGAGCTTCATATAAGGGGACTTCTAACCTGGATAGATCTTCTTGAGTGTTTTTGCAGTTCCACTCATCCAGGTAAGTGGATCGTATTCTATTACATGCTTGGCTTTTGTCTTGCATATGATAAAGTGGCTTTGGGAGTCAGGTTGTGAGCCACGTGCCACAGAATGCTCCGCCTCTGATCTTCTCTAGTAGACTGCATTCATGTCGCTAGTTCAATTGAGTTTCTGATCAATGGTGACCCCCCCCCCCCCCCCCCAGGCTGTTGATGGTGGGGAATTTGGCAATCATAATATCATTGAATGTCCATGAGAGGTGATTAGAATCTCTCTTATTTGAGATGCTCATTCCCTGACACTAGTATTGTGCAACTGTTACTTGCTACTTATCAGCTCAAAACTGAATGTAGCCCATGTTTTACTGTACATGGGCACAGACAGTTTCATTATCTGAGGAACTATGATCAGCAAATAACCTCACTTTTGACTATTTTGGAGGGAAGGTGATTCATGAAGCTGCTGAGGATGGTTGGGCCTAGGATACCATTCAAACAACTCCTGCAGTGATGTCCTATTGCAGAGATGATTGGACTCCATTAACCACCTTTCTTTGTTCTGGGAATGACTCCAATCACTAGTGAGATTTCCCCCAATTCCCTTTGACTTCAATTTTACTAGGGCTCCTTGATGTCAAAGTTACAATTTAGAAATCGACTATTTGGCCCAAACCAGTCCATATCAGTATTTACCCTCAATATGAGCAAATGTTCCTAATCACATTTACTGCCTTGTCCCCGTATCGAGCTAACCTCTTCATCCGCTATTAATCTATTCTTCTATGTGGACATCGACTAGGAATTTCCTCCAAGGTGCTCCTGCTCTGCCACCCCATTACTTTACAGAAAACATGGTGGAAATCTGATATACACCCGGAAACAAGTGGCTGAATTTTCATTTCAGGGTTGGGAGGCAAAAAGGCACCTCCCCACCACCTACTCAATAGCAGCTAGGGATAAACAATAAATGCTGGCCTTGTCAGTCAAGAATGAATAAAAAAAATGTCAATGTTCCCTGAGGCAGCACAAAGCCTTGTGTATTGAATGGAAGACCCCATTCATGAGATATGTTCTGCAGTATCTCAGGCATATGAGCACAAGCTCATCCATTGAATGAGTGAGCAAGCTCACGGAGAGCCATATGCGGCTTCATGCTGAGTAAATACAGGAACATCACAATGACATGCAGGAGGTGGTGGTGTAGTGGTATTGTATCCGGACTAGTAATCAAAAGACCCAGGCTCTGGGGACCCAGGATTGAAACGGATTGTGTCAGATGGTGAGCTCAATCAATAAAAACCTGGAATTAAAGTCTAATGATGACCATGAAATGATTGTCCCCAATGCTCCCTGAGGGAAGGAAATCTGCTGTCCTTAACTGGTCTGGTCTACATGTGACTCCAGACCCACAGCAATTTTACTAGGACTTCTACAAAGACAATAAGGAATGAAACTGGACGGACCATTTCAGCATTGACTAGGCACCGGAAATGACAACAGCAAACTCAACCCTGTCAACCCTGCAAAGACCTCCTTACCAACATCGGGGGACTTGTGCCAAAATTGAGAGAGCTATCCAACAGGCCAGTCAAGCAACAGCCTGCCATAGTCATATTCATGGAATCATGCCTTACAGATAATGCCCCAGACACTACCATCACCCTCCCTGGGTGTGTCTTGTATCAACGGCAGGACAAACCCAGCAGAGGTGGCAGGTGGCACTGTGGTATACAATCACAGGAGAGTTGTTCTGGGAGCCCTCAACATAGACTCCAGATCCCATGAAGTCTCATGGCATCACGTCAAACATGGGCAAGGACACCTCCTGCTGATTACCAAGCATCGCATCCCCTCAGCTGATGAATCAGTGCTCCTCCATGTTGAAAAACACTTGGAGGAAGCTTTGAGGGTGGCAAGGGCGCAGAATGTTGCCTGGGTGGGGCACTTCAATGTTCATCATCAAGAGTGGCTCGGTAGCACTACTACTGACTGAGCTGGCTGAGTCCTAAAGGACATAGCTGCTAGACTGAGTCTGCGGCACGTGGTGAGGGACCCAACAACTTCACCTCATCTTTACCAACCTGCCTGCCGCAGATGCATCTGCCCATGACAGTATCGGTAGGTGTAACCATAGCACAGTCCTTGTGAAGACGAAATCCCATCTTCACATTGAGGATACCCTCCATCATGTCATATGGCATTACCACCATGCTAAATGGGATAGATTTCAACAGATTTAGCAGCTTAAGACTGGGCAACCATGAAGCACTGTGGGCCATCAGCAGCTGAATTGTGCTCGACCACAATCTGTAACATCATGGACCGGCATATCCCCCATTCTGCCATTACCACCAGCCAGGAGATCAACCCTGGTTCAATGAAGAGGGCAGGAGGGCAGGCCAGGAGCAGCACCAGGCATACCTGAAAATGAGGTGTCAGTCAACCTGGTGAAGCTATAACACAGGACAATTTGTGTGTCAAGCAGCAAAAGCAGCAAGTGAAAGACAGAGCTAAGTAATTCCACAACCAACAGATCAGATCTAAGCTGAGCAGTCCTGCCACTTCCATTCATGAATGGTGATGGACAACTAAACAACACACTGGAGGAGGAGGCTCCAAATATCCCCATTCTCAATGATGGGGGTGCCCAGCACATCAGTGCAAAAGATGAGGCTGCAGCATTTGCAACAATCTTCAGCCAGATGTGCTGAATGGATGATCCATCTTCGCCTCTTCTGGACGTCCCCAGCATCACAGATGCCAGTCTTCAACCAATTCGATTCACTCCTTGTAATATCAAGAAATGGCTGAAGGCACTGCAAAGGCTATGGGCTCTGAATATACTCCAGCAATAGTACTGAAGACTTGTGCTCCAGAACTTGCCGTGCCCCCAGCCAAGCTGCTGCAGTACAGCTCCAATACAGGCTTCTACCCGATAATGTGGAAAATTGCCCAAGTATGTCTTTAACATACAGGACAAATCCAACCCAGCCAATTACTGTCCCATCAGTCTACTATCAATCATCAGTAAAGTGATGGAAAGGGCCATCAACAGTGCTATTAAGTGGCACTTGCTTAGCAATGGACTGTTCACTGATACTCAGCTTGGATTCTGCCAAGATCACTCAGCTCCTGACCTCATTACATCCTTGGTTCAAACATGGATAACAGAGCTGGACTCCAGAGGTGAGGTGAGAGTAGCTGCCCTTGATATCAAGGCAGCATTTGACCAAGTGTGGCATCAAGGGGCCCTAGCAAAATTGGAGTCAATGGGAATCGGGGGAAAAACTCTCTGCCAGTTGGATTCATACCTAGCACAAAGGGAGATGGCTGTGGTTGTTGACGGTCAATCATCACCGTTGCAGGGCATCACTACAGAACTTCTTCAGGGTAGTGTCCTTGGCCCAACCACCTTCAGCTGCTTCATCAATGACCTTCCTTCCATCACTGATGACTGCACAATGTTCAGCACCATTCACGACTCCTCAGATCCTGAAGCAATCCATGTCCAGATGCAGCAACACCCAGACAACGTCCAGGCTTTGTGGAATGACAAGTGGCAAATAACATTCATGTCACACAGTGCCAGGCAATGACCATCTCCAACAAGAGAGAATATAACCATCGCCTCTTGACATTCATTGGCAATACCATCGTTGAATCCCTCAATCTCACCATCCTGGGGGTTGCCAATGACCAGAAACTGAACTGGACTATCCATATAAATAATGTGGCTTCAAGAGCAGGTCAGAGGCTAGGACTTCTGCGATGAGTAACTCACCTCCCGACTCCTCAAAGCCTGTCCACCATCTACAAGGCATAAGTCAGGAACATGATGAAGTAATCTCCACTTGCCTGGATGAGTGCAGCTCCAATAACACTCAAGAAGCTTGACACCATCCAAGACAAAGTAGCCCCCTTGATTAGCACCCCACCCACAAACATTCAGTCCCTCCACCACTAATGCACAGTGGTAGCAGTGTGTACCATCTACAAGATGCACTCAGGAACTCACCAAGTCTCCTTAGACAGCACCTTCCAAACCCACGATCATTATCATCTATGAAGATAAGGGCAGCGGACACATGGCAACACATCACCTGGAAGTTCCCCTCCAAGTCACTCACCATCCTGACTTGGAAATATATCGCCGTTCCTTCACTGTCACTGAGTCAAAATCCTGGAACTCATTCCCTAACAGCACTATGGGTGTACTTATACCACAGAGGCTGCAGTTGTTCAAGAAGGCAGTTCATCACCACTTTCTCAAGAGCAGTTTGGGATGAGCAATAAATGCTGGCTGAGCCAGCGACGCCCACATCCCATGAATGAGTTAAAAAATATACACAGAACATATGCCACATTCTGTAGCATTTACTGGTCAGTGGCACCTGATTGCACAAAGATGCATGGATGGGTTACCAGATGCATCCCAGCTGTTGTACCATTGACATACATGTGCGCCATAAAAGGTCTGGTGCAGACAGGGGTGATGTCAATGGGGACAACTAACAAAACCCCTAGAAATAGTTATTTTCAGCTGTTTATGTCATTTTCCTGTGGGTTGCAACAACCATAGTTGTGGTAGAAAACCATAAGAGTCTTCCTGAAATTCAGGGCCAGCATTTGCAGGTTCAATACAACACCAACCCTGATGTGAGAGTAGAATTCTGTGCCATTGACAGTGAAGTCAAGATTATAAGAAACCACTTGGATATTCTTTAGCTTTTGGAACCCAGATTGCCTCTTTAAAAGTTAGATTATGATGCCACAATTATAACTGGGGCAGAATTATTCTAGTTGTCATGTATAGTGAAACCATAAACATTGCTATACATTGTAATCAGGGCAGTTCTTCCTGACTAGTATCATCAATAACTAAATAATAATTTCCAATTTTACTATTTACTATTATTACAATTTTCACTGTCAATACTTTAGCCAAGATCCTTGCTAAAATGAAATGCTAAACTCAAATCAATTGCAAAATATCTTCCAGGAAGCTGGCAAATCCCTTTAAGTGATTGTCAAGCTTTGTTTACTACTGTTGTGTAACTCGCTCTGAATATGCATTCCCAGAAATGCTCCTGGGACTTTAGACCATTTAGAGTTGTAAATATGTTTCCCTCTGCCCTGTTTCCAGTGTTCCTGAGTTTCAAGTCACAAACAGCACTTGGTTCCTTTTGTCTCCTTCCCATAAAGTCTGAAGGTTGGCAGTCAGTAGCGTTAATGCATTGCAACAGGAAACTGTTAGCACACTAAACAACTTTTTAAAGCCACATATTAGTTGCTTGAAAGCTTGAAGTGCAAACTATATTTAAAGGTACGTTCTTGGCTACCAAAATTAGCACTTCAAATGTCAATATTATTTAACAGGCTTGTGCTTGCTTCTTGTCATAAGACCTTCCCTCCCCCAAGCCATCTACCAACTGAGCTAGTAGATAGGTGGTAGAATCCCAATACTGGCTCTGTAAGTGATCCTGAAGAAAAATGAATGCATGACCGTTCATCTTGATTCTAAGCTTTCCTGCAGGGAAGCACCTGCATTCTGCTTGGAAAATCCCTCTAATGGCACAGCTGGTATTGTCAATTCACATGTGAAGATCCACATATGAGCTTATTTGAAATTATAAGGATAGCTTTCCTTACTGAGAACACACACATACAGTGAACAGTTCATTACAGCTCCTTTCGCGGAATTAACCATATACTGTTGTAAAGCTATCAACTAGTAACAAATCATCAAGAATAAGTGCAGCATTCGCACTTTGTGTTTTCAGAACATAGGAGCATGGGAAATAGGAGCAGGAGTAGGCCATTCAGCCCCTTGAGCCTGCTCTGCCATTCAGCTAGATCATGGTGGATCTTCTACCTCAATGCCATTTTCCAGCACTATTCCCAAAACCCTTGATATCTGTATTATCTAGAAAAACCTCATTGATATATAAGTTAAATTCATATCTCTTGCACTCCCAGCAGGGCAGCATGCTCAAAAGGAGGCTCATTCTAAACTCAGAACTGGGTGGGTGAGGTTCAGGAGAGATCTAACTTTTTTTTAAGATCTCGAACAACACCAACTTACCTCCAATATGTCCACTTTTTTTTATTCATTCATGGATGTTTGACTCCAGTTTCCATTGACGCCAGTTGTACTAGGGTTCCTTGAAGCCACGCTCGGTCAAATGTGACCTTGATATCAGGGGCAGCCACCCTCACCTCACCTCATGAGTTCAGCTCTTTTGTCCATGTTTGAACTAAGGCTGTAACGAGGTCAAGAACTGAATGGCCCAGGCGGAACCCAAACTGGGTGTCAGTGGGCAGGTTATTGCTAAGTAAGTGCCGGTTGATAGCACTGTTGATGACCCCACCCATTACTTTACTGATGATCGAGAGTAGGTTTAATGGAGGCAGGATAAGGAGTGGACACCCAGTCCCAAGAAGCAAATTGACCATTTAAATATTATGAGGTTGGGGGCCTCTCATTGAACCCTGGCCAACCAGGTTTCACAGGTCTCAGGGAACACAGCAGCTCAAAGAGGGAAAAGCTAAATGGCTTTACAGCACTACTTGTAATCCAAGAGGAGCAGGAGTGCTTCTCCTGAACACCCCAAACTTCCCTCCTTCCCTCCTATTGACAGCGCCTCTTACTCACAATCGGACCCCACCCCCTACTGCATTAGACAACCCCAATCAAATGAACCTGCCTCAGAATCTGAACCCGCCCCAGAATCTGACCACACCCCTGCAACCCCCCCCAATGCCAATCCACAGATTAAGCACTGGACATCCTCCCAAGGTCCAGAACACCCACCCACCTCCACCCCAAAACTCCACCCAGAAGGAAAAAAAAGTAAAATTTGGGAAATGACTGCTACTGGTCCGAACTGGTCTTCATAGAATTACAGAATTGTTACAGTGTGGAAAAAGGCCATTCAGCCCATTGTGTCTGCACCAGCTCTCTGAATGAGCATTTCACCCACTGCCATTTTAAAAAAATCTTCATGGTATGTGGGCGTCGTTGGCTAGGCCAGCATTTATTGCCCATCTTTAATTGGCCTTGTTCAAAGGGCATTTAAAAGTCAACCAGCCCCTGCTCTGGCCACAGAATGGGCAGCAATTTCACTAATTCAGCTTGAGAGGTGATGGCAGTGGTGGTCAGTGTCAATGCTCCGTAAAAGAGGACAACTACGCAATGCCAGTACAGGATGAATGGTTTCATCCGTTCTGCCAAGGTAATCTCTTCTCATCATTCTCAACTCACACACTCACAAACCCGTCGCACATCCACAGGGTTATCGATCATCATTTTTTTCACTCTCTCTGGGATCTTGTGACAAGTTGGCCTTCTGCAACAATCGTTTCCTCCTTCTTTTGCTTAATTGGAGCAATGAGGGGCACACTTCCTCTCATTTGTCCCTGCTCTCTATCATTAGGATCAAACTCATTTCTCCTGCAATAGCAGAAATACACAGTGTCACACTTGTCTCGTGGCACAGCTACGTTCCTCAGGCTGTGCTACTTTAAACGACCACCATGGCACCACTGGGAGATCTTCTGAAAGCGATCATTCATGCTTGTCACTGCAGTGAGGTGCCTCTAGCTGTCCTCAGGTGTGAGGCTACTTTATAGCCCATTGCCCATTGTCCTTGGTAACCACCAGCATAGGGTGGTTATATCGCCTCACAACGCATAGCTGTCATATAGGACATACAGGGCTGCCACCTTGTCAGCATGCATGCCACCTGCTTTGCCAAACCTCACAAGGTCATTGAAGCATTTTTGGCACTGAATGCAAGTTCACATGACCACCCTGCAGGTGGCTCACTTCCTCAGCCTCCTCCTGTCCACTGGGAGCAGAATCTCTCTCAGCTCCCTCAATGCTCCAGGGAGGTGTCAGTGAAGCATGGAGCAGCCCTTCCTCTCACTGTAGCCATTCCTCCACAAGTTGCCTTCCTTCCTCTGTGGGAATCTAGTGTGAAGGCTGCCTACTGGCCTTTGAACATGGTGCTGTTAACCTGTCTGCCAACAATAGGGTTGACGTTTTGAGTCCTCATGACCCTTCAACAGAGGTGTTGCTCTGTTGAAGAGTCATGAGGACTCGAAACGTCAACTCTTTTCTTCTCCACCGATGCTGCCAGACCTGCTGAGTTTTTCCAGGTAATTCTGTTTTTGTTTTGGATTTCCAGCATCCGCAGTTTTTTGTTTTTATGCCAACAATAGGTCCTGCCTGCCGCTTGTCATTGGCCAGCTCCCCCACCAGTCAGATGTTTATTGGCCACATAGGGGAGGATCGCTGAGGAATTCTTGTCACCTGCCCATGGATTCATGAGACCTGCAAATGACCTTGGCATTCTATTATTAATAAAATCCAACACAAATTTTCAGCCCTGTGACCTTTCACCAAAGTTCTGCTGAGAGGTCAGATACCTGAAATGTTAACTCTTGTTTCTCATTCTACAAATGCTGGCAGACCTGCTGAGTATTTTCAGAATTTGATGTTTCAGTGCAAAATAGCCCTTGCTTAACCCCCTTCCCAAAGGGTTGTTCACGAGTTAAGACACAACTAACTAACATAGAGCCTGCTCAACCAATTCTAACTAGATGTGAGTCCATAGTACAAAAGTATCCAGATATTTTTATTATTTATTTTAACAAGTTTAACATTTTTAAGAACAAACATAAAGAAGGGTTGTCTTAAAAATGGAGATATTTTCTTAGGTTGTGGGTTGAAGTGGGCAACAATTGCATGTAATCCAAAATTTATCTGATCCAACAGAGCTTAATGTATAAAGTGTATGAAGCAAAACATTGAACTTCAGACCATTGACTTAATTTCATGAACAATGCTAAACTAATTAACATTTAGAACAATGAGAAAATGTTTTCCAATAATATTAGCATATTAATTATAAAAATGGTAATATGTATGTCGAGCAATTTGTTAAAAGGTTGCAGAAAACATTTTGATTTATGGGTTGATGCAGACATTTACTTCACTTAGACTCAAATGCCATGCCAATACAACATAAGATAACAGGAAGAAATTCTTCCCTCTTTTAGTTTGTAGATTCAGTAGATATTATACACTCTTTCCTCTATTTTACTGTTAACAATAGATTCAATATCCTGTTCATGCTGTGAGTAATTACATCAAAAAAATCCCCTTTATGTGGCAGCAGTTGTTAGGAGACATTTTGCAATGAAAGTTTCAGAATTGTTGTCCTTGTCTGTACCGCACTTCCACTACACACCATTATAATTGCACTATTTGCACAAAGATGCTATGTAGATTTACTTTTGATTTATTCATAATTCATTGCCAAATATTTGTCTTATTTGACATATCGAGTGGCACTAGCGAAACCCTGTTGCATTTTAATGCCATTCGTCAAAGTTTCCACCTGGATCCACCCAATTTTGTGGCAGCAAGTGGATGGGTGGGGGACAGAAAATGGCTCAAGGATCCATTACACAGGATCCCCACCCACCTTTGTAGCTGCCACTTATTTGTTATAATTTCTTGCAGCTTGTGGAAGCCTCTACTCAGATTTGGGCAGGCACACGCAAATGAGGCAGTAATAACATGACGATGACATACATCATCCACTGCTCAAAGACAAAACAAGCTTAAAGGGATAAATTTATGCATGAATACATATCTTTTTAAATGACACTATGCATATTTATTTTTAGTTTTATTTTTGGCTTATCTCTTGGAGAAATGTCAGAGGGCATCAACTATCTCTTCTCTCCTCACATCAAGGGAGCATATCAGGAAGTCGGAGTGGGGTGCATTCCCAGCTCTCCAAAGGCCTCAACAGAACTCATGCCAGTTGAGACCTGGCATAAGCCCCATTGAGACCTTCACTAATCAATTTGTGATGGCAGAGATTACCTTTTCTCGTTGGAGTAGGTCCAGTCAGAAGTGAAGTCTTTCTTCAGCTTATTTAGCCCATGGAAGACTGTTCCACCAACAAAAGTGGATTGACTTGGGCAGGGGAAGCCATCATTAACATATACTTATAGGCACTACAAAATGTTTTATATAAAACCATCCCTTCAGCCTCAAAAATAGCTCAGGAGGGAGAGATTTATTTTTATTAAACATAAGTATCCAAAGGATGCGATTGACTAAATTAAATGCATTCTCAGAGGTTGACAATCACAGGCTCTGCCTCTCAGTTGTTTACCAGGTTTTTCATAACAGAAAAGTACAAATATTCTGTCTATACCTTATCAAATGGTATGCCTGTGCACATTTCCACTCTCTACATTTTAATTTCCTGTTGTCGAATTTATATACTCCAACAGCTTTTCTCCTTATAAATTCCTATATCCACATTGCTGCTGGGGTTTGATTACATAAAATCATCACCCTAGTGGTTCACCCTGCCCAATAGCTTCTCACAAATTACTCAAAACGTTTTTCAAACTTTTTTCTAATCGCCCTTCTTTTCTGTAACCTAATCTTCTAATGTTCGAAATAAAGGTTTCAACAAAACAAAATATGTTAAACTTGCATATTTTATAACATGATTATATTTTTCTATCGAACTGGCTTTTGCATCTTTTAGTACCTTCATTAAATTTTTATTTGAAAGTCTCAGACTCTCAAGAGTCTGGGTTTTAACTTGATATTTTTGTCCAGAGCTGTGAATCAATGAACTGAGTTTGGATTGCGTAGTCCAGTGTTTTTCCTCTCCCGAGTTGAACGGAAATGCAAATTCAGGCGAGGGAAGCGGCAAGAAGTTGAGTCAGGGAGTGAGAGGTTCTGCGTGAGGGTGGGTCAGAGAGGGGGAAGAGGCCACAACTCAAAGATCAGCGAGAGGGAGAGACCACACTGCTGAGGGTTGGGGAGGAAGAGGAGGATTTGCACCGTTGAAGACCCATCATGTGCTCACCCATACCCTCCACCAGCACAGTGACACACACCTCAGTGGGACCTAGATGTAGAGCAGCCTCAGGAGCACAATCTGATGAACACACCACACAACCCATTCCTGGGGACAGGGATATCTGAGGTCATTGGCACTCAGAGCACTTGCTGGAGACAAGGCATCTGCTGAGTCTTAGTCAGATGGTGAACCTCTGGAGTTGGTCCTTAATCAGTTACTGGAGTTGCAAAATCAATCATGGGAACATCAGGAAGGGATGTCTGGTGCACTCCTCAGATTGTTAGGGACGATGGAGGAGTCTGTCCGTCTTCAGTCTGAGGTGATAGCACTGGCATGCTGAAGCACTTAAGTTAACACTGGCATGTTGGCAGCCGCCATGGAAACCATTTGCAGGATATGGGTCCTACACTACTGCGTGGGCTGAACTCCATTGCTGATGCCAGAGTTGGCCTCCAACAGTGTCAACGCGAGAAGGGTGCAGGGCAGCTCGATCTCAGTACAGCTTCTCCTTCTCCCTCTCAAGGAGTCAGCCAGGAGCCACTGGGACACCCAAAGGGAGGAGGACCAGCAGCTTGACACCCCGGGACCATTAACCCAGATGATTCCAGGAATGTCCAGCCAAACCAAATCCTCTCGTCCTGTGAGCCCATCATCTCCAGCTCCACAGGCTGAGGAGGGTGCACGTGTCCCAAAAGAGGACACCCAAAGCAGGCTGGGGCCCTCCAGGTCTCGGCCCACCAGAGGACGCCTGCCAAGGTCATCACAGACAGGGTGTAACAGTCAGCAGACTGCCTCCACCTCCACTGTGGATGTTGGGGGAGCACCAAGATGTAGCAGCAGGGTTAGGAAGGTTAAGAAGATATAACCCTTTTGAGTCAAACCAAATAAACTAAATTAACAAATCAGGGAGAAAATTAAAAGACAGCCCCATAAAGGGAAACTGCAAAAACAAAGACAAAATTTAAAGGGAACTTACCAACATTAAATCAAAATGTGATCAAAAGGGACTATAAAGCACCCCGGTCCCTGTTGTGCCCATCAAGCACAGAAGGCCTCGATGGTGCTAGCAGACACCGCATGCTCCCTCTCCAGGGACACCCAGCTGTGAACACAGCCACTGAAGAGGGGCAGGCATTCGGGTCGCATGACTCCCTCGATCACCCGCTGCCTGGACCTGTTAATGGCCAACTTGGCCAGGCCCAGGAGCAGGTTCAGGAGGAGGTCCTTCTCCCTTCTGGCCCTCCTCCACACTGGGTGTCTGTAGATCAGGAGCGCGGGACTGAAGTGCAAACAAAACAACAGTAAAAGGTTTTTCAAGAAACTAAGGAGGGGGTACAGCCTACAACAACCAACATACACGTGGTCTACAGACTCCACAAGGCCACAAAAATGCAGACATCTTGGGAGTCCATCAACTGACACATCCTACGATTGTCTGGGACTGCTGCATACAGCACCCTCCACCCCAGGTCCCTGATGGAAAGGGGGAGGACTCCCATGTAGAGAGCAAGAAGATGTAACTCTTTTGAGTCAACGAAGTGGACTAAATTAACAAACTTAGGTTCAAAGTAAAAAGCAACCCCTTAAAGGGAAACTGAAAAAACAAAGACAAAATTTAAAGGGAACTTGTAAACATCAAGCCAAAATGTGATAAACAGGTTCAATAAAACACCCCAGTCCCCCCGGTGCCCATCGGGCACAGAAGGCCTCGATAGTGCCTGTAGACACCACATGCTCTCTCTCCAGGGACACTGGGCTTCGAATGTAGTCACGAAAGAACGGCAGACATTTGGGTCGGATGAACCATTCAATCACCCGCTGCCTGGACCTGTTAAAGGCCAACTTGGCCAGGACCAGGAGCAGGTTAACAAGGAGGTCCTCCTCCCTCCTGGCTGCCCAACTGCCAAATGATCAGGTGCACTTAAAGTTTCACAGCTCCATCTCCATGGTATGACCCTGATCACAGAACACAAGTGAGCTGCCACAGGAGTCAGACATTCACAGAGGCAGTGCAAAGATCTATGGAGTGTCCTTACTGCATGTCGTCAGCAGCCTCCTGGACTTGACTGAATTTGGGCAATTCTGAACCCAGTCGAAATGCACAAAGTTGTGTGCCTTCGCAAGGATGGTGCGCATAACCTCCTGGATGCACTTGTGGATGGAGGCTTGTGAAATCCTACACAGGTCACCTGTGGAGCCCTGGAAGGAGCCACTGCTGTAAAAATTGAGTGCCACGGTAACTTTCACGGCCACTGACAGTGGATGCCCTCCAGGTCCCCGTGGTGCCAAATCCTGAAGCAGGTGGCATGTGACCAACTAGTTCCCTAGACAAGCACAGTCTTTGGCGACAATGGTTCTCGATCATCTGCAGGAATGACAAGCGCCGTATATGGACCCTGGGTCTAGCAAGGTGGCCATAAGTGACAGCTTGCTCTGGATCTTCAGTTGTGTGTGCAGGAGTCCTGCCACAACTTCACCTTGAGGGTGGTGCTCCTCCTTTTAATGAATCAGGTGCCTCCGTCGCACTCTTCTCCTTCTCTGCTCTCTGAAAACCAAGATTTTCCAAAATTCACTAGATTTGGTAAAGGTTCCATTAGATTAGAAAATAGCTCATGTAACTTCTGTATTCAAAAAGGGAGGGACACAGAAAGTAGGAAACTAAAGGCCAGTTAGCTTACCATCTGTCATAGGGAAGATGTTTGAAGATATTATTAAAAGACGTTATAACAGGACACTTAGTTAAATTCAAAGTAATCAGGCAGAGTCAACATGACTTTGTGAAAGGGCAATCGTGTTTAACCAATTTATTGGAGTTCTTTGAAGAAATAACAGGTGCTGTGGATAAAGTGGAACCGGTGGATGTACTTCACTTAGATTTTCAGAAGGCATTTGATAAGGATCCTCGTCAAAGGTTATTGCGGGAAATAAAAATTAATGGTGTAGGGGATAACGTATTGACATGGATAGAAGATTGGCTAGCTAACAGGAAACAGAGTAGGCATAAATAGCTCATTTTCTGGTTGGCAGAATGTGATGAATGATGTGCCACAGGGATCAATGCTGGGGCCTCAGCTGTTTACAATTTATATAAATGATTTGGATGAAGGGACTAATGGTATGGTTGCTAAAATGAGTTGTGAAGAGGGCATAAGGAGGCTGCAAAACGATAGAGATAGATTAAGTGAGTGGGCAAAGATCTGGCAAATGGTGTATAATGTAGGAAAACATGAGGTTGTCCATTATGGCAGGTCTAATAAAAAAGAGGCATATTATCTAAATGGTGAGAGATTGCAGAACTCTGAGATACAAAGGGATTAGGGTGTCCTAGTGCATGAATCGCATAAGGTTAGCATGCAGGTGCAGCAAGTAATTAGCAAAGCTAATAGAATGTTTTCATTTATTGCAAGGGGAATTGAATACAAGAGTAGGGAGGTTATGCTTCGGTTATACAAGGCATTGGTGAGACCACATCTGGAGTACTGGGTACAGTATTGGTCTCCTTATTTAAGGAAAGATGTAAATGCATTAGAAGAAGTTCAGAGAAGATTTACTCAGTTATTACCTGGAAAGGGCTTTTTATCTTATGAGGAAAGGCTGGGCAGGCCAGGCTTGTGTCTGCTGGAGTTTAGAAGAGTGAGAGGTGACTTGATTGAAATATATGACATCCTGAGGAGACTTGACAGGGTGAATGTGGAAAGGGTATTTCCTCTTGTGAGAGAACCTAGAACTAGTTGTCACTGTTTCAAAATAAGGGGTTGTCCATTTAGGACAGAGATTAGGAAAATGTTTTCTGAGGGTTGAGATATTTTGGAATGCTCTTGTTCAAAAAGTGGAGGGGAAAAATGAGAAGTGTACATGAAAATGGATATAAAGAAGCAAGAACCAAAAATAGGAAAAAGCAAGGAACAAAATTTGAAAGAATTAGAGAGGCACATGGGAGAAATAAATCACAAAATGGCTTGGGAAAAGGAAATGAAAAATATAAAACAATAATTAGGCAACAAAAGGACTGAAGCTAGTAAATGGTGGTGGGGGGTGGGGGGGGTGGTGGTGGGGGAGGTGGGCAACCAAAAAGGTAATGAAAATATATATCAATAGTAAAAGAAAACAAAATAAAAAAGTAAAATATTAGAAAGAACAAAGTGGACTTGAAAGTATAAAAGATGCAAAAGAAAAATTGCAAAAAGGAGAAATATAACGAAGAAACGAAAGCAGTATACACCTAAGATTAGATATTCAATGAAAACAAATATCATTTTTTCTTCGTCACTAGCAAAGGTTAGGAAATACAGACCTGGTACATTTCTCTTGGCATTATAGAGTGAAACATACATTATCAGTCATTACTGACTAAACTTCAAAGGTTTACTCCTATTTCCATTCTGTCACTATGTGTTCTTACATTTGAAATACTCGACAGCAGCCCTTTGTGCTGGTTATTCAGGGCTAGCTCACCTTTTAGGAATGCAATACAGAAAGACGTTTACAGCTAAAAACTGACTTGTTGATCTGTGGGAACAGTACATTTCGGCAATTAGACTCTCATAACATCATTGAGTACAGTACAGCGTATGCTGGTTAATGACTGGATGCTTCATGGGAACATCCTTTTAAGTGGAACATGTGCTCTGGCAAAAATTGTTTCCATACACATTCTACAGGCTGAATTTTGACTAAGTTGGGATGACTCGGGATCCCTTTAAAGATGGTGGGCATGTCCCCATTCCAGAGTTTCTGACCCATTCCCAGGCTGTCTGATTTTTGGGAGTGCCTTTAAAGGATGTGGGCTGGTCCTGTCAAAAGCCTGCACCCAGCAC
Source organism: Carcharodon carcharias (assembly GCF_017639515.1). NCBI lineage: Eukaryota > Metazoa > Chordata > Chondrichthyes > Lamniformes > Lamnidae > Carcharodon > Carcharodon carcharias. The sequence continues at coordinate 102,465,565 of NC_054472.1, forward strand.
TCCCAACCTGGCTGGCTCCGTTGCATGTCCTATTCCTACTCCGCATTAATCATGTAGTCAGGCCAGGTTTTTAAAGAACATCATTCACAGCCCCTCAGAGGAGCCATGAGCCCCTGTCTGCATGAGGACAACGTTTAATAGGTCAGTTCAGAAGGTCTTCCTCATGCCCCTGATGCTAAAGTAAAGCCCCCCACCCACCCCCATGGCCTCTCATGCCCCTAATGCCAAGCTATGCCCCTCTACCACTTCCATACCCCAGTGTGAATCTGTGTCCCTCCACCCACTCCCTATAGTCCTTCATATCCCAATACCAAGTTTTGCCCTTCAACCCAACCCCTATGGTCCCTCATGCCCCCTGTGCCAAGCTATGGCACTTCCATGCCCTTTGGCCCACAATACACTATAGAACCAATGAACTGTACAGTGACAGTAGGATGTGTTAAAAAAAAAAGCTTTAAAAAGCTTTGTGCATTATTTATAATTATGTATGCTTGGCTGAGAGCCCAGCCCTCCAATGCTCTTGTGGAAACAGCTGCACCCCAAGGAAAACATTACTTGATTGACAGCTCTGGCACTAATCTCTGTTATCAATTTCACAATGTTTATTTAAACAAGGTTAAGTGGTTTCAAGGGTTTGTGATTTCTGCCATGATACTTTAAAGGGACTGGATTATTGACACATTAATTGCATTGTAGTGAAATGACTTTTTAAAAACAGTGGAAAGTAATGAATGACTGACTTTTTAAAACCTTTTTTTTAACACATCCTACTGTCACTCACTATAGAGTTCATTGGTTCTGCCCCTGTGGCTGCCTTTGACCTCTTTCCTAGGTCGGCTGGACCAACTCCAGCCCGCACATGCCCCCTTTGCGGGCACTTTCTCCCGAAGTGGGCGGATTGAGCCGGGAATATCCCCAACTCATTCTACCCACCTCGGGGATGAAAATTCAGGCTTACAAGTTAATACTTTAGACAGGGAGTTGCTTAGTGCTTTAGACTGGGAGTTGTTCCTTTGACATTTTCCTAGCCAGTGATTTATTATCTTCATTGGATAAACCAATGGTATTAATGAGGTAGAGTAACTATTTTATGATAGTTACTGAGGTGTCTCAGGAAAGAATGCTGTTAATTTGACTGTGAAGGTTGTGCATAGTTTGAGATTCTTGGAAAAGTCAAAAACACAATTACACAGTGATACCCTCTTATTACCAAATGCAAAATCTCTGTTGGAGATGACTTAATGTTATACCTTCTGTACTTAAAAATACATACAAATACTGTTTGTGTGATAGGATAAAATTAATAAAAGGAAAGCTATTCACACAGAGGTGTTTCCATTAATTGTTTTCTGTTATATTAAAAATATCCTTCTATTAGCTAATGATTTTCTATGGTTTAGTGGAAAAATGGTTACCATACCTTTTGCCTTCCGTGCCAAAGATCCAGGTTTAAAATCCATCTCAAAGACTTTAAATTATCTCTCCTTTGATGGTTTTGAAGAATCACAAATGATATAAGACAGGAACCAAATAAGAATTGATAAAGCCAGTAGACAAGAATCCACAGTTTCAAACTGCTTCTTAACCAACTCTCTCAGCTCTATTTTCTGCATTATAACAATGACTACACTTCAAAAGTACTTCATTGGACGTAAAGTGGTTTGGGACATCCTGAGGTCGGGAAAGGCGCGATATAAATGCAAGTCATTTCATTTTTTATAAGTGGCCTAGGATAAAGCAGAATGGAAATATTAACAATGCATATTGAAGGTTGCTACTCTAAGAGAAGCGTAGATTTTTCTGGTGCTTTTAAGCTTTGCCAAAAGCTTACATCTGGTTTTATAATTGTCACTCATTGCTGGAGCAAAACTTTCCCTGTAGAACTGTCAACTGTTTCCCTGAAACCACTGAAAGTACCACCCAGTGAACTGCTTTTGACTACTTCTGAAAGTTTAATGCTAGAACAATCTGGGCCAGAGGTTGAGTTTATGTTTTGCAATTATTATAGTCTTAAAGGCTTGTTACAAAGTCGAAACATCTATTTGTATGCAACAATAGCTGTAACACACTGTACAAATTGCATGTTAAAGGAAATGAATACTCTAATGAATTAATACAATTGTGAAAGTTCCCTATTCATTTATCAATGCCTCTCAGTCACCCCTGTTGCTGCACTTTTCTGTTTGACAGATGTTGATTACAAGGAGAGACTTAACCTAAAGAAGACACTTTCTTTCTTTTACTCTCATGTTTTCAGGTTACCAACCCTATCAACTAGTCCATGCTACAATTTTTCATCCCTTGGCATGGGTGGGCTGCAGTTTCCTCCTGGGCATGTTGTCCATTGGACCATCATCCTGACTCCACTGTGACCTTGACCCATTTTCATAGGCTGGGATCATTGGGATCAAAAATCTACACAATATTCCAACTGCAGCCAAAATCAGCTTTTACACAAGATTAACCTTACCTCCCTGCTTTGTGTTCCATGACTTTAAATCTTGGCTGCAAGTTCTGTCGGATTAATGACCTCTGAATCTACATACCAATAGCCCTCCTCCATTCCATTTAATGTCTTATTATTTAAGGTATATTCTCTTTTTTTGTCAGCTGTGGTTCAATCGGTAGCATTCTTGCCTCTGAGTCACAAGGTTCCAGGTTCAAGTCCCATTCCTGGGCTTAAATACAATAATCAAAGCTGACTGAGGGAGTGCTGTACTGTCAGAGTTGCTGTTTCTTGAATGAGATGTTAAACTGAAACCCCATCTACCTGCTTGATTGGGTGTAAAAGATGCCACAGCACAATTCTGGAGAAGAGCAGGGGATATTTATCCCTCACTCAACATCACAAAAAATCAGATTATCTGGTCATTATTGTTATGGGATTTTGCTCTGCGCATATTGACATGCCATTTCCTACATTACAGCAGTGACTACACTTAGAAATACTTCATTGGCTGTAAAGAATTATGAGACGTCTGGTGGTCATGTAAAGTGCTATACAAAGTGCTATATGCAATTCATTTTTTAAATTTCTGCTTCTATTCTTATTATTAATGCAATGCCACATTACACTAGGGTTGTCAATGGTCCCAGATTGACAGAAAGTCTCTAGGAAAGTGGCATGAACCGCCAGGTACTCTTGCTAGCAGCCTGGAAGAACTTCACCCTTAAAATTTCTCACTGCTGTATTACGCTCTATTACACCACCAACTTCCACTGTAGAGAGTTGGGCCTCACTAGGGACTCACCAGAAATGGCACCAGCTATTGGAGAAACAACCCAGAGCTGAATAGAGTGGAGACTGAGAGAGAGAGAAAGAGAGGGACAGAGGGAGTGACTGAGAGTGGGAGGGAGATGGAGGATGGAGAGCCACAGGGTTGTTTTGGAAGAGTGTGAATGGGGACTATGGTGATCAGGGTTCTGCGGGGAACAGGTGACCAGGCTAGGGTTTGGGTGAGGGGAGCTGAGGTATACTGTGGTATGGGCAAGGAGGGTGACAATGAACTGGACTAGGGTAGGGAGACAGGGAGTGGAGATTATGGAATGGCTAAGTGAGGGAGATTGAGGAAAGAGTTCAAGGAATGGCGCTCAGGAGAGAGAGAAGCTGGAATGAGGGACTCGCAGATTGGGATTCAGGCAGGGTAAAAGAGAGTGAGAGAGAAAGACTGGAGAATAACGTGGGGTGTGTTGGGACACCAGTCTTTTGCAGAGCCAGGGACACGAAAGCAACATAATGAGTGGGAGCAGCGCTGAGGTACGAATAACAAGTAAAGTGGTGAGTGAAACTGAGGGGCTTCATTCCAGGCAAATAGTGAAAGATTGTTCCCACTAGTGGGTGAATGAGGGACAAGGTGATTGAGACTGAGGACCCTCACTTGAAGAACCAAGAGACAAGAAACATTCACCATAAGTAGCTATTGAAGTTGAGACTAAGTATTTAAAAAGGAGGAATACACAAGGATCTGGGGCGGGGAGGGATGGGGGTGAATGGAATTACAAGAGTACGTACGCTATAATAGACAAAGGGGGCTGGCTGCATGGCCATCTCTTGTGTTGTAATTTCTGTTATTTGATGAAAATTCTCCTTTATTGAGTCCCACAGGGGGCGTTTTAGAAACCTTAATGCTGAGTTTAGAATGATGCACCCTGTAAGAAGTGCCCCAAACACTGAGCCCAATGCCCTTTACAAGATCTCACGGTTCAGTTCAGATCAGTCTGTGCTGGTCGGTTTTGACATGTGAAGTATAAGCACAGACCTGCTCTGAGTGAGGCCTTCATTTCAGAACCTGAATCCAAACCAGAGTCCAAGAAGATAGGGAGGGAAATCAGGCCTGTTAAAAGCACCATTGACTGGTGAGTCTGGGTACACCTCGTGTAATGCAAGTGGATTCTCTCTGTAGTTGAGAATGAATATCAGCGGGTTATAAGATTGCTACTAGCTACTAATAGGATATAGAGGATTACATCTGTTACCACCAGTTACATGTAGATTGTATCAGTGAATCATTGTATTCGTGTTGATTATAAAGGGAATCTGAGTATTACCAGTATTACTAAAAGCTACAGGTGCAGTTTCAGTGAGATGTTACTAGTTACTGATGTAATCAAAGTTCCTCCCATCTCTAATTCCTCCCTGTGAATCCCTGCCCTATCTTTGGTTCCCCTCTTTGCGGCCTTCAGTTTCCTTTTACTGCCTGTTCACTGTGGCATTCTGGTTCTCAGAACTTCTTTTACAACAACCACTGGCCTCAGTGGAACCACAAGCAAGTTACTCAATTACAGGGGCTCCAACTGTTTATAACGCAATTACAATAACATTTGCAGATATCACCTGTTCAAATATCCCATGGTCAGAATATCATGTGTTAAATCCTCAAGGAATTCTTCCAATCAAAGTTACCAAGCCTAAAGTACACAGAAGTGCTCTTCTATATCTTAAACCGGAGTCTACTCAATTCGGATTGTTTTGATTTAGGATTAATTTTTTTAACTTATCCTTATTCTAGATTCTGAACTGCTAGGGAACATTTAAACAAACAAATATTCTATAGCAGCAAAATATTGCAGATGCTGGAAATATAAAATCAAAACAGAAAATGTTGGAAATATTCAGCAAGTCAGATAATATCTGTGGAGTGAGAGAGTTTAAGTTTCAGGTCAATGATATTTCTTCAGGACTGGGAAAAGTTAGAGTTAGAACAGGTTTTAAGCAAGTGAGGAAGGAGAGTGGGAAGAAGTACAAAAGGGAAGGTCTGTGATAGGCAGGAGAGATTAAGTGACAAAAGGATTCATGGTGCAAAGTCAAAGAATGTGGTAGTGAGACAAGAAAAGAAACAAAAGATGTGTCCATATGAGATTAAGTTGGCAGACTGATGAACAGCTGCTGTCTGAAATCAACACAAAAGTGAAAAACAAGAGAAAAAATTCAAAACCAACAAAGGAAAAGGAAACAAAATGGAGGCAGAGGTTAAGGTCTGAAATTGTTGAATTCCATGTTGAGTACGGAAGGTAAAGTGCCTAATCAAAAGAAAAGGTGCTGCTCCTGGAGATTACGTTGAGTTTCATGGAACAGTGTAGAAGGTTGAGGACAGAGAGGTTAGAATGGGAGCAAGATGGCGATTTAAAAGTTAAAAGCTCAAGGTCGCACTTGCAGACCCTTCCCTGAATACTCTGCCACAACAAGGAATGTTTTGTCTTCCCAGTTAAACCAAATGCAGAGATAGGTTCTGTCTCTTTTAACAACAGGAATAATAGAACTTCAATCATCATTTGCACTATTAAGATGGAGCAATGTAAGTAGGAGAGACAAATACATAATATTGTAATAGTGGTCATGGGTTTCAATTTCAGCATCAATCCCTTGAGACCACCTGGAAAATATAAACACATCATTTTTAACAAATAGCTCTGGGAGTTGAATGCCGGATGCTTTCAATGAAATCAAGATCTCAGTTTTATGAGTTAATCGACAATGATTATTCCCTTGTTTGAAGCAAAATAGCACAAGAATCATCACATTAAAAAAGGTTATTGACAAAATTATTTTCACAATTTCTAAACCAACATCCAAATGAAATCTAAAAAAATCAATTGAATTGTTTATTTTTATCAAATTATGAGAAATAAATCTACACCGAAGTTTTCCAAGCTGAAAGAGTTGAGTGCTTAAGCATAGAATTCCCAAGAAAGTGCAAATGTTTTCCTTTCCCAACCATCAGACATTATGTGGAGACCAAGTGGTTGCCAGTGTGACAGAATGAGGCTGAAAGCCGGACAGTTTGTATTGCAGTCATGAGGACAGGAAGTATTCTGAGTTTCTGTTGCAGTAGTTGGCCTCAGATAATACTATTGTATAACCAGGCTGAGTGACCTCTCCCACCATCTAGAGTATAGAGCCTGGCGTCTGACTTTTTGGCTGCTTTCCAGCTTTAGGCTCTCTTGCACAAGGTGTGTCCATTTCTTACAGTCCCATACACTCAGTGTAGGCCACACCTCAACCTTGCAGAGGAAATCTGGCCACAACTCCAGACTTCGTGACTTTTTGTTTAAATATGGGCAGCAAAGTTTTATTCACACTGAATTCAGGGGGAACTATTTTAAACCTCAGCAATAAAATAGTTGGTGACAGGATTATTATAGGCTTTCTATTCTGAGTATGGCTTAATGCTAATAAAATTTTATTTTCTTTAATGATACCTACTTTTCAGTTTTGCACTATTTTATGAGCTATTCACTTAAACTGTTCTTACAAACTAGGCAGTTCTGTAACTTTATTCAATATATACTATTTATTTATTTCAATAAGTTACATTCCTCTTTTCGTTGTTTTTCTCTCTTTGCTTTTTTCTCCCTCCTTTCAGTTTCTGTCAAAGCTGTTCTCTGACTACCTACGGTGACACAGTCTATGAATGCCCTATCACATGATTTTCACTGCCTCCCTGTGGATCCATACCTGGTTGGAGAGCCTACCCAAATCATAGACATTAAGTTCTATCTCATTATCCTGCATCAACAAACTGCATACCCGCAGCACCCAGCAGAAATTAATTCAACTTATCTCCACTGCTCTCTGGGGAGGAGAATTCTACAGACTAACGACCCTCAGAGAGAAAAATTCTCCTCATCTCTGTCTTAAATGGGAGACTCCTTATTTTTAAACTATGTCCCCTAATTCTAGTCTCTCCTATAAGAGGAAACATTCTCTCAGCATTCACCATGTCAAGTCCCTTCAGGATCTTTCTGTTTCAATAAGATCACTTCTCATTCTTCTAAACTCTAATGAATACATGCCCAGCCTGTCCAACCTTTCCTTATAAGATAACCCCTTCATCCCAGGAATCATTCAAGCAAACTTTCTCTTAACTGCTTCTAATGCTTTCTTAAGTAAGGAGACCAAAACTGTACACAGTACTCCACATGTGGTCTCACCAATGTCCTGTACAACTGTAGCAAAACTTCCTTACTTGTATATTCCATTCTCCTGGCAATAAACACCATCATTCTATTTGCCTTCCTAATCACTTGCTGTGCCTCTATACTAACTTTTCATGATTCATCCAGATCCCTCTGTACCCCAGAGTTCTGCAATCTCTCTCTCCATTTAGATAACATGATGCTTTTTTTTCCTTCCTGCCAAAGTGACAAGTTCACATATTCCCACATTATACTCCATTGCCAACTTTTTGCCTACTTACTTAACCTGTCCATATTCTTTTGCAGACTCCATAGGTCCTCTTCAAACTAACTCTCCTACCTATATCTTTATATCATCAGAAAATTTAGCAACCATACATCTGGCCCCTTCATCCAATTCATTAATGTAGATTGTAAATAGTTGAGGCCCCAGCACTGATCCCTGTGGCACTCCACTGGTTACATCCTGCCTACCCGAAAATGACCCATTTATCCTTACTCTCTGCTTCCTGTTAGCTAACAAAACCTGTAGCCATGCTAAAATGTTACCCTCTACGCCATGAGCTCTTACTTTGTATAGTAACCTTTGATGTGGTATCTTATTAAATGACTTTTGGAAATCCAATTAACCACATCCACAGGTTCCCCTTTATCTGCGTTGCTTGTTGGAGGCCAATTATCTCTATCCCAGAAAATCGCTGCATGAGTTTCTCAGGTAAGTAGCCTATGCCCAGCCATTTACAACTGCATCATCAATGACTTTCCAATTATTATAAGATCAAACATGGAGGTGATTGCAGTGTTCAGTTCTATTCACAATTCCACAGATAATGAAACAGTCTGCGCCTGCATGCCGCAAGACCTGGACAACATTTAGGCTTGGGCTGATGTGTGGCTTTTTGCTATTTAATGTTATTTGCCCCTTAAGTTCCAGGTAATGACCATCCCCAACAAGGGAGTGTCTAAACACCTCCCCTTGACATTCAATAGCATTATTATTATTATTGAACCCATTACAATCAGTATCCTGAGGATTACCATTGCCCAGAAATTTAACTGGAGCAGCCACATTGGTACTGTGACTACAATAACAGGCCAAAGGCTGTGTAAATGACTTGACTCATCACTATCCAAAGCCTTTCCACCAATTACAAGGAACAAATAAAGAGTGTAATGGAATAATTCCCACTTGCTTGGATGAATGAATACTCTCCATTTGCCTGGAAGACAGATGTTGCAACAATACAAGGTACTCTATGAGCAGCACCTGGAGTATTGTGTACAGTTTTGGTCTCTTTATCTAAGGAAGGATATATTTGCCATTGAGGGAGTGCAACAGAGGTTCACCAGACTAATCCCGGGGATGGCGGTATTGTCCTGTGAGGAAAGACTGGGCCTGTATTCTCTAGAGTTTTGAAGACTGAGAGGTGATCTCATTGAAACTTACAAAATTCTTACAGGGCTCAACAGGGTAGATGTAGATAGGATGTCTATCACCTGGCTAGTGAGTCTTAGAACCAGGGGGATACAGTCTCAAAGTAAGGGGCAGGCCATTTAAGACTAAGATGAGGAGGAATTTCATCACTGAGAGGGTGGTGAATCTTTGGAATTCTTTACCCCAGACAGCTGTGGAAGCTTAATCACTGAGCATGTTCAAGACAGAAATCAACAGATTTCTGGATACTAATGGCATCAATGGGTATGGGGATAAAGTGGGAAAGTGGCATTGAGGTAGATAATCAGCCATAGTCTAATTGAATGGCTGAGCATGATTAAGGGATGAATAGCCGCCTGCTGCTCCTATGTTCCTATGTTCGATAATACCTAAGACAAAGCAGCTCACTTGTTTGGCACCTTAACCAATGCCTTAAACGTTCATTTGCTCCACAACTGTCAGTGGCAGTGGCATGTACCATTGACAGAATACCCTGCAGCAACTCGCCAAAGCTTCTTAAGAAAACGTTTCCCAAATCCACAAATTCTAAAGCCTAGAAGGACAAGGACATTAGGTGCTAGGGAGCACCCCACCTGGAAATTCCCCTCCAAGTCACACACCAAGCTGACTTGGAACTATACTTAATCCTTGCTGGGTCGAAATCCTGGAACTCCTTACATAGAAGAACTATGGGGTGAACGACACCACATGGACTGGTTCAAGAGGCAGCTAACCACCACCTTCTCAAGGGTGACTGGGGATGGGGAACAAATATTGGCTTTCCAGCGATCCCCACATCCCATGATTGAATTAAAAAATTACAGCCAAATTGAAATACATCGCATGCACTTGTCTTTCTAATCAAAGCATGACATAGAAGCAAATTTGAATTGTGCTCAATCTGTTTTACAAGAAGTGGTTACTGATGACATGGTATTATGGGCAATCATTGTCAGTCATATTCAGTCATTAATTTCTGTAATTTGCTGATATAATACTCGAGGCTTAATGTGGGGCAAATCCAGGTCCTCTGGCTCCCGGTGCATATACCAAACACCACCTGCCTTAAAATGGGTTGTAACTAAGTAACGTCCCAAAATTGATGAAATAGAGACGTTGAGCCATAAACCTGTTGGAATGTCGCCATTAAGATTTTCTGATATATCAACATACACACTGACAAGGAAGATCAGGGTTCATAGGAAGGGGAACTGAAATTTCCATGACAAAGATTTGGTTTTAAAATATTTACCAAGGTGTTATCTAGTTCACTTTTCAGCACATTTTTGATAGTTATGATATCCAGCATATTTTCTGAGAAAAAAATACGGAAGAGTTCCATTTAACAGCAACGTATATTTATATAGGGTGGAATCATCCCAGATTTGCACTAACTGCAACAGTGGGTGGGAAAAAGGACGTTTTACCCTCTAGCCACAATGGTGGCTTTTCACGCCGTAGTGGTGTAGTGGTATTGTCGCTGGAGTAGTTACCCAGAGCCCCAGGTACTGCTCTAGGGACCTGCGTTCGAATCCTGCCACAGCAGATGGTGGAACTAGAATCCAATAAAAGTATGGAATTTGAAGTCTAATGATGACCGTGAAACCATTGTTGATTGTTGTAAAAGCCCATCTGGTCCACTACTTCCATTTAGGGAAGGAAATCTGCCATCCTTATCTGGTCTGGCCTACATGTGACTCCATACCCACAGCAATGTGGTTGACTCTTAAATGCCCTCTGAAATGGCAGTTGTATCAAACTGCTACAAAGCCTCAAAAAAGGAATAAAACCGGATGGACCACCCGGCATCGACCTAGGCACCGGAAACGACAAAAGCAAACTCAGCCTTGTCGACCCTACAAATTCCTCCTCACTAATATCTGAGGGCTAGTGCCTAAATTGGGAGAGCTGTCTCACAGACTAGTCAAGCAACAGCCTGACATAGTTATCCTCATGGAATCATATCTTATAGATAATGTCCCAGACACCACCATCACCATCCCTGGGTAAGTCCTGTTCCACCACCAAGGAATCCTCACCATCAACTCCTGATACTATGAAGTCGCTCATGGCATCAGGTCAAACATGGGCAAGGAAGCCTCCTGCTGATTACCACGTACCATCCGCCCTCAGAAGATGAGTCAGTGCTCCTCCATGTTGAACACCACTTGGAGGAAATATTAGGGGTGGCAAGGGCACAGAAGGTACATTGGGTGGGGGACTTCATTGTCCATCACCAGGAGTGGCTCAGTAGCACCACTACTGACCGAGCTTGCAGCTGCTAGACTGGGTCTGTGGCAGGTGCTGGGGAAACCAACAAGAGGCAAAAACATACTTGGCGTCGTCCTTACCAACCTGCCTGCCGCAGATGCATCTGTCCATAACAGTATCAGTAGGAGTGACCACTGCACAGTCCTTGAGGAGATGAAATCCACCTTCACATTGAGGATACCCTCTCATCGTGTTGTGTGGCACTACCACTGTGCTAAATGGGATAGATTTTGCACAGATCTAGCAACTCAAGACTGGGCATCCATGAGGTGTTGTGGGACATCAACAACCTGTAATCTCGTGATCCGACATATCCCCCACTCTGCCATTATAGTCAAGCCAGGAGATTAACCCTGGTTCAATGAATAGTGCAGGAGGGCATGCCAGGAGCAGCATCAGGCATACCTAAAAATGAGATGTCAACCAGGTGAAGCTACAACACAGGGCTACTTGTGTGCCAAACAGCATAAGCAGCAAGTGTTAGACAGGGATAAACGATCCCATAACCAATGGATCAGATCCAAGTCCTACCACATGCAGTTATGAATTGTGGTGGACAATGGAAACAACTCATTGGAGGAGGAGAATCCACAATTATCCCCATCCTCAATGATGGAGGAATCCAGCACATCAATGCAAAAGATAAGGCTGAAACATTTGCTGCAATCTTCAGCCAGAAGCGCCGAGTGGATGATCCATCTCGACTTCCTCCGGGGATCCCCAGCATCACAGATGCCAGTCTTCAGCCAGTTCAATTCACTCCACGTGATATCAAGAAACAGTTGAAGGCACTGGATAGTGCAAAGGCTATGGGCTCTGACAATATTCCGGCAATAGTATTGAAGACTTGCGCTCCAGAACTTGCCACGCCAATAGCCAAGTTGTGTTAGTACAGCTGCAACACAGTGGTCTACCCGGCTATGTGGAAGATTGCCTAGGTATGTCCTGTACACAAAAAGCAGGACAAATCCAATCTGTCCAATTACCGCCCCATCAGTCTACTCTCCATCATCAGTAAAGTAATGGAAGGGGTCATCAACAGTGCTATCAAGTGGCACTTATTTTGCAATAACTTGCTCACTGACCCCCAGTTTGGGTTCCACCAGGGCCACTCAGCTCCTGACCTCATTACAGCCTTGGTTCAAACATGGGCAAAAGAACTGAACTCCCAAGGTGAGGTGAGACTCTGACACCAAGGCCGCATTTGACCAAGTGTGGTATCAAGGAGCCCTATCAAAACTGGAGTCAACGGAAATCAGGAGGAAAACTCTCCACGGTTGGAGTCATACCTAGCACAAAGGAAGATGGTTGTGGTTGTTGAAGGTCAGTCATCTTAGCTCCAGGACATCACTGTAGGAGTTCCTCAGGGTAATGTCCTCGGCCCAACCATCTTCAGCTGGTTCATCAATGACCTGCCTTCCATCATAAGGTCAGGAGTGGGGATGTCCGCTGATGATTGCACAAAGTTCAGCACCATTCGCAACTCCTCAGATACTGAAGCAGCCCATGTCCAAATGCAGCAAGATCTGGACAATAACCAGGCTTGGGCTGACATGTGGCAAATAACATTTGTACCACACAAATGCCAGGCAGTGGCCATCTCCAACAAGAGAGAATCTAACCATTGTCACTTGACATTCATAAATACTGTGGCTACAAGAGCATGTCAGAGGCTAGGAATCCTGCGACGAGTAACTCATCTCCTCAAAGCCTGTCCACCATCAACAAGGCACAAGTCAGGAATGCAATGGAATACTCTCTACTTGCCTGGATAAGTGCAGCTCCTCTCCTACAACACTCAAGAAGCTGGGTACCATCCAGGACAAAGCACCACGCTTGATTGGCACCACATCCACAAACATTCACTCCCTCCACCACCGATGCACAGTAGTAGCAGTGTTTACCATTTACAAGATGCACTGCATGAATTCATCAAGGCTCCTTTGACAGTACCTTCCAAACCCACAACCACTACCATCTAGAAGGGCAAGGGCAGCAGATAGATAGGAACACCACCACCTGGAATTTCCCCCCCAAGCCACTCACCATCTTGACTTGGAAATATATCGCTGTTCCTTCCATGTCACTGGGTCAAAAACCTGGAACTGCCTCTCTCCCTAGCCTGGCAGGTGTCCTGCTTACACTATCTCCATCTCTATTCATGCAGGACAAGCTGGCACACAACAACAGGGTAAAGTCACAGACTGGTGGAGGAATGCCTGAACATGAGGTCTTTATGGACTTTGAAAATAGAGCCTTCCAGCTGGCCGGTGAGATTCTGAACCGTTCCTGCGCTGATGGTGAGGTCAGCTGTGCTCGACTGAGTGAGGCTTCAGCAATGCAACATCATCAGACAACCATGTTGTGAGTGATGTGCCCTGTTCCACAGTCCCCTGCCATGCACTAGTTATTTCTCTTTGCTTTTGCAAGCACATCTGAGAAACAGCCAACAGAGTCCAAGACCCAGGGCCTCCAATCAAACGCTGAAGAAATCTCTGCAGGGGAACCGGAAGGCACCTTCATTGAAGGGCAATCACAGCACTGACCCACACCCTCTACCAGTGCAGACACACACTTGGGTGGGACCTAGCTTTAGAGTAGCCTTGGGATCACACTCTGGTGAGCGCATCGCACTGTCTGATCCACAGCAGGCAGCAGCAGGGTCTTCCCAGTTCTCCAGCACTCCAATGACAGCCGGAGGCCAGAAGTCTGCTGAGTCCAAGTCAGATGATGATACGCTGGACTCAGTCATGCCTCAGATGCTGGAGCTTCAAAGGCAAGCTCGGGAACATCAGGAAGGGATGTCCGCTGAACTCCTCAGATTACAAGGCAAGATGCAGGAGTCCGTCTGCCTTCAGGCTGAGGTGGTAGTGCCAGCATGCCAACGCACTGAGGTCAACACTGGTAGGATGGTAGCCACCGTGGAAACCTTGGTCCATGACATCACTCCTGCACTGCTGCATGGGCTGAGCTCCAATAGTGTGTACGCGAGAGGGGTGCAAAAGCAGTTTGATCTCACTCCAGCTACCCCTTCTGCTCAAGAAGTCAGCCCTCAGGCACCCATAGGGAGGAGGATCAGTAGGGGAACACCCAGGCCCATCCACTCTGGTGACTCCTGGTACGTCTGGCCCATCCGAATCCCCTCTTCCTGTGACCCCAGCAGCTCCAGCTCTATAGGCTGAGGAGGGTGCCACTGCCAAATAGCAGGAATCCAAAAGCAGGCCAGGGCCCTCCAGGTCTTGGCTGTCTAGAAGACACATGCCACGGTCATCACAGCCAGAGTGTAGAGGTCAGCAGGCTGCCTTCACCTTTACTATGGATGTCAGGGGAGCACCAAGATGTAGCGGCAGGGTTAGGAAGATGTAACTCTTTCGAGTCTTTTACCATAACCACTTGGCTATTTAGGCCAAGCTAAAGACATGAATTGCCTGGTGTAACTCTTTCGAGTACAAACACGTTTCCATCTGTTCCTACTCAGATGAAGTTACATTGTTTCATAGTTTGCCATTGTGAGATTTGAACTCTTGATCTTGGGGTGGCAAGCCCAGTACCATAACCACTTGGCTATTTAGGCTGCATAGCCTGGGTACAGATGTTAATCACTTGTGCATACTGTTCGCTATTATAAATAAACTCCCAAGAATATCTCCCTGCCTTTTTCTGATGAGCAGTGTTCATGACACTCAGGTGTGAAAACTTGGTTCCTGCACAAGATAAAGGCAGGTGTCTCAGTCCAGGGCCTCTTCCCTGTGCTTTGTGCAGCCTTCAGATCAAAGTGATGGTCCAACCTCACATTCCCTGGAGTCATTACTGATGCCTGCACCTTGTCGGTGCTTGTCATTGCTGCCAGAATGTAGTGGGCAGATGTCACAGAGTTCCGTCATTCTCTCTGTGTGCTCTCAGCACATTTAAAATGAGGCTAGCCCTCATCTCGTCAGCATTTGTGACCAGTGACGGTGTATTCCTGAGGGGGTCAGGTGCTGAAGGCTGACAAAGTATTAGGTGCATTTAAAGTTTCACGGCTGCATCTCCATGATATGACCCTGATCCTACAGTGCAGGCGAGCTGATCTTGGTCAGACAGGAGCCAGACATGTGAAGATCTATGGACTGTCCTCGCTGCATGTGATCATCATCCTCTTGGAATTGAATGACTATTAGGGCCTTTGCTGCCTCTCCATGACAGGAGCCTCATCACAGAGGGTATGGGCACTGCCGTCAGCCAGACTGGAGTCAAACATTCACAGATGCAATGTAAGGATGTATGGTGTCTCCTCACTGCTTGTTGTCATCACCCTCCACAAATCTAGCTGTTATGAGGGCCTCCTGAGTGCACCTGCCTCATAGGACCAGTGCAATGGCTTCATTGCCATCATTGTCACCTTCAAGGATCTCCTCACCCTCATCCCATCGACGTCCTCCTCATCAGAGGAGACCCCCATCTCCTCCTCAGCCAGCTCCTCTCCCCATTGCAGTGCCAGGTTGTATAGGGTGCAGCTGGCGATGACGATGCGTGACACCCTTTGTGGACTATATCATAGGGCTTCACCAGACTGGTCCAGGCACCGGAACCTCATTTTCAGCATCCCGATGGTCTGTTCCACCAAGTTGCGAGTTACAGCTGAGCTTCGTTATACTGTTGCTCTAGCTTTAGTCTGAGGCTGCCGCATGGGTGTCAGCAGCCACGTCCTCGAGGAGCCATCCCTGCAGCCTCCATGGACCCTGGAAGATGTCAGGGATCTGTGATTGACTGAAACTGTAGGAGTCATGGACGCTCCCTGGAAACCACGCGCAGACCTGAAGGGTGTGTTTGTGGTGGTCGCACATCAGCTGCACATTCAGTGAATGGAAGCCCTTGCAGTTGACATAGTTGCCTGCTTGTTGTGATGGAGATCTGAGTACCACACTTGAGTGCAGTCGATGGCACCCTGCACCTGTGGGAAACCTGAGATCTGGACAAATCCAATTGCTCTTGCATCCTGGCTCTTCTGGTTTCAGCTGAAATGCACAAAATTGAGTGCCCTTGTGAAGTTGGCATCTTTGATCTCATGATTGCATTTGTGGGTGAAGGCTTATGATATCCCACAGAGGTCACTTGTGGAGCCCTGAAAAGAGCCACTGGTGTAAAAGGAGAGTGCTGTAGTCATTTTCACAGCCGTGGGCAGTGGATGCCCTCAATGTCCCCATGGTGCCAAATCCTGCAGCAGCTGGCAAACGTGACCTACCAGTTCCATAGACATGTGCAGTCTTCTGTGACACTGGTTCTTGGTCATCTGCAGGATTGAAAGGTGGCAAGTATAGACCCTTGTTCTAGCTAGGCACCGACCAGCAATGGCTCTCTGTTGCTCTTCAGCAGTGTGTGTGGGAACTCCAGCCTCCCTTTCTTTCTGAGGGTGCTGCTCCTCCCTCTGCCCAGAGTGGCACCTCCATTGCTCCCTTCTCTTTTGTCTTCGCTCTCTGTATGCCACAAGCCGTTCAGCTAGGTCACCAGTCTCCATGCTCCTGATAATGTACTCCTGCAGGGTGAAAGAGAGAGACACATGGGTTAGCTTGGGTGTTCTAAGAACATCTCTTGGTTAAGTCTGAAGGCCCCTTGACACATCCCAGAGAGTGCTGGCCAACATTTGGATGGCCAGAGTGTAGTGTGTTGCATGCTTACCCAAAACCCAACCCCCCCCCCCCCCCACTACATCTGGTCGATTGGCAGCAGCTTTGCCCACTGGACTGCATGCTGTGCTCTCAGCTCTGGCACAGGCATTCTCCTAACCTGCACTACAAGGGTGCACTGTTAGCTTGAACCATGGGGGAGACGAGTCCAAACCTGAATGAAGACATTGCAAGGGGCTGTGAGTGCCTTCCCAGTGACTGCTCCATGGCCAGCTTTGGCAAGGAGATTGTACAACGTGCACAGCTGTCCAACAATTCTGCATCCACCAAAACGCTTATTAGTTTGCTACCTGTGTCCAAGGAGTGAAAGCTCCGGAGCACTTGGTCATGCTTTCATGCCTCTCCGTTGCTTGAGTGGCAGATAGGCTGGAGACCCAACCCCAAGATGTAAAAGATGTAAAAGCAATAGGGTTGTTGTGGGTGATTTTAACTTTCCCTATATTGACTGGGAATCACTTAGTGCTAGGAGTTTGGATGGTGTAGAATTTGTAAGGTGCATCCAAGAGGGCTTCCTGAGACAATATGTAGATAGTCCAACTAGGGAAGGGGCAATACTGGACCTGATATTAGGGAATGAACCCGGCCAGGTGGTCGAAGTTTCAGTAGGGGAGCATTTCAGGAAAAGTGACCATAATTCAGTAAGCTTCAAAGTACTGGTGAATAAGGATAACAGGAGTCCTTGGGTTAAGGTGCTTAATTGGGGGAAGGCTAATTATAACAATATTAGGCAGGAACTGAGGAATCTAGACTGGAGGTGGATGTTTGAGGGCAAATCAACAACTGACATGTGGGGGGCTTTCAAACATCAGTTGATAAGAATTCAGGATCAGCATGTTCCTGCTAGGATGAAGGATAAGTATGCAAGTTTCAGGAACCTTGGATAACAAAGGATATTGTCAGATTTGTCAAAAAGAAAAGGGAAGCCTTCATAGGGGCTAGAAGGCTGGGAACAGATGAAGCCCATGGAGAATATAAAGCAAGTAGGAAGAAGCTTAAGCAAGGAGTCAGGAGGGCTAAAAGGGGTCATGAAAAGTCATTGGCAACCAGGATTAAGGAAAATCCCAAGGCCTTTTATGCATATGTAAAAAGCAAGAGGGTAGCCAGGGAAAGGGTAGGCCTACTCAGGGACAGAGGTGGGAATCTGTGTATGGAGCCAAGAAGAAATGGGAGAGATACTAAATGAGTACTTCCCATCAGTACTATTCACCAAAGAGAAGGACTTAGCCTTTGATTTGTCTAGGGAAGAGCCTAGAGGTGTTCGGCGTCTTGAAGAATATTAAGGTGGATAAGTCCCCAGGGCCAGATGGGATCTACCCTAGAGTACTGAGGGAGGCAAGGGAGGAGATTGCTGGAACCTTGACAGAAATCTTTGTATCCTCACTGGCTATGGATGAGATCCCACAG
Organism: Carcharodon carcharias; assembly: GCF_017639515.1. Classification (NCBI taxonomy): domain Eukaryota; kingdom Metazoa; phylum Chordata; class Chondrichthyes; order Lamniformes; family Lamnidae; genus Carcharodon; species Carcharodon carcharias. The sequence continues at coordinate 102,483,757 of NC_054472.1, forward strand.
GACTGGAGAATGGCCAATGCTGTTCCATTGTTTAAGAAGGGTAGCAGGGATAATCCAGGAAATTACAGGCCGGTGAGCCTTACGTCACTGGTAGAGAAATTATTGGAGAAGATTCTTTGTGACAGGATTTAATACTATTTGGAAGCAAATGGGCGTATTAGTGAGAGGCAGCATGGTTTTGTGAAGGGGAGTTCGTGTCCCACTAATTTGATCAAGGTTTTCGAGGAAGTGACAAAGATGATCGATGATGAAAGGGCAGTGGATGTTACATACATGGATTTCAGTAAGGCCTTTGACAAGGTCCCTCATGGCAGACTGGTACAGAAGGTAAAGTCACACAGGATCAGAGGTGAGCAGGCAAGATGGATACAGAATTGGCTTGATCATAGAACAGAGGGTAGCAGTGGAAGGGTGTTTTTCTGAATGAAGAGCTGTGACTAGTGGAGTTCCGCAGGGATCAGTGCTGGGATCTTTGCTGTTTGTAGTATACATAAATGATTTGGAGGAAAACATAACTGGCTAAATAGTAAGTTTGCAGACAACACTAAGGTTGGAGGAGTAGCAGATAGTGAAGAGGACTGTCAAAGGATACAATGGGATATAGATTGGTTGGAGACTTGGGCGGAGAAATGGCAGATGGAAATTAATCCGTACAAATGAGAGGTAATGCATTTTGGAAGGGCTAATACTGGTAGGGATTATACAGTAAATGGCAAAACATTAAGTGCATCGACGGGCAGAGGGATCTGGGTGTACAGGTCCACAGGTGGATAAGGTAGTCAGGAAGGCATATGGCATGCTTGCCTTCTTCGGCAGGGGTATTGAGTATAAAAGCTGGGAAGTCATACTGCAACTGTATAGAACCTTAGTTAGGCCACACTTGGAATATTGCGTGCAATTCTGGTCGCCACATTACCAGAAGGATATGGAGGCATTGGAAAGGGTGCAGAGGAGATTTACCAGGATGCTGCCTGGTCTGGAGGTTATTAGCTATGAGGAGAGGTTGGAGAAACTTAGATTGTTCTCACTAAAGTGACGGAGATTGAAGGGCAAATTGATAGACGTTTACAAAATTATGGGTGGCATGGACAGAGTAGATAATCAGAAACTTTTTCCCAGGGTGGAAGAGTCAATTACTAGGGGACATAGATTTAAGGTGAGAGGAGAAAACTTTAGAGGAGATGTGCGGGGCAAATTTTTTACACAGAGGGTAGTGAGTGTCTGGAATTCGCTGCCAGAGGAGGTGGTGGAAGCAGGTACAATAGTGGTGTTTAAGAGGAAGCTTGACAAATACATGAATAGGATGGGAATAGAGGGATTTGGACCCTGGAAGTGAAAAATGTTTTAGTTTGACAGGCAATATGATCAGCGCAGGCTTGGAGGGCCAAAGGGCCTGTTCCTGTGCTGTACTTTTTATTTGTTCTTTGTTCTTTGTTCTTTGTTCAAGCATGTCAGCTTGGCTGTGACTGAACTGACTCAGCTGCAGAGAATGGTCACTTTATGCAAGGTTTGCCTAATGTGTGGCTGCTTCCCTCCCAACCACTTGTGCTTGTGTACAACCATCAACAGCAGTGCAACCCTTGCATTATCCCCCATGTCATCTCAACCACAGTGCAGCCCTTGCACCCCTGCCCCAAACTCACCTCAGCCACAGGCCAACCCTTGCCCTGGCACCACACTGTCAGCCAGCCAAGAAAAAGCGACTTGCCTGTGCCCTTATCTGAATGTGTAGTGCCTCACCCTTGAAGTCCAACAAGCGACCCTCAAGAGCACTGCACAACGTTACTGTTATCTCACCTCCGAGTTCCCCTCGAAGTGCAGCCCACCAAGTGCACGCCTTACATATGCTGTTGTGAAACACGTCAGCGTTCTCGGATGATCCAGCATGGGGGGATAATTCTGGTTGGCTGGGCTTATAATGATATGCAGATTTGGTACACTAAAGTTCCCGATGGTGGGAAACGCAGCCTGCCATTGATGGGCAGAGTGGATGATTGCAAACTGGTTTTATTTCATGAAACTGATTTTTGGCCTTCCCGCCATATTTTCTGCTCATGCTGCCAAACTCGCCCAACACCAGTGGGCATGGAAAATTCCTCCCATAGTGTCTTTAATGTAATGGAACATCCCAAGGTGCTTCACAGCAGCATTATAAAACAAAATACGACACCGAGTCACAAGATTGGATATTAGGTCAGATTACCAAATGCTTGGTCAAACATGTTGTTTTTAAGGAGTTTCTTGGAGCAGGAAAGTGAGGCAGAGAGGTGTGGGAGGGAATTCCAGAGGTAGGGGCCTGGGAAACTGAAGGCATAACCACCAATGGTGGAGTAATTTAAACTGGAAATGCTCAAGAAGCCAGAATTAGAGCAGAGCAGATATCTAGGAGGGTTGCAGAGTTGAAGGAGATTGCAGAGATAGGGAGAGGCGAGTCCATGGAGAGATTTGAAAACAAGGATGAGACTTTTAAAGTCAAGACATTTCTTGACCAGGAGCTAATGTAATTCAGTGAGCACAGGTATTACAAAAGGGGACAACAATTAAGACACGGGCAGCAGAGTTTTGGATGACTTCAAGTTTACAGAGAGTAGAATGTGGAAGACCAGCAAGGAGTGCCTTGGGATAGTTGACTCAGTGGTAATGAAGGCATGAATAAGGGTTTCACCAGCAGATGCAGTGACAGGGCAAAGTTTAGTAATGCTACAGAATTGTAGTAGCAGTGAATATCAAACCAGAGGTAATATATGTGAACCCTGATTTTCCATCTCTGTGTTTGTATTGACATATCAAAGATCTTAATACAGTATTTTTCAAATTTGTCAAATGGAGAGGGAGTGGGGGTGCTATCTCCTAATGGTCTCACTCTGGTCAGATGTAATCTGAATTTTAATAAATGAAATTATTTATCTAGTACAGATAATATGATGTCACATACTTTTCAGTTCCAACTCTTTCATCTTGATCAACCTTTCAGATACCTCATGCCCACCACACCTGTCAGATAACAGTGAAAAAGCCAAAACCCAATTAAATAAACACACCATATGATGTAGAGAACAACAAATGCCTAGCAGTAAGTTTGAAGCAATAATTTACTCTCCTAGTTCATGCTGGTGTCCCTTAACGTCAGAAATGAAGATATTCCACTCAATGGCAGCAGCTAAATTATTTATTTTAATTATTGTCTTGAATTCTCTTCTTGCCCTATCCTACTCAGTGTGCATTGAAAATAAGCAAAACTGTACAAAGTTGGGCCTTGAGGCCAATGAGGTCAAGGCTCTGGTGCAGGTTTATTACAACTTGGACCATGTTACTAATCATAGGAGCAGAAGTAAGTCATTCAGTCCCTTGAGCCTGTTCCAACATTCAGTTAGATCATGGCTGACTTGTATCTTAGCTCCTTCTACCCACCTTGGCTCTGTAACTCTCCATACCCTTGCTTAACAAAAACTGTATCAATCTCAGATTTGCAATGTTCAATTGATCTATTCACTACAGCTTTTTGGGTGAGTTAGTTCCAGGTTTCCACCACCCTTTGCATGAAGTGCTTCCTAACACCGCAACGTTGACATCATATCATCCAATAACAGAACAGATTCTTACTTTGTTAAAATCCACGCAGTGCATAAAGTGGCAGATTTTCCTCTTTCGTACTTTGGCATAAACTGGTTTTTGGACTGAGTGTATAGAGGAAAGTTAGATCTCTGTTACAGCCCCCTGATTTCCTCTACCTGCTCCTCCCATGCGATTATTTATGCCCAAATGCAAAATAAGTTCTATACTGTCAAGACCTCATTCTCATGGGAAAATTGGAAAAGAAAGATACAGGCACTTTAATGCCATGGTTCTGATTCCATTAGACACTAACTGAGACTCCCTAAATCTATTTTGCCTAACAACAAAAACAACTTGTATTCATATAGCACTTTCCACTTAACAAAAAGTCCCAAGGTGCTTCACAGAGGCATTGTTACAAATAATAACAAGAGCCTCGGTCTTTAATAGGATAGTAAGTTTTTGGAAGGGATATTTGTAGGAATAGGTAAGTGCAAATTTATATCTTTGCAATGTTTAATAGTGTATTTACCAACAATACAATATAGCTCACAGCACTCAACTAGTTTGGCCCACTGACTAAACTATTAATGATCCTGAGGTCAGAGTTTCCAAGCAAATACAAGTGGGTTGAAATTATTGTATAGTATTAGCAGTATTATTATTAGTAGTATTATTACTAATATGGCATTGCACAAATTTAAGCGTTATCCAAGCATTCTGCTTCCCATTGAGTTCTTGGAGGTATTTTCTCCAACCAAACCTTTCAATCTCATGAAGACGTTCTTCCCCAACCCTCTCTCTGCACTCAGGTCACAGAGATATTCAATCCACTAAAGAGTGCTCATGTCATTCCCACTTTGCTCAGGGTTGTAACTCTGTTAGGAATGGCTGCATATTCCTGACCGTTTCTATAGTGACATATTCCTTATCACAGTCAGTTTTACAACGGCACCAACAAATTTGCAATTATAAGGCTTTCGTCATGTAAATGAACACTCCAGAACACTCTAGAAGACAAGGATTTGGTTAAGGAACAAAGAAAGTAGGAAATTCAGGATTGGAGACCAGAGCTGTGGTCAAAGGAAAAACTTAAAGGAGATTTCTGGAGAATGAGTACCAAGGTAAGATAAATATGGAAGGGAATTCTAAAAGGCAGGGAAGCAATGAATGAATGATTCATCTTTGGAAGCCAATTAAGAATTAGAGTGCCAGAAGATGTACACAGGACATATGATTGGAAAGTTTGATCCAAAGCACAGAATGAAACCATGAAAGGACTTGAGGATGAGGATGAGGATTTTGAAATTGATGCACTGGGGCATAGTATGGCTCAGTAAGAAAAGGAATAGTAGATGAACATAGAAACAGGAAAAGGCCATTTTGCCCTCAAGTCTGTTCTACCATTCAATGAAGTCATGGCTGACTGCAACCCAACTTAATATTTGTGCCCTTGTCCTATAGCTCTTAAATCTCTGGCTGTATAAATCTATCAATCTCAGCTTTAAAATTAACAATTGATCTAGCTTGAGTAGAGAGCCTCAGTGACCTCTCTCATGTAATGCTGGACAGCAAACTGAGATGTTGCTATTATCTCCAGCACCAGCCTGGTGGAGCCAGACACATAAAAGTTCATAGCCACAGTCATCTTTACAGGCACCAGCAATACCATCCTCACCCTGCTCTGAGGTTGGAGTTAACAATTAAATTGTCTGCTTGTGTTCATTAAGCTACAAGTCATTTTGGTGCCATTTCAGTGAACAACATTTCCTAATAAAGACCAACTGAACAGGACTAAAGAAATTGTTGCTGAGTGTTTCTAGTGCTACTTAAAGCCATGCTCAGCTTATCACAGTTAACTTGCTGCAGGAAACAGATTGCATGTGACGAAGTCTTCTGAAACACATCAGGAGACTTTCTGGGACTCTTTGTCAAGACTTCACCTACACTCAGTCAACATCTAGTCCAGAAATTTTCTGAAAACACCACCAAAAAGAGTATATTCAGTGCTTACTATAGATCTTATAGGAGTCACCAGAACAAAGGAAGTGCATGATAATAGGGACCTTGCTTGGGGTCCCTCTTGGTCTGGAGGATAAATGGGAGGAGGAGATGTAGCCAGGCAGTGCAGACCCAACTGACAGAGGAACAGGAGGGACAGAAAGATGAGGTTGGCTCTAAACTCCAGCCACCGCACCCCTCCCTTACTTTGGTACAGGATATCCCTCCTTCTCTGGACCACATCCAACAGTATAATAGTAGGATCTGGTATGTACAGGGTCAATGTGGGACTGGTACAGTACCGCCCACACAGTGATGTAAGAAGGCACATGATCCAGAGCCAGGGTCAGCCTAGAGATGGACAGAGATGTGTAAAAACCTAGGGTGGAGTCAGCTCTATACCTGTACCCTCTACTCTATATATGTATGTAGTAATGAATTGTTAACGACTTGCTGTTAATATACTCAAAACTATGAAGCCTACTTCATGGTGTCCAAAGCAGGATTCTTTATGGTGGCAGCAGTGGGATCAAAAACCCTTATTCTCACAAGAATGCAGAAAAACTAAGTAAAAGGACACTGTTAATGGATTCTCCACTGAAACAAATTCCCAACTGAATGTACAGATGTGTAGAAAATTCACCAGAAAGAAAAAGCTCCAGAGAGAAAAGAGCCTTGAAGCGAAAAGGTAGAAGTTTTACTCCAACAAAAGAATCCATTGAATCACCCTCTGAAGTCCATGTTCAGCAAGCAGAACTAAGCCTGAAAGGGTGAGATCATTTTTTACAAAATTCCAGGCAAGCCAGTCCTGAGCAACCCCTTTTTATTCAATCTGTCAGAAGCGTTTTTTTGAAAGGAGCCTGTCGCTAATCCCAACCTCCGACTCTGAGTCTTGACAGTGGCTTCCGAGCTTGTCAAAGAAAAATTAAATTAAATTAATAATTAATTTTGTCTACTTTGGGTACTTTGCCACTGTCCACTTTCCTATACAGTAAGGTTCTTTACATGTCCTGATTCGCAATGCTATACCGCTGATTAAATTAAATTGGCAGTCAACGGACCCACGCAGCTATTGCGGATCCTTCTTCAAGAAGAAGTGTGCTGCTGCCATTTTGGAAAGCCCATCAAAAATTGGCGAACATGGGAAGGTCCATTGTTCAGCAGTGAATGGCAGTGCCATCTTGGAAGCCTGTAATCTCTTAAAGCTGTACCCACACTTTTGAAAATGTTCAAAATGGATCACAATTCCAGCTCCACTGGGATTCACTCATGGCCCACACCAGTTACAGAATTGGACTCCCTGGGACAGCGTTGTTCCAGACTTCAGTAAAAATTCTGCAGAGATGCAAGCTAGAGGCTATCTTACCCTGGATAAGACAATCCAGCTAGTTAGACTGTCTGAACTACGTGAACTACACAGGATCATCCTAAGTGGAGAGAGTACAACTTGGGGCAGAAACCAACCCTCAGTCCAGCTTATCAGGTCAGAGAAATGCAGGGACCATCCAAATCAAGGAAAGCAATTGCTGAACTGCCCAGTGGAGCAACCTTGCCAGTACTGCAGTGCGAAGCATCCTCACAGGAAAGATCCATGTCCTGGGAGAACTCCTAATGCTTCCACTGCAACCGACAGGGACACTGGCACCGCACAGACATCCCAAAGGCCATCCACGATGTTGAGACCGAAAACCCGGAAGACACACAGACATGCTTCTTGGGTGGCATCAGAGAATGCGGCTCTTCATTTTGGAATGCTGACATCCTGGTAAATGGTCATCTAACAAACTTTAAATTAGATTCAGAAGCCAGTGTGACAAGCCTGTCAGACAAGGAACCATGGCTGAAAGCCTCAAATGTCAAACAACAGACACTCTGCTCCATGTGACAGGAGGACTCCATCTTTGTGTAAAGGACACCCTGCAGGCCACTCTGCAGCACAAGAACAAAGCGATCCACGCAACCCTCTTTGTGGTCCACAATCAGGACTACTCTCTGTTAAGCCGTAACGCCTGTATTGAGCTTAACCTCCTGTAATGGATTGATGGGGTCAACCAGCAAGTGCTTGGCTCCAAATACAGACGAGAATCCCTGAAGCTCTCCATGGGGCTGGGTCCCTGTAAAATGCCGACAGGATCACACTCCGGTGTGATGCCAAGCCAGTGTGCCTCTTCATTCCATGAATGGTCCCTCACCCCCTCATGGACGAAGTACAGCGATAGCTGTTCAACACGGGAATCATTTTCCCAGTCAACCAACCTACCACATGGTGCTCAAAGATGGTTCCGGTCTGAAAACCGAATGGGTCTCTTTACATCTGCATATTCCTCACACAGCTTAACAGGCTGTAGCCAGGGAAGTCCCTCCCATGTTCTCAGTGGACGAGAGGCTGACCAAGCTTTCATGGAGCACAGCATTTTCTAAACTAGACACTAACAGTGGTTTCTGGCAGCTTCCCCTTGATGTGCACTACCCACTCCTAACTACATCTATTATCCCCTTTGGCAAATTTTGCTTCAACCGTCTGACCTTTGGGATTACGTCAGCGCCAGAGATATTCCAATGCATGATGTTAGACATCCTGCAGGCCCATCAGGGAGTTATTTATCCGATGGATGATGTCCTGGTTCACAGGGTCATGGTGACAGAGCATAGCAAAAGCTCACTGCAGTTTTGGAGCAGCTGCAAGAGGCAGGGTTGACACCGAACAATATGAGTTTACCAAAACTTCCATTTGGTTCCTGGGTCACGTCATCAGCAAAGGTATCACAGCAGACCCACACAAAACCAAGATGATCACCAACTTCCCCACCCCTTCCTCTGTCCCCAGTCTCCTGCATCTCTTAGGAATGGTGAACAGTTGGCGAAGTTTTTGCCTCACTCGGCACAAGTCATGGAACCATTGAGACAGCTGCTTAAGAAAAACCAAGCATGGTATTGGGACCCCCAGCAAGAGCAGGCGTTTGCTCTTATCAAGGCGACATTGCCCTCCACTGACATTCTGGCCCACTATGACCCGACCCTTCCAACCACCATAGCGGCTGATGCTTCATCCACAGACCTCAGAGCAATTCTCTTTCAGGAGCAATTGGACAACACACAGGGGCCCATCTACTACGCTTCTAGAGGACGATCAGACACAGAATCCTGATATGCCATCATTGAGAAGGAAGCCCTGGCGGTCACATGGCCTGTGAGAATTTCTCTGATTACATCATCGACCACAAAATCAGAATTGAGACAGACCATAAACCACTGATCTCCTTGTTAAACAAAAAGGAGCTTGCAAAGATGCCTCCTCAGATCCAGAGGTTTCATCAATGCCTCAAGAGATTCACATAGGAGATAGTCTATGTCCAGGGAAAGAATCAGACGATGGCAAATGCACCTTCAAGGGCCACCATGGGCCTTCCAACCAAACACAACATTGACTTGTCACTGAGCTGGAGGCCTACTCCCAAACCACTACCAGACACCTAGTGGCCAGCAGAACCAGGCTCCAACAGATCCGCCAGAAGCGGATCTCCGCGATGAAGAATGTGGCTGCATTCGCACCTACTGCCAACAGAGATGGCCTCGTCAGGGAGTGGTGGTTCAGCCAAAATGTGGTTCGAATAATAGAGCCATTTCAGGGTCATAGATGACTTCCCTCCAGGTCTATGATGAACGGCTGGTCTTTCCAGCCTCTCTGCAGGCAGATGTCTTTCAGAGGATACACCAGGTCATCTGGGAATCTCTAAGTACAGGTCATGAGCCCAATCAGCCATCTGGTGGCGGGTATCTTCAAAGCAATAGGAGAGACCATTGCAAATTTCCAGGCTTGTGTATAACACCACCAGAACCAAAGGGAGCCACTCATCCTCACACAGTTCCCCAACTGAGTGTGTTTGTCTACACTGGCAGGCCCTTCCTGATTATCGTGCACTACTTCTCCAGATGGGTGGAGGTAAAGCAACTTCATATAACCGCCACAGGGACGGTTATCAAAGCTCTCAAGGAGATGTTTGCAAGTCATGGCATTGCAGACGAGCTCATATCAGATAAAGGCTCTCAATTCCCTAATAAATACTTCGCAGCCATACCCACTGCACCAGCTCCCCATGATACCCATAATCAAGCAGTGAAGTGGAATGTGGAGCTCATACGGTGAAGGTCTTTCTGGAGAAAAATAAGGACATCCTCACCACACTGCTAACCTACAGGTCCACCCCCTTACAGTGTGGCCTGTCCCCATCTGAGCTCCTGATGGGCAGGAAACTTTGTACACAACTCCCGATCCTGCTGGAGAAACTCCTGGCAGAGTTTGTGGCCAAAGACTACCAGGTTTTCCACCAAGACAACAGTCCTACAGACAGAAGCAAGCTTTTGCCTCCAGCAGATGGCATTGCACCAGATACTTGCAGCACTTGCAAGATCTGGACCCTGGGCCTCAGGAGATGAGAGACAGTCCTCTGCCAGGATGAGGACCAACTCCTCTCCTATCAGACTGTGGGCCAGAGGGCACAGTAGAATGCAATAGGAGGAGTCTTCTCCCTCTCCCTAAACAGGCTCCCTCCATTGGACTACGCGGGACTATTGATAAAGGTACCCAGATGCTAGTCCAACCTCCAAGCCAACAACAAGAACCAAAACCACCAGAGCCTATCACTCTCCCAATAGAATGGAGAGCAAGATGTAGAAGGATTATAAGGCTTCCAGACCACCTGAACCTCTAGCTTCAAGGGTTTTGAGGGGATATAATGTAGCGAGAATGTTGTTAATGTTAATACTGCAATAGCAAAAATGTTGGAATAGCATTAAAGTTGTAACAATAAGGTAAATTCCCAATACTTATAACGATGTAAGACTTGAAAATAACTCTCTATCCATGGGATAAAGATTTGAGGGGGAGGTGTAGTATTAGGGTCTGTTACATACAGGATTAATGTGGGACTGAGTACAGCACTGTCCACACAGTGATGTAAGAAGGCATATGACCCAGGGCCAGTCTAGAGATGGACAGAGATCTGTAAAGACCTGGGCCAGGATTTTCCCCTCGGCGATTTGGGGGCGAGGCCCGGTCGCTGAGGGTAAAATGATGCGGCATGACATCGGGAGGAATCCCCGACATCAACACAGGCCATTTAAATTTTTAGGAAGGCAGGCAGACAGTGAAATCAGCTGTCCGCCCGCCGACCTGTCAATGGCCAACTGAGGCCATTGACAGGCTAGTTAAAGTAATTAAAGACCTTCCCGTCCAACCTCAAGGCTGGCGGACAGGCCAGGAGCCCCAGCAGGCTTCTGATTATTCATGAAACTTCAACCACTGGCGGGATGAACTTTCATCTCCGTTTTGCCAAAAAGTTATAAAGTTTATGTGTTTTTTATTAACATGTCCCATCTTGTGTGACATTGTCACATGAGGGGGACATGTTAATAATTTTCTATTTTTTGTATTTTTAAAGTTTTTTGGACTGTCACTGGTCTCCCTGAGACAGCACTTTGTTTCAGTGAAAAGTGTGCTCTTCCGCACACATGTGCGAAAGAGTGCACTTTGACAGATGGGGAATCCCTCCCCCCCCCGCACAGGAAGCGCATAGCATTTCCCGTTGGGAATGCCGCTGGGCATACCTTAATTGGCCCCATTTCAGTGGCAGGGGTCGGCTGTCCACCCGCAGCCAAGCTGGTGGGGCCTGCCTGCCATCCAAGGGCAAGATTCTGCTCCTAGGGTGGAGTCAGCTCCATACTTGCACTCTCTATTATACATATGTATATAGTTATGAATTGTTAATAAAAACTTGCTGTTAATATACTCAAGACTATGAAGCCCACTTCATGGTGTCCGAAGTAGGTTTCTTCAGCCAGAACCTCCAGAGCCACATTTGAGAACCTGCGCACTATCTCATTTGGTCCCTGAACTATCCTGATACATACAACTGTCTGTCAGCCAGTGCACCTTCCGTGGAAGTTGGTGCATGGAGGCTACAAATACTGCTCTACAAAAATTGTTCCAAATACTGACTGACTGCTAAGTTTGCAGCTGCCTTTTTTTAGCTCCTCCCAGCATATTTAAATCATGGTGATAATCAATTAGCTCAAAAATTGCGGATTAAAATCAGCCTTTCAACAGTTTTTTCCATTAGCACAGCATCCATCTGCTTTCATTCTTTCACCAAAATAACCTCCACAGAGTCTAAACCAGGAAGTGTAAATCTTACAGCACCTTCCACTGTTTGCACATAGGCAGTTAAACCCAGAAATTAGGAAGTAGCTGTATGATTTACACTGTTCCTCTGTAAATGTCACTATATAGGGGAGGTGATGGCATGGTGATATTTTCACTAGAGCTAGTATTCAGAGACCCAGGGTAATGCTCTGGGGACCTAGGCTTGAATCCCACCATGGCAGATAGTGAGTGTAAAATGATGTACAGAAGGTGGAATAGAGAGGGGAAGAAAAATACGATTAGGACAGTGAGAGATCAAGATAGAAAGAAATTGTAAATTTCCAACAAAAATTAAAATCAGAAGGAATAAGACTTAGAGAAGTAAATTTTCAGTGTCTGAGAATTTGTTTGGGAGTAATTATGACAGTCATTAAAAAATAATTTATATTTGAATGAAGGAGCCCTAACTTTTCTAGTGTGTTTATGGGGTATCTAAGTACTGCAACTTCACAGCCATCAGTTTTTCAGTGAGGTACCAGTATTTCTTTTATTTGCTCATGGGTTGTAGGCATCTCTGGCTAGGCCAGCATTTATTGCCCATCCCTAATTGCCCTTGTTCAGGGCATGTAAGAGTCAGCCACATTGCTGTGGGTTTGGAGTCACATGTAGGCCAGACCAGTTAAGGACAGCAGATTCCTCCCCTAAAGGACATCAGTGAACCAGATGGGCTTGTATGGTCAACATCAGACTTTTAATTCCAGACTTTTTATTGAATTTAAATTTCACTATCTGCCATGGTGGGATTCAAGCCTAGGTCCCCAGAGCATTACCCTGGGTCTCTGAATACTAGCGCCAGTGAAAATACCACCATGCCATCACCTCCACTATATAGCGACATTTACAGAGGAACAGTGTAAATCATACAGCTACTTCCTAATTTCTGGGTTTAACTGCCTATGTGCAAACAGTGGAAGGTGCTGTAAGATTTATTCAGTAAGAAAAGTGAGTGTTGATGGCGTCACCATTATTCTGACCACAATCCAGGCCATTGTATGTAAAATGCTTTGAGATGTAAAAAAAATGCTCTCCAAATATTTTTTTTTTCCATTCTTGTTCTATCTTCTAAACCCTTCTTATTTTTTCCATTTCAGTTACTATACTTTATAATTACAGTGTCCCAAAGGGAAATTTGCATATTATAATGTATATGGGCAGCTATGTCAAAGTATCACATATATGTCTATAATTGTCCTAAAAATAGAACAATGAAGTATCATTGAATATTCAACCTAGTCCCTTTCTAACCCAGAGGTTACAGAAACATTCTGTGCATAAAACAAACTTTATTTTTCTACTCAAGGTAATACCTTGATTTAAAGTTCTTTTCATTTGCCAAGTTGGAAATTGGGACCTAACTTTCTGATCAGATTCAGTAAGTAGATTGTTTAGGTTGAGGGAGTGTAGTTTACCATTGCAAAGTGTTCAGCTGCAGTTTATTTAGCAGAGAGGCAGACACTACTAAAAGAGCATTAAGACCTCACAGTTCTATTCTATTGTCTTTCTTCAGTGACTTGAAAATGACTCAGAGACTCTCCACATTGTGTCCTCAAAGTGACCTTGCTGTAGTGCACTGATACCTCACTGACATCGGCACCAGGAAACCCGTCTTGGGTTCGGACCTGCCCTCTGTGGCTCTCTTGGTTCTGGGAGGAGTACTGGTTTATTCACAGTAGTTTATTTCCCCTCATTGCCCTGTTCTGTTTACATTACATGACATCAGTCACCAGCCCCTCAACACTAAAACAACAGGTTGAACTGTATCATTGATCTTTCATCATATAGGTAGTGTTTGTTCACTGAATTTAAACAATGTTTTCTTTAGTTTGCTAAAAAAATTTATGATGATCAGCATGGAGGCAGCTTCATATTCCTGATTTGGAATCTTTCGTCCAAATTTAAAAGCTAAGAGATGTTGACTGAGTCCTCTGTGGGCTAAATTTTACCAAGGGGCTTCGGGACCCTGAAACTGGGAGAAAATCAGGTCCCAAGAAGTGGGACCGGCTCCGCGATTTTATTGCAGTCGACCTCCCGAGTGTCTGCCTGCCAGGCCACCATCCAATTAAGGACAGTGGGCAGGTTCCTGATACTGTTGGCCCATTCAGAAAGCTGGCAGTTGTGCAACCTCAGCAGTGCCACCCAGATAGTTGGGTACTGCAGATGCAGGTAGGAAATTCGGGTACCTCCAGGTAAGTAAACTAAAAGTTAAAAAATTGGGACAACAGTCAGAGAGGAATCGATTCCAGGTAGTTGTTCGTGTCACAGAGCTGCCTTTCCTGCCCAACGGCTCCCTCTTTGAACCATGGAGCCTCTGACTCCAATGACCTGCCTCAGGCTGCTGCAGGGAGGCCTCCTCCATAAAGATGGCAGCCTCCCCATGCAAAGGATGGGTCACCCCACCTTCAGTAAAATGCCAGTGGCCCCATAAAATGACTCTTTAAAGGGTCTTTAATTACACCAATTGGCTGTTTGCCTCCTAAGATTGGGCAACTGATCCACTCAGACTGTCACTGGGAAAAATCCCTGGCCATGGGACTACTTTGGGGAACCAGCCCAACATGGCTCCCTGCTATTATATAGGTGCCAGCCTACCATCTAGGGTCTGATAAAATTCCGCCCTGAAGCAGAAGGAAACTCAAATAAGGTACTTCTAAGACAGTTATGTGAAAATATCCTACCCAAATCGTGTTAGCAAACAGGCCAGTTTTTGGACTAATGAATGCATACTCATCTCTACACCATTAGAGACCAGACACAAAAAATCTAACCTAAAAAAATCAGTCCACCAGTGGCAAACTACAGACATACATCCCATAACTGGAGGAGGCAGTGATGTAGAGGGAACGTCACTGGGCTAGTAATCCCGAGGCCCAGGCTAATGCTCTGGGGGCCTGGGTACGAATCCCACCATGGTGAAATTTAAATCCTATGAATATATCTGGCATTAAAAGCTAGTCTTGGTAATAGTGACCATGAAACCATTGTTGATTATGGTTAAAAACACATCTGGTTCACTAATACCCTTTAGGGAGAGAAATCTGCTGCCCTTACCTGGCCTACATGTGACTTCAGACCCACAGCAATATGGTTGACTCTTAAATGGTCTAGTAAGCTACTCAGTTGTATTAAAATGGCTTTGAAGCCTACAAAAAGGAATGAAATCGGACGGATCATCTAGCATCGAATGATAATTGCAAACCCAGCTGTGTTGACACTGAATAAGTCCTCCTTATTAATATCTGGGGGGCTCGTGCCAAAATTGTGCCCACACTAGTCAAGCAAAACCTGACAGCCATACTTACGGAATCATACTTTACAGACAATGTCCCAGACACCACCATCACCATCCCTGAATATGTCCTGTCTCACTGATAGAACAGACCCACTAGAGATGGTAGCACCCTGGTATACAGTGAGGGAGTTGCCAACATCGTCCCTGGACACCATGAAGTCGAACGGCATCAGGTCAAACATGGGCAAGGAAACTACCTGCTGCATCCTCCTCAGCTGATGTTCTCCATGTTGAACACCACTTGGGGGAGGCAAGGAGGGTGGCAAGGGCACAGAATATACTCTGGGTGAGAGACTTCAATGTCCATTACCAAGAGTGGCTCTGTAGCATCACTACTGACTGAGCTGGCTGAGTCTGAAAGGACACAGCTGCTAGACTGGGTCTGCAGCAGGTGGTGAGAGAACCAATAAGAGGGAAAAATCTACGCGATCTTGTCCTAGCTAATCTAACTGTTGCAAGTGCATCTGTCCATGATGGTATTGGTAGGAATGACCATCACAGCGCTTCTGGAGATGAATTCCCGTCTACACATGAGGATAACCTCTGTCGTTTTGTGTGGCACTACCACCATGCTAAATTTTGAACAGATCTAGCAACTCAAAACTGGGCATCTATGAGGTGCTGTGGGCCATTAGCATAAGAATTGTATTCAGCCACAATCTGTAACCTCATGGCCTGGCATATCTCCCACTCTACCATTACCACCAAGCCAGGGGATCAACCCTGATTCAATGAAGAGTACAGGAAGGCATGCCAGGAGCCTGCCTAAAAATGAGGTGTCAACCTGGTGAAGCTATAATACAGGACTACTTGCATGCCAGACAGTGAAAGCAGCATGTGATAAACAGAGCTAAGCGATCCCACAACCAATGGATCAGATCTAAGTCCTGCCACATCCAGTCGTGAATGGCGGTGGACAATTAAACAACTCACTGGAGGAAGAGGTTCATCTTCTGGGAGTGGAGACAGCCAGGCCTGTGAGGGACACCTCTACTTGGGCAGCGGGCTGAGTTTGAAAAAAATCCAGGAGTGACATCACAGGAAAACTGTAAGTTCATTGGTTGGTGAGAAGCTGCTGTTAGGGAGTGTGTTTAAATAGCTTAAAACTAGAAAAACGGATCATTTATAAAGAAGTAACTACTTGGATTTCAGTAAGGAATACTAGCAATAGGGAAGTAAAACTAAATCAAGTCAAAATGAAATAAAGTAATAAAGTAAACCAAAGTGAGATAAAGTTAGCATAAGTCTAGTAAAGTTAAGTCACTAGTAATTTATTCTACTCATTCTACTACTCCAAGTGTAATAAACAGTTTTTAGAGTTACAAGATGGCAGGTCAGCTTAGCCAAGTGGAGTGTATGTCCTGCAATAAGTGTGAAGTCGTGGACACACCATGCGTCCCAGACAAACACATCTGTAGGAAGTGTCACCAGCTGCACAAGCTTGAGCACCGGGTTTTGGAATTTGAGCGGCGGCTGCAGTCACTTTTGTGCATCTGCAAGACAGAGGATTACATGGATAGCATGTTTAGGGAGGTGGTCACACTGCAGGTCAAAAGCGTACAGCCAGAGAGGGAATGGGTCTAAGAGAGCCAGGCAGGTAGTGCAGGAATTCCTTGAGTCTGTCCTGCTTGCTAATCGATTTTCCATTTTGGATACTGATTAGGGTGATGGTTCCTCAGGGCAGTGCAGTCACAGCCAAGCTTGTGGTACTACGGGTAGCTCAGCTGTACATTGGGGGGAGGAAGAAGAATGGAATGGCAATAGTGATGGGGAGTTCCATAGTCAGGAGATCAGACAGGCATTCCTGTGGCAGTAATCATGACTGCAAGATGGTGTGTTGCCTCCCTGGTGTCAGGGTCAAGGATGTCATGGAGTGGCTGCAGTAACCTTGTTGTTAAAGAACATTTAGGGATGAGTGACCACAACATGATAGAATTTTCCATTATGTTTGAAAGTGAGGTAGTTCACTCTGAAGCAAGAGTGGTAAAGTTGAATAAAAGAAATTATGAAGGCGTGCATGAGGGACAAATTGGCTGAGGTGGGTTGGGAAAATACATTAAAGGGTATGACTGTACATTAGGCAATGGATAGTCTTCAAAGAACTATTACACAGCTTACAGCACCTATACAATCCTTCAAGGTGCAAAAAACCTCCAAAAAGTTAAGGATTGTATAAGATCAAAAGAAAAGCCTTCTAAAGTTGCCAGATGTAGTAGTAAACCTGAGGATTGCGAGGTTTTTAGAATACAGCAAAGGAAGACCAAGAAACTGGTAAAGAAAGGGAGAATAAACTATGAATGCATTCTAGTAAAAAACGTAAAAATGGACAGTAAAAGCTTCTATAGGTATGTCGAAAGGAAGTGCTCGGCTAAGACAAATATGGGTCCATGACAAGCAGACTCAGGAGAATTCATAATGGGAAATAGAGGAATGGCAAAAAAGCTAAATGATTACTTTGTGTCTGTTTCCACTGAGGAAGATATCAGAGATCTCCCAGGTTTAGAGATCCAAAGGACCAGGGAGAGTGAGGAGTTGAAGAAAATTAATATAAGTCAGAAGGTTGTATTGGAGAAATTAATGGGACTAAAAGTTGATAAGTCCCTGGGACCTGATATTCTGCATGCTATAGACATAGTGGATGCATTGGTGATCATTTTCCAAAATTCTATAGATTCTGGAATGGTTCCTGAAGACTGGAAGGAAGCGAATGTCACCCCACTATTTCAAAAGGGACGGAGAGAGAAAACAGGGAACTACAGACCTGTTAGCCTTCCATCAGTAGTAGGGAAAATGTAAGAATCTATTATAAAAGATGTGATAAATGGGTACTTGGATAACCATGATCTGATTGGACATAGCATGGATTTGCGAATAGGATATCATGTTTGACGAACGCGTTAGAGTTTTTTGTGAATGTTACTAATGAAATTGATAAAGGAGAGTCAATGATTGTTGTCACAACTCACTGAGGATAGTGTGCTACAATATCAAGCCTCACTGCTCCCTAAGCCACGACAAACGTGAAAAAAGTTTGATCAAACCATATAATTGTTTAATTTAGGTTAACAGAATATGAGCACTAGGTTTGTAAACTTTATAAGTAAATAACTGTTTATTGAACAAATTGTCTTTAAACAGTGGCAAAAGAAAGAAATATGAACCGCTAATTTCTAACTCTATAACTTAAACTCTACCCCTTCTTAAATCCCTATAAACAAACATACAAGACACGTAAGATACATGAAAAACATGGATTTTACGGGTGGGATGAAACAGTTCAATGGCACCAATTCTGGAATACAGGATTCGATGGGTTGATTTTGATCGATGTCTTCCAAATTCCTTTCAGTTCTTTGTTGATGACATGAGGTGGTCTTCCAGCACTTTCAGCCTTTAGTTCACTGGTTGAGCACTTGCCTTTCAATGTCTTTAACAGTGATTTTCCCCTTTGTCTCTTGGCAGGGGTTTTCAGACAGAGAGCAGGTTATAAAGATATGTGGAGGAAAAGCCAGCTACCTATTATTGTAGAATTACTGGAATCTGACACACACAGGAACAAGAGGTTTTAGATCTCTTTCTTTTCAGGCTAGGAACTATTCTGCTGCATTGTTCTCTCACAAACCCTGGGCACCTGATCAGGAGCCAATTAAAACATTATTGCCAGGCAGTTTCCCATTGGATTGGACTCTTCCTATGCACCATCATGTCTTTCATGGCACACTGTGTTCCAGGACAGCAACATATCCCTCACACTGTTCCAGTGGACATGTCTTTCAAACTGTAGCCATTATAATTTTAATCCACAGTCCAACAGAACTAAAAAGATATGTTCTTTACAATGTACTGCACTTGGATTTTCAGAAGGCTTTTGATAAAGTCCCCCACATGAAGTTGATGAACAAAATGAAAGCACATGGGATAGAAGGCAATATACTGGCATGGATTAAGGATTGGCTAACAGGCAGAAAACAGAGAGTAGGAATAAATGGGTTTCTCTCGCATTGGCAGGCTGTGACTAGTGAGGTAAGGCAAGGATCAGTACTTGGGACCTAGTTGTTCGCAATATATTTCAATGATTTGCATGTGGAGACCAAATGTAATATTCCCATGTTTGCGGATGATACTAAGCTAGACAGGAATGTGTGTTGTGGGGAAGATGTAAAGCAGCCACTGGAGGATTTAGACAGACTTAGTAAGTAGTCAAGAACATGGCAGATGGAACATAATGTGGAAAAATGTGAGGTTATCTACTTTGGTAGAAGGAGCAGATGTGCAGAATATTTCCTAAATGGTAAGAGATTAGAAGTGTAAAGAACCTGGGTGTCCTTGTTCATAAGTCACTGAGGCTAACATGCAGGTACAGCAAGCTATTAGGAAGGCCAATGGAATGTTAGCCCTTATCGCAAGAGAATTTGAGTACAGGACTAATGAAGTCTTGCTTCAATTATATAGAAGATTGGTAAGACCACACCTGGAGTCGTGTGTGCAGTTTTGGTCCCCTTACCTTAGAAACGATGTTATTGCCATAGAAGGAGTGTAATGGAGGTTCACCAGACTTGTCCCAGGGATGGCGGGACTGTCTTATGAAGAGAGACTGGGGAAACTGGGCCTGTATTCTCCAGAGTTTCAAGGAATGAGAGGTGATCTCATTGAAACCTACAGAATACTTAAAGGAATAGTCAGGGTAGATGCAGGTAAGATGTTTCCCCTGGCTGGGGAGTCTAGAACCAGGGGACAAAATTTCAAAATAAGGGGGAAGCCACTTAGGACCGAGATGAGGAGAAATTTCTTTGCTCAGAGGGTTGGGAATCTTTGGAATTCTCTACCCCAGAGTGTCGTGGAAGCTCAGTCATTGAGTATGTTTAAGGTAGAGATTGATAGATTTCTGATTAACAATAATGTAAAGGGTTATGGGGATAAGGTGGGCAAAAGGCATTGATATGTTCAATCAGCCATGAGTGTATTGAATGGTGGAGCAGGCTTGATGGGCTGAATGGCCTTCTCCTATTCCGAAGTTCCACAAATATTCCCATCCTCAATGATGGGGGAGCCCAGCACATCAGCAAAAAAGATGAGGCTGAATCATCTGCAACCACCTTCAGCCAGAAGTACCGAGGGGATGATATGTCTTAGCCTCCTCCTGAGGTCCCCAGCATCAAAAATGCCAGTCTTCAGCCAATTCAATTCACTCCATGTGATGTCATGGAACAGCTGAAGGCACAGGATATTTTTTATTCATTCGTGGGATGTGGGCTTCACTGGCTGGGCCAGCATTTATTGCCCATCCCTTGTTGCCCTCGAGAAGGTGGTGGTGAGCTGCCTTCTTGAACGGCTGCTGTCCATGTGGTGTAGGTACACCCACAGAGCTGTTGGGAGGGAGTTCCAGGGTTTTGACCCAGCAATATTGAAGGAATGGCAATATATTTCTGTTGAAGGGTCATGAGGACTCGAAACGTCAACTGTACTCTTCTCTGCCGATACTGCCAGACCTGCTGAGTTTTTCCAGGTATTTTTTATTTTTTGTTATATATTTCCAAGTTGGGATGGTGAGTGACTTGGAGGGGAAATTCCAGGTGGTGGTGTTCCCATCTCTCTGCTGCCCTTGTCCTTCTGGATGGTAGTGGTCGTGGGTTTGGAAGGTGCTATCAAAGGAGCCTTCTTGGTGAATTCATGCAGCTTATCCTGTAGATGGGGCACACTGCTGCTACTGTGCGTCAGTGGTGGTGTGAGTGAATGTTTGTGGATGGGATGCCAAACAAGCAGCTGCCTTGTCCTGGATGGTGTTGAGCTTCTTGAGTGTTATGGGAGCTGTACTCATCCAGACAAGTGGTGAGAATTCCATCACGCTCTTGACTTGTGCCTTGAAAATGGTGAACAGGCTTTGGGGATTCAGGAGGTGAGTTAGTCAACACACAATTCCTAGCCTCTGACCTGCTCTTGTAGCCACAGTACTTACATGGCTAGTCCAGTTCAGTTTCTGGCCAATGCAGGATGTTGATAGTAGGGGATTCAGTGATGGTAATGCCCTTGAACGTCAAGGGGTGATGGTTAGATTATCTCTTGTTGGAGATGGTCATTGCCAGACACTAAAACAAAAACAGAATTACCTGGAAAAACTCAGCAGTTCTGGCAGCATCGGCGGAGAAGAAAAGAGTTGACGTTTCGAGTCCTCATGACCCTTTGACAGAACTTGAGTGAGTCCAAGAAAGGGGTGAAATACGCGGAAATCTTGTCGCAGAGACGAACAGAACTTCTTCAAGGAGGTAGGCATTTCTTGAAGAGCAGTGGCAGTCAATTAAACACAGAGATAAAAACAAAAAAACTGTGGATGCTGGAAATCCAAAACAAAAACAGAATTACCTGGAAAAACTCAGCAGGTCTGGCAGTATCGGCGGAGAAGAAAAGATTTGACGTTTCGAGTCCTCATGACCCTTTGACAGAACTTGAGTGAATCCAAGAAAGGGGTGAAATATACGGAAATCTTGTCGCAGAGACGAACAGAACTTCTTCAAGGAGGTAGGCATTTCTTGAAGAGCCAGACACTTGTCTGGTGCAAATGTTACTTGCCACTTGTCAGTCCAAGCCTGGATATTGTCCAGGTCTTGCTGCATTTGGACATGGACTGCTTCAATATCTTAGGAGCCACAAATGGTGCTGAACATTGTGCAATCATCAGCGAACATCCCTACTCCTGACCTTATGATGGAAGGAAGGCCGTTGATGAAGCAGCTGAAGATGGTTGGACTGAGGACACTACCCTGAGGAACTCCTGCAGTGATGTCCTGGAGCTGAGCTGACTGACCCCCAACAACCACAACCATCTTCCTTTGTCATAGGTATGACTCCAAACATTGGGGAATTTTCCCCCTGATCTCCATTGACTTCAGTTTTGCTAGGACTCTGTGATGTCACACTCGGTCAAATGCGGCCTTGATGCCAAAATTAGTCAATCTCACCTCACCTCTGGAGTTCAGCTCTTTTGTCCATGTTTGAACCAAGGCAGTAATGAGGTCAGGAGCTGAGTGATGCTGGCAGAACTCAAACTAGGGGTCAGGTAAAGTTATTGCTAAGCAAGTGCCGCTTGATAGCACTGTTGATGACCCTTACCATTACTTTACTGTTGATGGAGAGTAGACTGATGGGATGGGAATTGGCCAGGTTGGATATGTCCTGCTTTTTGTGTACAGGACATACCTGGGCAATTTTGCACATAGCCAGGTAGATGCCAGTGTTGTAACTGGATACTGCAAACGCTATGGGCCCTGACAATATTCCGGCAATAGTACTGACAATGTGCTCCAGAACTTGCCGCGCCTCTATCCAAGCTATTCCAGTACATTTACCCAACAATGTGGAAAATTGCCCAGATATGTCCTGTACACAAAAAGCAGGACAAATCCAACACAGCCAGTTATTGCCCCATCAGTCTACTCTTGATTAACAGCAAAGCATGGAAGATATCATCGACAGTCCTATCAAGCGGCAATTGCTAATCAATAATTTGCTCACTGACACTCAGTTTGGGTTCTGCCAGGGCCAGTCAGCTCCTGACCTCATTACAGCCTTGGTCCTAAAATGGAAAAAAGAGCTGAACTCCGGAGGTGAGGTGAGAGTGAGTGTCCCCAGCATCAAGGCAGTATTTGAACGAGTATGGCATCAAGGAGCCCCAGCTAAACTGGAGTCAGTGGGAATCAGGGGAAAGCACTCCACTGGTTGGAATCATACCTACCACAAAAGAAGGTGGTTGTGGTTTTTCGATGTCAATCATCTCTGTCTCAGGACATCACTGCAGGTGTTCCTCTGGGTAGTGTCCTAAGCCCAACCACTTCAGCTACTTAACCAATGACCTTCCCTCCATCTTAAGGTCAGAGGTGGGGATGTTCGCTGATGATTACACAATGTTCATCACATTCACAACTGCTCAGATACTGAAGCAGTCCATGTTCAAATGCATCAAGACTTGGCTAACAATCAGGCTTGGGCTGATAAGCAGAAAGTTACACTGACCCCATAGAAGTGCCAGGCAATGACCATCTTCAACAAGCAAGAAACCAACCATCTCCCCGCAACATTCAGTAACATTACTATTGCTGAATCCCACACTACCAACATCCTAGGGTTTACCATTGACCAGGAACTGAATTGAACCAGCCATATGAATACTGTGGCTACAAAAGCAGGTTAGGGGCTGGGAATTCTGCAGTGATTAACTCACCTCCTGACTCTCCAAAGCCTGTCCATCATCTACAAACAGAAATCAGGAGCGTGATGGAATACTCTCCCTTTGCCTGGATGAGTGCAGTTCCCACAGCACTCAAGAAGCTCACCAGCATCTAGGACAACTGAGAGTGGGCGTGGTAGGAGGGAATGGCGAGTGTGAGAGGGGGCAGATGGAGCCGGTCAGGTGGCGGGGGGTGACGGTGCATCAGTAACGGTAGAAGATGTGGCGAGGGTAGTTGGTGTGGACACGGAGGCAGACACGGACCCTGGGCTGGGACGGAGAAGGTTGGGGAGGTCAATGTTGATGCGGGTGGGGTTCTCCGGAGGGTAGGGAATGTGCACGTTCACCTGGACAAGCTGCAATGACAAGGGTTCAGGTTGGTATGTGACAGTGGGGAGGTGGAAGATGATGCCATGGGGTCCACAGTGGTGGGCAAAAGGACATGGGTGACTGTGAGGGGGGGGAGGGGGGTGGGGAAAGACGGGGGAAATTACGAGAAACTTGACTACGACCATGTTTTTCAAATTGAAAGTGAGCGGAGCCTCATGTTGGATGAGCACAATTGCTGCATGGAAGTGTAATGCAGGTTGGCTCAGATGGACAACCGAAAGTGAACCCTAGCAGGCAGCAGTGAAAATGCTCAGGATGTTGAGATGAGTGTGGTGGGTGAAGGCTCTGCGTGCATGGGAGAGTGCTTACACAAGGCTCCAAAAGGCTTTGCCACACACACACTTCTCCCTCCAGAATCACTCGTGGTCCAGCTGCATAACTGCTAGTGGTGGGAGGATGCATGGGGAGCACTCGTGAAGCCTGTCAATGAAGCAGAAAGACAACATTACACATTATTCAGTGAAAGTGAATATATTTTCAGATTATAAAGTAACAAAATGTGTTCACCCATGCAACCACTTGTGATCAGAATTTCTTAACTTTTCTGGGCCTATCACCACTTCTAGCTGCTGCGCAGGAGGGGTGGAGACAGCCTGTGCAAAGTTTGCCCCTGTTGCCTCTGAAGACTTTGGTGTGCATCCTCTGGAGAACCGAAGCCTTGAGGGCCCTGGCTTGCTGTGGCTGTCCTTTTTGGGGCCAGCTGCACCCCATGCAGTGACAGAGGACAAGGTTGAGGGAGTCACAGGCAAAGGGGACTCGGAGGGGGAGGACAGCCACTGAGATCCCTGAATGGATGACCCAGGGGTGTGCACCTGCTGCTCCTTCTCCCTTTAGGTGCTCGAGGACCCCAGCTTGACTCCTTGAGGGGAAGGAACACCTGAAGGGATGTCAAGGTGCCCCGTTTCCCCCTCGCATTGCCACTACAGGAACTTGCCCACGTTTACCACAGTGAAGTGCAGGTCTGCGCACATCTCCGTTCTGCTGGGCTAGGGTCTCCATGGCAACCACCATCCTTCCCATGGCGACCTCCATAGGTAAATATGTGGGCACTACCATCAGAGAGCAGGAGGGTGCTCTCCTCCAACTCACGTGCCATTCTGAAGGCTTCCAACAGCGCTGCGTGATGTTCTGCCGCTTTCTGCTGACTCTCCACAATGAGTTGGAAGGCCAAATCCAGAGGCTTGTCACCTGATTCAGGTCTCAGGTGCCCCTTCCCCAGCTGTCCTCCTGAGTGCCGGGGAGCTTGGCTGAATCTGCCTCCTCCTACTGCGGACACATTTCTGTGCGGTGACCACCAGATTGTGAACATAAACTGCTCTAGATCTAGGTTCCACTGAGGTATGTGTTGCTGTGCTGGTGGAGGATATAGGTAAGCACTGTGGCAGGTCTTCAACGTTGCTACACTCAGGATCCTCATCCAAAGTGCTCTCAGCACCACGGCTGGGGTCCATGTTGCAGAGGGCGATGTGGCAGGTGTGCCTATGACAGAAAGTGGAGATTATTAGTGCTTGGCGGTCATGTTGAACACAAAACAGTAGACTTTGAGTAGTGTTGACAGAGGGGTAATGGTGCAGGATCCTCACATGGATGCTTGCTGCTGATTTCAGCACCACCACTGGAATGGTGTGCTTCCTCTCTGGCCAGCTTCAACGCGTGACTCTCAAACGGAGTGAGGACCTTGATGTCCGGCATTCCACCCTGGTCTGGGGTCTCTCCTGTTGATTGTGCGTGAGCTTGTCCTACTTAAACACAGATGGAGAGAGAGTGAGATGGGTGCTAGATGAAAAGGATGCCAGGCGCGCATGTGTGCTGAGTAGAGCTATGGATGGAATAAGAAGGTTATCTCCAGAGGAGATGAGGCCAGTTGGAGCTGTGAGGGTGTGTGAGAGAGAGTGAGTGGTGAGGTCCCTTGAGCTGGCAGGGAGTGAGATGCCAATGAATGAGTGATGGGCTTGTGAGTGGGTGAGTTGAGAGTGATAAGACGGTTGACTTACCCTGGCGGCACAGATGAGATCATTCATCTGTTTCCTGCACTGGATGTGTGCAGCCTTGACACTGACCACCTCCCAAGCTGGAGTGGTGAGACTGATGGGCCTCCTCCGGCCAGAGCAGGGGTTAGGGGACATTGCAGTGGGCCTCCACGATGTCCAAAAGGCATCCTAGGGTTGCGCCACTGAACCAGGGGCCTGCACTCTCCTTGGCTTTGGGGGTTATATCTTCACCGGAGCAGTCCTGGGCTCCAAGTTTTGAGAACTGTGGGTGCGGCTGTGGTTTAAATATGGCACCTGGTGTGAGGAAACGGCGACATAATGGCGTGGCAGTTCATTCAGAGGCTGCATGCCAGTGATCAGTGTGTTTCCTTGAATGCATTCTTAATGAGGCAGGACCTGCCGGGAAGAGGACGATATGGCGCCAAAACCCACCATTGCAGCTGGTGGGTAAAACTTTTTTCACGCCTGCTACCGCACTTAGGGCAGAATTGTCCCAGATTTGCAGTATGTTTTGAGATTTGCAAACACGGGCTGGTTGGATATGGTCATTACTTTTCCTGTTGTGAATTGCTGAAAGGATGTGTTGTTTGATACGACCCACCAACCATTGGGACATACAGTCTACATACCTGACATCACACCAGCACTAAAATACAATACTCATTTGTATGTTAGGCAGCATGTCTTTTTGTGTAAATGGCAGCATCCTGTTAGTGGCGAATATTACTCGTGTTGCTACTGCATAGTAGCAGTTTAAATTGCTAGCTTCACCTGTTGCTCAAATTTTTGAGCTACCTTACCCATGGTAATCTGAGGTAGACAGGGCATTTTTCAGGTATGAAAGTGGTGGCCTTGGGCCATTTCATGAGTTTCTGTGATATACAGTGAGCAATGATCTGATCAGGGTAACCATTAGTCTGCAGGATAGCTTTGATGAGCCCTGTTTCAACATCAAGTTTGCACGCTGAGCAAATGGCTTGGGCCCTACTTACAAGGTTCTGGATAAAACCAATCTTATAGCGCATGGAACTGTAGGAATGCATATATTGTCCAGTGAAGGTAGGCTTGCAGTAGACAATAGTAAATTAGTTTAAGAGTATAAGTCGGGCTCACAGTTTAGATCACTTATGCATGCTAGAAGCTACATATATTCATACAGGGCCCTGTTCTTTGCAGACAGAAGAAGCATGTCCATGCATTGTGTCTCTTTCAACTAAACAAAAGCTTAGGGGACAGCCATTCCCTGGTTCATTCCCCAGTGTAATGCCTTGACCAATCAGAGTCAACCTGCCTGGTTTGAATTTAAACAAAAGCTTGGCATTTAACTGTTCCCTGGTGCATTCTCCAAGGCAACGTCTCTACCAATCAGACTCCACTTCACAACCAATGAGCTCTCTCATGCAGTGTAAATTGTTGTTCTCTTTACAATTGTCATTCTTGCGAATCTGTCCTGATGAGTGCAAGGTGAAAAGCTGCGACAGTATGTCTCTTCTGTTAGTAATACTCAAGTTCTGCACTACCAAACAACTATTTATAGATAATATTGAAAAACATCATTTTTAAAACCTCTCTCCAATTTTGATCACCCCACCTAATACCTTATTCTTTAGTTTTCATTCATTTTTTCCCTTGCACCTCTGTATAGTGCCTTGGGATATGTATTCCACATTTAAAGTGCTGATATAAGTTGGTGGTGGTGGTGGTGATGTTTCTCTTTATGTTTTTCAATTTTCTTCACTATGACTCCAGACCTATGGACACTGATCCACTTGTGGTATTCCTTGGGACCTGGCAACTTCTGATGCCTCCCTGAAGTCCCTATTTGTCATATTGGTGGCCATCACAGCAAAATCTGATCCTGCCCTTAAATTATGTTAACAAACATGCACTTGTTACAGTAGTTACTGGTTTACACAGTGCACTGTTTTAAAAGTTAAGCCAATGATCCATGCTGAACAAATTTGGGAATTAACTCAAAATTGGAGTCAGAAGGTATACAATTTTGCATGGAGTGGGCCACAATGATTTTGGAGAATTGTTCTAATTTGAAATGGTTACTGGCACAAGAAGAACTTACCTAAGAGCTTGAACTAACTTGACTAGGGAGAATAAAATCCAGCCAGGCAACGGTTCTGAAAGTGTTTAAACTTACAAGAATAGGGAAAGTTATAGAAGTGGCAAAAGTGTGCTGCAATTGCTGTTAACGGTACAGCAGAGACAAGTAGCCCACATTGCTCCCTTAATGGTCCTTTTGCATCTTCCAATGGAAGATGGTCCAATTTGGGGCTGATAATTACACTGCAATATACAAACACAGGTGCCTGTTGCATGGAGAATTTTTGCC